>NC_139903.1:32631487-32943987 GCF_905171665.1 Trachurus trachurus
TGATCACAGTGGTCAGTGGTCAGTGGTCAAGCCACTGAAGGACCACCCAGTCTACTGACATCCTCTGATGGACAGCTGCCCACTCTACTAACAAATTCTGAAGGACTCGCCATTTAGAGCCGTGATTCATTCCTGAAGACACAGGTCAAAGGACAATTCCGGGCAAATTCAACCCAAGGCTGTATTTTCCTATCATTTTAGGTCTAAAAGAAGGAATCTGAAGATTTTCAGTTTAATGTCTCCGGTTTTGCGGTAGTTGTGTCTGTCCCCGCATCGCCACGGCAGCGATGAATGGGAGCGGATTGAAGTTCTGCTGCTTAGGCTGTTTACATCCCTCAAAGCCACAGACAGCGTCAGATGGCGACTCAAACATGCACCCAGAAGTTTATTTACTTCAAGCAAGCCGACATGTTTGTAAAACTAGATTTAATTCAAAGTCTGGCGGAGTCAAGACCCAAGTTGACGCTCGGTGTGTTCACGTGCAGTGGGAAGCTCCCGTTTGTATCATAAACACAGAAATATCAACTCTTGACTTGCTTGAAGTAAATAAACTTCTGGGTGCACTGCAAAAAATCTAATATCTTACCAAGAATATTTGTCTTATTTTTAGTCAAAATGTCATTTCTAGTCAAAACACATCGCATTCTACTTAAAATAAAACTCATCACATTAAAAAGCAGCTTGTTTTTAGACACTTTCTACTTCTTTCAAGCAGATTTTCACTTAAAATAATCTGGTTTTTCTTCCTTATTACAAGCACAAAAGATTTTTTCAACTTATTTCAAGTGAAAATGTGTTTGAAACAAGTGAAAATGATCTAAAAACAAGTTACTTTTAGGTGATGAGTGGAAAGGGATTGTTTTGACTAGAAATTAGACATTTTGACAAGAAATAATACAAATATTCTTGGAAAGAGTTTTTGCAGTGTGCATGTTTGAGTCGCCATCTGACGCTGTCTGTGGCTTTGAGGGATGTAAACAGCCTAAGCAGCAGAACTTCAATCCGCTCCCATTCATCGCTGCCGTGGCGATGCGGGGACAGACACAACTACCGCAAAACAGGAGCGATTAAACTGAAAATCTTCAGATTCCTTCTTTTAGACCTAAAATGATAGGAAAATACACCCCCGAGTTGAATTTGCCCGGAATTGTCCTTTAACAGCAGGTGTGAGGTTTATCAGTGGATCCGTATCAGAGGCTGTTCTCTGTATTAAATAGTTCACGTCTGATCGTCACAGTCTTTTTTTATCGATCCACCTCATGACGTTTGTTGTTGTAAATCATGTCCAGCAGCTTTCAGCCAAGGTCCAGCATCACTTTATAGAAGGTCCAGTTTCTCCTCACCGCCTCCTTGTCCTTTCACCCCCCCCTCCCCCCTCCTCCTCCTCTAGCTGACCGGATCCACCACCAGGACTTTACATTCCCTCTTAGCGATCTTGTCCAGTGACAGCAGCGATTTGTCCTGTGGTGGCAGGTAGAGAGGCCGGCCCACCGGAGAGCCCACAGGAGGAGTTATGGCCCGTCGCTCCATGGCACTGCCCGTCCTGAGGCACACACACACACACACACAAGATTAAAGGACTTCAGTAAATCCAGTGACATTACCCTCCACTGTCTGAACTAGGGATGGGCATGATGAATCGATGATCGATTATTGATTGTTAAGAATTTTATCGATCACGGAAAATTTATTATAAGGGATCATGTAGAGGGAAGAGGTTGTCGGATGGAGAAATAAACCCCGGTTTTATTTTTTCATAACAACCAATAAACTATATAAAAGTATTATTATACAGGCCTATTATTATTATTACATGGTTTAAGAGTGAAATAATTCATTAAATATGACGAGGCGCTTGTGTCGCGGACACGGTGCAACAGAGACGAGAGCTGTGACACCGCTCCGCCCGCTCTGATCAGCAGGTTTGGTTTTCAGCAGCAGTGTGGAAGGAGCCTCCACTCTCTGTAAGTTACAAGCTACAAGTCATTTATCTAACATCACAACTAGTCCGAAGCTGTTTAACGACGGTTAAAACGAAACTTAAGGTAAATATCCTGCAGAGTTAGTTTCTCTTTTCTGTCCTCATGTGATCAGAGCGCCGCTCCGCCGTGTTGGCCACAGTAAAAACAATAAAACACACGCTTTCACAGTTTGAAAGTGCTTGTGTTTTTTTTTTTGTACAAGAGCAGCCGAACACGAGGCTGAAGAGAGAGAGCTGCTCTGACAGCTCAGCTGCAGGTGAGCCAGGCAGCGCAACACTGCTTTTTTTTTTTTTTTTTTTAAATGCCGGTGTCGGCACCGGCACCGTGCCTACAGGTGAAGCACAAGCACACAGACAGACCTCTGTGTACGTTGTTGTCTGACCTTCTTCCTTCACGGGGACTGCCCTGGATTACTGGCACACGCCATAGCCGCACGCATTCTGTTTTTAATTATGAATATGAATATGAATATGAATATTAATATGAATATTAACGATTAATCGATAATTGTTAATTATCCTGATGATCTATCAAAAAGATTTCTTCAAATGCCCATCCCGAGTCTGAACTCTTTTACCTCATGATGTGGGATCGGGACGGCTGCTGGTGGGAGAAGGACTGGGATCGACCCAGACTGGCCTGGTGCCGGTCCAGCAGGTCTCGAACCGCCGGGCTGGATGGGCTGTTTTTACCTGACAGGACCAGGACAGGACAACACAACACAGTGAGACTGAATGACACCCGGCAGTGTCCAAGTCACATCTTTGACATTTCTCAAAAGCCCTGTGATTGGGTAACAGACGATGGCTCCCCAGAACTCACCAGTAAATACTGTGTCATAAAGTTAAAACAACAAAACCTAAAGTTTCCTCGTGGTTGTATCCCTTCCCCACTCAGATTAGTTCCAGTTACTTCCTGTTTATCCAGAGTCACAGGAAATATTCACTTTTGATGATGTGTCCAAGTCCTAGGGGGGACAGGTTTAACCCCTAGGGGGGGCAGGTTTAACTCCTAGGGGGGGCAGGTTTAACTCCTAGGGGGGGCAGGTTTAACCCCTAGGGGGGGCAGGTTTAACCCCTAGGGGGGGCAGGTTTAACTCCTAGGGGGGGCAGGTTTAACCCCTAGGGGGGGCAGGTTTAACTCCTAGGGGGGGCAGGTTTAACCCCTAGGGGGGGCAGGTTTAACTCCTAGGGGGGGCAGGTTTAACCCCTACAGGTTTAACCCCTAGGGGGGGCAGGTTTAACTCCTAGGGGGACAGGTTTAACTCCTCCACCTATCAGGCCATGCACCTGTTCTGACCTCAGCTTCTCTCGTTTGCTGCAGCTCATTGAGTTGAATGTACATTTGACTGAAGTTAATTATGCTTCAGATGCATTATGAGTTAGTCTGAGTTATTAATCCCTTTGCTTCCTAGTTTAGATAAGTTTATTGATTCAACTCTCATTCGCCTTAGGTCACACTCATCTTGGCCTTTGACCTCTAACCACCAAAGTCTAATCATTGGATCTTTGACTCCTAGTGAGGTTCAGAGAGAGAAAATGAGAAGTCTTACGTGACAGCGGGCGAGCGTCAGGCGGAGGGTTGGACACCGAGGCCGTGAACTGCAGCTTCAGCTTCATGTGTTGACTCAGCTGAGAGACACACAACACAACACAACACACTATCAGGCTCCAACACCTCAACAGGAACCACTGGTCATTTCATTCAGGGACATTTCAGACAGTGGTGGTGAGAAATGAAAAGGAGACGTTGTGAACATCCATCAGCACCTCGTACAGCCCCGGCTTCAGGACCTGGAACGCCACGCTGAAGGACAGCGTGCTTCCTTTACGACAGTGTCCGAGGTTACTGAGGGGGGTGTGACACACCACGGCCCCGAGGGCTGTATCCTCTCCTTGACCACGACCTGAACACACACACACACACACACACACACACACACACACACACACACACACACACACACACGTTAGTTGGACAGCAATGCCATTTTTAAAGCTTACATACATTCAAACATTTGAGTTGATACGTTTCTGTGCTTATCAGTGAGTTAATATTCAAACCTGTGATCCATCTGTTCAATTCTGCTCAGTAAAAACCATCAAATCCACCAGAATATCTTCAGCAAGAGATTGTTTCATAGCGTTGGGCAGTCAGTCCAAGGTGACGTTCAAAACGGCAGCTGGATTTGCAGCTTTAAAATGAAACTGAGGAACTTTCAGTCCTGTCATCACTGACTCTGTGATACTGTGATGCATCTTTGTTGATTGTGTTTGAAGTCTGACAGACAAACTCTTTTGTGTTATTTGAGTTCTACGTGATACGTTTTATTCGTTTTCTATGTGATCTGCCAAAGGAATGCAGATAAATGAGCTCCCAGCTAAGTCTGGTGCAGAGCATCAAATGGTCCTTGACTTATGACTTCCTGCTTGATAAGGAGGCGGTCCTTGTGTGTTCCAGACCACCATCAGATCTCTGGTGTGTCCTGAACTCACACCTGATCACTGTGATCAATCACCTGAGACAGACATTAACCCTCAGGTGCTCCTTCAGCCTTTTTCAATTTTTACCCCTTGACACAATTTTCAACTTGTAGTAAGAGACATTTAGACATCAGTTACTCCAAAATTTTTTGTGATACATATAAGGCTGGATCTTGACCTATCATAAAAATCACTTTTGACATGGGTTACAAATTTTTTTAACCCCTTCCCGGCCTGTTGTTGTTGCAGCAACAACACATGAGTTCTCTATTTTCATTTATTTTTAGAAAAAATTTTTTTTATTTTTTTATTCTTTATTCCAGTCTGTATTATATTCTGAAGGTTTTTTTTCTAAGTGGATTGTTGATATATCATTCATACAACATTTTATCCATACGCATATGGCGAAATATGATTTTTTGTACGGTATTGACAGTATTTTCTCATTTACAGAGTGATAAAAAGAGATATCCAAAATTCCTTCGGGGAAAACTTTAGACACAAATATGTCAACAAAATAAAAAAAGAATTTTGAAAATAGCTTTATCCATTTCAGTTCTGTAAATGTAAATGTAAATGTAAATAAATCAGTGAATATTTCATTAGATATTGCCTCATTTACATATTTAAACATAAAATTTCAGAAAACTTGTAATACAAAAAATGTTT
Source organism: Trachurus trachurus (assembly GCF_905171665.1). Taxonomy (NCBI): domain Eukaryota; kingdom Metazoa; phylum Chordata; class Actinopteri; order Carangiformes; family Carangidae; genus Trachurus; species Trachurus trachurus. Next base: position 32,636,622 of record NC_139903.1, read on the forward strand.
GTCTAAATGTGAGTAATAAAATTGGAACGTTACATGGTGATACCTGTTAGTTAAATTTTTTTTTCAAAAATACATTGAAAATCCCATAGGCGGAGGTGGACATTTATGTCCAACGAAGGATCCTTAACGTGTTTATTTTTCATTACGAGCCCAAAAATTTGACTATCATTCTGAAATTTGGGACATTCAGAGGTGACCCAAAAATACACCTCCTTGCCAAAAATCAGCCCCCAGTGACCTTTCCTTTGACCGTGGGGGGGTAGGATAGAGTGCCAGGTGGACATAAATGTCCAGGGGTCATCTGGAGAAGTGCTGTTTTTTACAAGCTGGACCCTGTTTCACTGCGAATCATAACAACATATTGGTAAAATGAATGAGAATGATAATGTGTAATTTACAGGCTGCATTTAGGTGCCCTGATCACTCCTACTATATGGATATACGCGGCTCTGGAATGGATCTAAGTATTGTAACCCAATGACACCCAAGTTAACCACTGTATTTGATGCCAAAAATAAGGTCCAGGTTGTTAAAAAACAGCACTTCTCCTTTAACACCAGGTCTGAATGGGGTCAGTACTAGTGTTGCTTTCGTCAACGAAAATTATGACGAAATATCATCGTCAACGACCCTTTATCACGTGACGAAAACGAGACGAAACGTAAACAGTGGCCATGTGACGATAACTATAATAAGATATATAATGCAATATTGTTGACGAATAAAAACGAGACTAAATGTGGTTTACAAAACAAAAACTCTGCTAAAATGTCTCTTCATTTTCGTTGACCAAAACAAGACGAGACGAAATAATTATTATTAAAAAATATGTTGAGCAGCATCTTCCATGTCTGGAATGGATGTATTCTATAAGGTAACAATAATATAAAAATAAGATAACCATGTTTGAATTGTGAAATTGCTGGTTTGACTAAAAGAAAAATTTGGTTTTGTCTATAGTTAGGCTACTATACAAGGTAATTATACTATATTAACTGGGTTGAATAGAATTACATTACTAGAACGAGATTAAAATAATTGACTAAAACTAGACTAAAATGTCATCAGTTTTCGTCGACTAAAACTAGACGAAAATAGTCATGGGTTATTCTGACTAAAATAAGACTAAAATGCTCAGAGTTTTAGTCGACTAAAACTTGACTAAACAAAAAAGAGTATGAACCTGACTAAAACTAATAAAAACTAAAATGACAGTTTGGCACAAAGACTAGACTAAAACTAAAATTAAAACAGGCCGCCAAAAACAACACTAGTCAGTACTAATAAACCTTCCCTAGCATCAAGCCTCTTCCAGATGAACATGTTTCCGTTATGGTTGATGAGCTATGTCTCTCCCACTGACCCTCTGGAGTCCAGACCAGCCTCACAGCCAGGAAGTCCTGCAGGTTGTTGAGCAGGACGTATTTGACCTTGAAGTGCTCCTTCACCCTGACGGAGCTCGGGCAGCTCGCTGTCATGACGAACCGCGGCCGGTCCAGGCGGATGCTGGGCAGCCTGAGAGGGAGGAGGGGGAGGGGGGGGGGTCACATGACTGATTCAAACAGACAATCAGGTCTGGTGACACTTTATAATAAGTAACACACTATTAAGCATTAGTTAAAGCAGAAGTAAGCGGAATGTTTGTGTTAATATAAGTCTTAAATAGTTGTATCTTCCGACAGCAATCACTTCTATAGAGTGTTTGGTCTGAAACACGGGTCTGTCAGTCACTCTGCTCTGCTCTGAGCCGAGGAGAAAACTTTCCTTGTATCCTACAACCTTTATCCAATGAGGAGAGAGAACGGCATAAAGGGGCGGTCCTCTCTGTGTGTGCAGCCAAGGGATGCGCGTGAATGTGGTGACGTAGGGACGAGGTGTCATTCAACCTGTTGTAAGTCGATGTACCATCACAAAAGTTATGAAAATATTATATGAAGGTTGAAAAGTTCCTTAGTGTTGCTTTAAGCTTTAATTACATAAATATTCATTAGTATGTAGTTTACAAACACAGTTAAAAATGTTTTACTCATCATTGATAAGCACTACCTGTATTTATAAACTACATACTAATGAGTATTCATGCGTTCTAAATGAATTCAGTATTTATTCATGCTTAACTAATGCTTAATAGTGTGTAGTTATTATAAAGTGTTACCTCAGGTCCTCGATGGGACAGACCTTACCTGTAGTGTGTGTAGATACAGTTGGTGAAAGGCATTTTGGGAGTCGACCACTGCAGCACAGCCACCAGGGGAACCTCCAGGCCCTGAAAACACACCAACACACACACACACACACACACACACACACACACAAACACACACACACACACACACACACACACACACATGGACCTTCAACATGCTAGGATCTAATACAGAGCATACTGTTACCACAAGAGTGTGTTCATACTGGTGAAGTAAAAAGAAGTTTGTTAACTTCCTCTGTTCCTCTTCATTTGATTAGTTTCCTCTTTAGGCTGTAAAACCTGGTTCAGTGTCAGTGTTACATTTTGGAAGGGACAACACATTTAAAGTCTTGATGTGCACAAGTCAGACTAGAACATAGTTTTTAATTTTAAGTCTCTGAATCTAAACTTGTTTCTGGTTGGTTCTTCACACAAATCAATGAAGCAGAAAATGCTGATCAAACACAGTTTAAAACAAACAATAGAAAAACCATGGAAATATGTTAATGAGGAGAAAATCTAATTAAATTATCATGATGATTTTTTTGATTGTCTAGTTTATTAACTCATTGAGTGCCGCGCTCCTTTCCAAAGTTTTAGTCAAGTGTACCGGCAATTTAGACCATTTTTGACCACAAACCGTTTGTTTCTACGTGCCTCCGTTCCTGAGAAAAGTCAAGCTAAACATGGCTGGGTTTCACCAAAATCCCTCCTTTTTTTCTAGAAAAGGAGATAGAGCGTCTTTTATGAAAGGTGCTCTGTTTGTGTCTGTCGCTCTTCTGACACTCGCATTTCTGGATCAAAGGGCTCGTATAAGATAAATATATACAACAATGGTTGTTCTATTCACAAAACCACCATCGGGGGCGGGGGGGGGCGCCACTAAACAACAATAACACAGACGCACCGTGCCGTGTCACAGCCTCTCGCCGCGGAACGTGAGGGTCTGTCGGCCACCGCAGCTCCGGAAGACCGGTCCCACCGGTGGTCGCGGTCCTGCTGTGGTACGGGTCGGTGATGCCGGTCTGCTTTGGCCCAGAGACCATCAGATTTTACCGCAGGAGGACTTTGGGGAGGACATGGTGTTGCTCCAGCTGAAGACCGGGCGGGACTGTCGGCTGAGAGCTTCCTGGTTCAGCTCCCAGCTGCTGGAGCAGCTGGAGCAGCAGCGCGGGTGAGAGCAGAGCAGCTGCGCTGCATCTGCATGCAGAACTCCGTTTGCAGAAGCCGAGTTATGATAAAAACTTCCAGATCATGAGCTGTCATGTGACTTTGATCGTCATCTATTTCAGTTCTCCTCGTCGTAGAGTCCCCAAATTTACATATATAATGTGTATTAAAGTGTCTATTTTCATAATTTAAAAAAAAACGAAAAATCTCGTTTTTGGCACTCAACGCATGGGAACGAAAAACGAGAAATTACGTGGTTGGCACTCAATGAGTTAAAAACATTGACAACAATTTATTTTTAACAATTTGTTAAAAATAGAAATAAATAGTAATTGATTGCAATGTAAAAATTCAGGAAAGCAGAATCAGACTGATTCAAACTCTGCAGTCATCAATCATAACCACACAAACACATCCGCACCTCGTTGGAGTCGTCCTGCTGCATGTCGTTGAGGTGCAGCTGGAACAGGAAGTCGTGCTCCTCCAGAGCGCTGAGCATGCTGGGAAGGTGACCGGCCAGGCTGTCCACCCTGCAGAACGACGCCATGCCGACCTCGCCCGACTGGTGGCTGCACAGAGAGGAAGCAGAGTGAGTCTGTCACCAGCACAGTAGGACACGTTACAGCTCATCATTTAACACACACACACGTCAAACTCAAGGTCTGGGGATCATATCTGGTCTGTAATACAACTTTTATGTGGCCTGCGAAAAAATGTCATATTTCTATTATTAATGTATAGCCAGTGATGGAATAATGGCGTTTAACATAACAGTGTTACTAACGGCGCTACTTTGTTCAGTAACCAGTTAACCAAAAATGACTGTTTCCCTGTTACAACGCCATTATGAAAATAAAACGCGCCGTTACGCCGTTACTTGACTCAAGACGTCTCATCAGAAAATAATACACCGTTTAGGTGAAGGACGTTATATACACATTTTGTCAGTTCATCAACTGGTTGGATAAAGCCGTTTATCTGGAACTAACCAACTCACTTAGTACTCACTCAGTATTCCTCCACACAGGCGGGCCCCACGACACCCTGTATCACTCCGCCTGTCAGCTGTCTGGATCGGGGGCGGAGTGATACAGGGCGTCACAGAGCCTGTCTGTGTGGAGGAATACTGAGTGAGGTGGTTAGTGCTGTAGTTAGATAAACAGAGGTTAGGGACGGAGGTCCAAGTCATTTGACACATTTGAGCATTTTATAAAAACCCTTTCTTTAAAAATACTTTCCTTCTAATTAATTACTTTTAAAATAGTAACTCAGTTACTAACTCAGTTACTGTTTGGGGAAAGTAACTAGTAACTATAACTAATTACTCACTACATCAAAAAAACTACATAGATGAGGGACCCGCGGGTTGGAAAAAAACCTGACCTGCACATAACTAGCGGTCACACCTCCACTCAGCTCAGGGCCCAACCCCAAACACACATGAACCACATACTGACATGGACAAATGGACATAGGAGAGAAACCTTTGCATAATATAGATTTGTTTGTTGTGTTATTTAATTTTTTCGCAAACTGCAGATTTTGCTTTTGTTTCATACTGTATACTACATACTGCATTTTGGCCAAATCAGTAGGCTACGTACTGGCAGCATAGTAAGCAGTTTTGAATACATCAGCTGCACTGCTGTGAAGAGTTCAGGTGCGCTCCCGCGTCGTCTTGGCTGACGGCTGCAGTTAACAAAGGGAATGGCGTGCTCGACCTTTGTGTAGAGATGAACTGGGTGCCGGCTCAAAAATTGAAACAAGAAAAAACTGAAATGGCAGCACTCACAAAATAATCTTGAAACATTTATTAAATGCACAGCAGTGCCTGACGGACGCGTTTCAGCCCTTGGCTTTCTTCAGCGTGAGCTCCCTAACCTCTCACTGTTTTTTCTTGATGGCTGCAGTTAACCATATTTCCTCAAATAGTAGCTGGGATTCAATTATTTATGTTGTTGTTGTTTTTGTAAATGTTACAGAACTGATCATTTGTCCAATCATGGGACAGAGCCCATGATTTGTTCAAAATGATACAAAGCAAGGGGTTAGGAGGAACATGACATGGTTTAAAGATGTAACAGTTAATGATTTCCAAAAAAGAAAAAAAGTTACAGAACTAATAATGTGTCCAAAATATGTCAGGTTTGATTTTGGTTTTGAAAAATATGTGTGTTCAAATAAATCTGTGTTTCCTACCATGGTAATTTTGTCAATAACTATTGTGAGGAATGATTAACATTTATGTGATCAGGCAGTCTCGTTATATATGACTGTTTATTATCTTAATGGTAACCTATGCAACTTTATGTTATTCAGGGAGTTTGTTCCAATCAAGTAGCCCTTTGTATCACTATTACCCTTTTGGTAGCTCTCGCTTCCAAAAAGGTTGGTGACCCCTGCTTTAAGGGGTTAAAGTTGGAGTTTTAATGGGGCGCCTGCTCTAATAGACGCACCACGCAGCCGGCCCCATATCAAATCCCGATTTGTGCAGCCCTTTGCTGCATGTCTTTCCCCCTCTCTCTGCCTCCCCATTTCTCTCTCATCTACAATATCAATTAATGGCAAAAAAGCCCCAAAAATATACTAAAAAAAAAAAAGTTGGATTTGTAATTTTCTAGCTTTGTGGCCTCGATAGCCAGGTAGGTTTCACACAGCACAAAAACATGTAACGTGATGGGACACTGATTTGACAAAATCAAAATAACATTCAATCATGAAGAGAGCTGAAAACATCGTACGTCCCGGTGATGACATCAAAATGACATCATACACCAACCTCATACAAACATCACAACATTGTGCCTCAGTGTAACAGTGACAGTGGAGCGACAGAACAAGCCGGAACATATTTGTTTACCCACCACACGTTATCCACCAGCAGCACGGAGCCGTCGGGCATCATGGGAAGGTAGGAGGCGTTGAGGTTGGGTAGAATCCGAACATCCCGGACACTCACCTCCTCCTGAGAAGACTCATTCAGCACTGACAGGAGGGGCAGCGGGGAGGGGGAAACATGACAAAATACAATGTTAACGCATTTGATTTGAAGCAGTAAAATACTGTAAGGGCCGGATTTACTAAGGTCCCAGATAACGGGCGCTAAATTGTTTGCACCCGCTAAAATATTGCGTGTTTGGTTAGTGCACGTAAAACAGCTGATCTACTAAGAGTAACCCGCTAAATGAAAACACGTGCAAACCACAATATGTAAATGAGGGTTTTGCGCGTGGTAATCGTTTCCGCCATGGAGAGTGTAGACAGAGAGCTGGACGGACGAAGGGAGAGAATGACATTTGATCCGATGCATAGGCTACAATGACAGCATGTGTGTTCATCTCTTCTTGCGCTCTGTTTAGATTAATAAACACAAATCGCTACAGGGCCCAACTCGTCATATAGTGACGAACAGGCAGCAGCTGCAGCGACAATCACACACCTGTAATATGTGTGTGTGTGCCGCCCATGATCGAGTGGATTAATAGAGAGCTCAGGTGGGACACACGGATCTAAACACTCTGACCACTGACCAGAGGGATCAAAGACGGGTGAAGGCAGCGGTGACGTCTCTCAGCCCGGGACCGGGACTGAGAGACGGAGCTGAGCAGCCAGGTACTGGAGAGGAGAGGAGAGGAAAAGAGAGGAGCGCACTGCAGGACAGACGTGCGTAACGGCGCGTAAAAGACTTTTAACACGGCTGAAAAACTGTTAGAGAATTACCCAGACGTGAGGAAATGCAGAGAGGTAAGTTCACGGGGCTCTGACAGGTATCAAACCAATAAACGCATACGTTTTGGCAAAGTTGTATCAGTTAGTACATGGTTTTCAGACGTGGTAAATAAAGACGCAAAAACAGCCATCGCAATCTCTTCCTGGTTTGGTAAATCACATTGTCCTCGCTAAATAAATCGATTTGCATCTACTCCTCCCAGTATTTTGCACGTTCTGGCTGAAACGCCCATATTTACATATTCATCAAGGCAAACACGCTAAATGGATCGCACGTGCTATTTTGCCCATTTAAGAGACGCAATCCTCGGTCGCCCGGTTAGTAGATCAGGTTCCACGTGTGTTTGCGCGTGCAATCACGTTTGCACACGTTTTAATACACGCAAACCTTTAGTAAATCCGGCCCTAAGTGTTTTAACTGTCATAACACACAAAAGGGCCATGAAACATGAAACATGCCAAATTTGAATGAATGAAAATAAGGCCAAATACACAGTGTAATCATTCAAACGTGAAAACATCTTAGAAATAAAAGTGCTAGGTAGAGCCATATAAGGTTCCTCGGCTTGTCCTCATAGGAGAACCCTTTTTGGCTCCTTGTAGAACCTTTGAATCCCTGTCACCTCTAATCTTTGCTTGGGTCAACTAGATTTGCTGATGAAGAGCTTTCTTATAAATAATGGTAGTGAAAATACATTGGTAGCAGAACATTTCAATTATAGGACTGACATTATTAGTAAGTATAACCAGAAGGTGTAATGTAACATATAATAATGTCAACAAGTTGACATTTGAACACCAGGTGGATGCTGTCTGTAAAAAGGCCCACCAGCGGATGCACTTTCTTCGCAGACTTCGAAGTTTTAACATGGATAACACTTTTATGAGAATGTTCTACACTTGTTTTATCGAATCTGTTTTAACCTTCTCTTTTATCAGCTGGTTTGGCACACTGTCCTTACAGAACAAAAACAGAATTCAAAGCATTGTCAAGATCTGCACCAAGATCACAGGTACCAACCTGGACAATATCTCTGACCTGTATAAGATGAGAGCCCTTGCAAAGGCCCAGAGAATTCTGGCTGACATGTCCCACCCACTGTTTAAAGAATTCCCACTTCTCCCTTCAGGTCGTAGATTTGCTTTCCCCAAGTGTAAGACCAATCGGCATAAAAATTCTTTTATCCCTGCAGCGATAGCCCTCATGAATTCTTCTTCTTAAACGTACCCACTGTATGAGTATTTATTTATCTACTGTGTGATATGTACTATCTTATAATGTGTTGTTTATTTTGATCTTATTTTATTCTTCTTCTTCTGCATGTGCGTTGAGTGTCGTGTATGTGTTGACCACTGCTGCACAGATAATTGCCCCTTTGGGGATAATAAAGACTGTTTGAACTTTGAACTTTGAACATAATAGTAAGGTGGACCTAATGTCTCCCCACAGTTAGCTAGATAGCTCAGTAGACATTGTCATTGACTGACTTTGGACTGGGAGGCTGGGGGTAAAAACCTGTTACTGTTTGATCAACAGGATCTGTAGAAGAAGAGCTTGTTGTTGTTGTTTTTATATAATGAATAGATATGAAAAGTATTTGTAGCTGTAATCAAAGGAATTGTATTTTACATCATTATTAGTAAGTGTTATCAGGAAGTATGTTCCTGGTTACACAGGATCTTATACCTCTACTTTCAACAATCCCTGAAGAACTCTTTCTTCCAAAAAAAGGGTTATGTGGATCAGAATGTTTCTTACTGGAACCCTTTGTGTTACCAAGATCCATTGAAAAACCCTTTCTTCAGGAAAGGGTTTTTCAGAAGCAAATGTTTCTGGGTAGAACCTCGGCTCTTCTGGAAGAACCCTTTTAGAACCCTTATTTCTAAGAGTGTAGGATTCTTCCCTTTGGAATATGGAGTGGTTCCTGCCTGTTGACTGATGCTAAACCTGCTACAGGTGTGATGATGAGATGATGAGATGATGAGATGATGTGATGATGTGATGATGAGATGATGAGATGATGTGATGAGATGATGAGATGATGTGATGAGATGATGAGATGATGTGATGAGATGATGAGATGATGTGATGATGAGATGATGAGATGATGTGATGAGATGATGAGATGATGTGATGATATGATGAGATGATGTGATGATGAGGTGTTGGATGTGATGATGTGATGATGAGGTGTTGGATGTGATGATGTGATGATGAGATGATGAGGTGTTGGATGTGATGATGTGATGATGTGATGATGTGATGATGTGATGATGAGATGATGAGATGATGAGATGACCTTGTACCTTTGAGGACGACGAGGTGCCGTCCAGAGACGGTCATCTGTTTACAGCGGACAGTTGGAGGCGGCAGGACGGTCAGCGTGGTGCTCACTGAGGACGAGGACAGGAAGACGTCTCAGCTCTCAGCAGTTACATATCAAGAAGCAACTAAAGTTCTGCATGGTTCATTCTATTTCTATTTCATCTACGAGTGCAAATAGACCTGAAGTACCTGTAGCCTGCCATACCCCCATGGATCTATCCCACCCCAGAGGTAGACCCTTAGTGAAAACCATAAAACATCCCAAAAGAACTGCATACATTACAGTGTAATCATAATCACTGGGATGCAAACCTTCAGACCTGCTCAGATGGAGCTGATGACTCACCAAGCACAAAATCAGGTTTTGCTATTTATATTCCTCAATTTGAAATTCAGTATACACAATAGAGCTACTGGCTGTAAAATGGGCACTACAGTGTGTGGAGCAGCCATCATAGGTTTTGATTCAGCTGCAGCTTTTCAAAGTTCAAAACAAGTGGTTCTGTTGTATAGAAGAGAAAAGGTTGAAGGAATGAGGATTTTCTGTTGGGTGCCTGCACACATTAGGGTGAATACTTCTCTAACTCTTCTATAGTTGTCTTAGAGCAGTGGTTCCCAACCATTTCCAACTCAGGGCTAGACTAGAAAATCACCTCCAACCCCAGAAACAATACAGCTGAGGCCAAGTATTGTAATCTCAGAGCACTTTTTCATTTTAATGATCAAGATAGAAAATTCAGGAGTGAAATGACAAAACTTTGAGTGTAACGTGTACATCATCTGTAAGGAAGGCGCTGCTTAACCCTCCTGTTGTCCTTCTGGGTCAAACTGACCCAATTTGTTCCCTTCCTCCATCCTTCCTTTCTCTATCCTTCCTTTCTCCCTTCCTTCTTTCTACAATCCTTTTTCCCTTCCTTCCCATCATCCTTACTTCTTCCCTCCTCTTTTGATCCAGTTGACCTGATCCATTCCCTCCCTCCATCTTTCTTTCCTTCCCTTTTCCTTCCTTCTTTCCACAATCCTCTTTCCCTTCCTTCCTTCCTTTGTCCTTTCTTGAATGAAACTGTTCCCTCCCTCCATCTTTCTTTCCTTCCTTTTTCCCTTCCTTCCTTCCTTCCTTCCTTCCTTCCCTTCGTCCTTACTTCTTCCTTCCTTTTTGACCCAGTTGACCCAATCTGTTCCCTCCCTCCCTCCATCTTTCTTTCCTTCCTTCCTTCCTTCCTTCCTTCCTTCCTTCCTTCCTTCCTTGACCCAGGAGGACAACAGGAGGGTTATAAAAAACAAAAAGAAGACAAAAGGACAGCGCTGCTCTCTCTGCTGTCCCTCTCTCCTCAGCCTGGTGTTTGGCTGCACTTTGTATAAAAGAGTGTAACAGTGGAAGATCTAGCTGAGCCAGAGGACAGAGGATGTGCTGCTGCACAGCTGGAGCAGCGTGTGTGTGTGTGTGTGTGTGTGTACGTCTGCGGCTGCTAGTAAACGCAGTAGTCAGTAAAGAAAGAGCCGCCCTCCCCAACAAAATTGGGCCAAAATTTCCACCTTTCTTTTCAGTAATTAATGTTGCGCAATTTAAAATAAAAACACTGATGTTGATTAAAGAGTCATAACTGTTTTGGTTCTGATAGTGATGTGGGTTATATTCTTCTGTTAAGGCAGAGGCAGAGCTATAATGTCAAATGTATCTTTATTCACTACACCCTAGTCTTTCTTAAACTCCAGGGCCAGTTGTTCAGAGGTAATCTGATCAGATAATGGAATGGATCAAATCTTAAAAATGGGTTGTTCAAAACTAAAAACAGATTCTGAGATCGGACTGGATCACAATCCAGTCTGGGTTTTAATCTGGATCAAACCCTCAGTTTGTGTTGTTCAAAACCTTTTAGTAGAATCTGGAAAACTTTGACCAAAAAAACAGGATTATTCAGATCCCAGCAGTTTGGTTCAAGGTGGATTTCAGGAACACAGTGTCATTTAAATTCAATTCAAAATGCTCAAATAAGCAATATTTATAATGTAGTATATATATACATTGATATTTTGCACCTGATTTTTAAATTTTAGTGATAAAGTAAAATTTCAGAAAAAATAACTTTTTCCCAACTACTGGATAATAAATTAAAATTGAAATTTGTATTTTGAATTCTGAAGTTCGAATTTGAAACACATGGAAAAATATTCACAATGTATTTGACTCATGTACTGTCATTAGTTGTGGGTCAGATCAGGTCTGGCTGTTTAAAAGACTCAAAGAAACAACAAAGAGCAGAGAAAACAACACATACAACCCTTTTAATATAAATCCACTCTGAGTCCATGCTGCTGTTGTTAACAGACCAATCAGCTTCAGTCTGACACACAGTCACATCTAGACCACTCATTATCTGGATTTGGTCATCTTGAAAAGTTTGGATCTGGATCAGACTGATCCAATCCAACTTTGCTTTGAACAACTGGGATCAAAGTAAGACAGATTACATGATCCTGGATAGAAAAAGAAAGGATTTCAAAATCCAGATCATCCTTGAGAACAACTGGGCCAGGTGTGTAGATGAACTATTGGTTATCAGTAGCAGTGGGAAAAAAACAGTTATTGTGGTAATGCATGACAAAATAGTTAGTCCTTTTCTTCTCAGTAGACTGACTTGCTGTGTGCATATAAAGGTGTGTGTTTTACCCTGAGCCTTGAAGGTGTTCAGGTCGTGTCTGAAAGTATGAGTTGGTTCTCGTTGCTGCAGAACACTCAGATAACCAAGTTCCTGCACCTCTGCTTTCTCTGCCTCCCTCTTCCACACCGTCACCATCACCTGAGCACAGACACACAACAGAGTTACACTAAACTCCTTCACAATTAAATACACAATCTATTGAGTCCTGAGTTCAGACCAAACTGACCAAACTGACCTTGACTTTGAGAGTGCTGACAGGGAGTTTGTCCAGAGAGACGGTGAGAGGGAAGATGACTTCATCCGTCAACACCACCGGCTCATCCAGCGGAGACTGAGAGAGAAATGGAGATTTAACTGTAGATGAGTCACTCTAAGTGTTGTGTTGTCTTGTCTGAGGGGAACTGGGCTGTCCGCTACCAGGAAGTAGCGGACGTTTTTCATCATCAACAATAACCACAAACAGGAGCTGGGGCTGAAGACGGAAGACTGATCATAAACCACAGTGCTTCACAAATTATAAGACACACAATCACCAAAGCTAATCTCAGAGAGGTCGCCAGTCCTACAAAGAGATACTGAGACAGCCAACCTCACAGACTCACATATGGACAACTAATTCACACACCTAATAGAAAAAAAAAACAGCTTGGTGCTGCTACATTGATCCGGTTGGTTATCGATGTCCTGTCCTCATCGCCTACGTATGCTGCGTCTCCCTACACTTGACATTACTGTAATAGATTTGTAAAAGAACTAAGCAGGATTTTGCTGCTGTCTTTGTTTATGACAGATAAAACTACACAAATATACACATGGTAACATGGTATATGATAAATAACGTTATCCACCGCTCCACGTATTGATTTTTAATTGAAAACAAATGCACATGGCCAAGAGGAGGGTTAGCAAAACAGAGGAAAAGTGACCAGACTTGCATAGTTCCTCTTTAAAGGTATAAAAAGTCTGAACCAATGAAAAAAAAAAGCTTTCACACTGCAAAAGTGTGAATCATGGTTGAGTTTGATCCGGACCAAGACCACGTCTTTTGGTCGGACCAAATTTCAGGTATTTGGTCCAGACCGTGGTCTGAGGAGCCTTCAAACCTGCAATTTTTCACCACTGTAAACAGTTGGTGAAAAATTGTTTCTATCATCTGCAAAATATAGCGAAACTGAGGTCCATGATTTCAAGACCTGAAATGGAGATGATAATTCATGCTTTCATTTCATCTCGCATTGACTACTGTAATGCTCTTTTTATGTGTTTTAACAAAAAGGCTGTAAATGGCCTTCAAACCGTGCAGAACGCAGCTGCAAGGCTCAGAACTGGATCTAAGAAAAGGGATCATATCACCCCAGTTTTATATTCCTTACATTGGTTACCAGTTCATTTTAGGATTCATTTTAAGATTTTAGTACTTGTTTTTAGAGCCCTCCATGAACAAGCTCCCTCGTACATCACTGAGCTACTGAGACCCCATTCCCCCTCACGTTCACTAAGGTCATCAGACCAGAAACTCTTGATGGTCCCCCGCACCCGTTTTAAAACTCGAGGTGACTGCTCTTTCCAGGCCTGTGCCCCTCGCCTCTGGAGTGCTCTACCATCGACCTTACGCAGCATAGAGTCCACTGAAGGTTTTAAGAAAAAACTTATCTTTTTAGACAGGCTTTCAACCAGTGTTGTTTTTGGCAGGCATTTTAGATTTAGTCTTAGTCTTAGTTTTTTTGACGAAAATACTTATTAGTTTTAGTCAGTTTTAGTCATTTCTATATGTGATAGTTTCAGTCTAGTTTTAGTCGACGGAAACTCAAAAAGGTTTTCGTCTAGTTTTAGCCAGTTTCAGTAAAACAAAAAAACAAAAAAAAAGTCTTTTAACAAATTAATTCAATAAAGGAATGGTTTTACACATAATGTTTCCACCCAATGGCAAATACTTTATGGTCTAAGGATTATGCATTAGCCTACACACAGATAAAGTGGTAACAGTAGCCTGGTGCATTCAATTTTTTTTTCTGCTGGATTATATTTAAAATACGTCCATGTATCTTCTGGTGGAGTGACGGCAGGTGTGTGGAGCAGAATGCGCTGCATGTCAGGTGGTGGTGTGACCACACAAGGATGCAGCAGCGTTACAGATACTTGTTGATTTTAATTGAAAGATTACACGCACAATAAGCAGAAACATCATGCATGTTGAACGTCTGACCATCCACCCGTCAGCGCCGCGGTCACCGGAGCAGCTGATCACTACCTGCTGCTCTCTGCCGCTCTGATCACAAGCACCGGGCGGCTAAATCGTGTGAAGCTTAGAGTAATGACAATCCATAATATGGAATGTAGAGGCGATCACAGCCCGACCACTAACATTTACGTCCGTTCTCGTCTCGTCAACGAAAACGTCTCGTCATGTTTTCGTCATCAGAGAGCCGTGTTTATCTCGTCACCGTCTCGTTATCGTCATGAAAAAAAGGGGCGTCAACGAAAATATTTCGCCATCGTCATCGTTAACGAAAACAACACTGCTTTCAACTGATGTTGACGTTGTGGGGCCTCTGTAAAGTTGACCTGTAATTGTGCTGTTATTCTTGTTGTGATCTCTGTACTGTATTTAATTGCATTTTCTCCTTGTTGTGAAACACTTTGTGATTTTATCTATGAAAAGTGCTATATAAATTAAATTTACTTACTTACTTAAAGCAGAAGTAAGCGATATTTTTGTGTTAATATAAGTCTTAAATAGTTATATCTTCCGACAGCAATCATTTATATAGAGTGTTTGGTCTGAAACACGGGTCTCTCAGTCACTCTGCTCTGCTCTGAGCCGAGGAGAAAACTTTTCTCGTATCCTACAAGTTTTATCCAATGAGGAGAGAGAACGGCATGAAGGGCTGTGTGTGCAGCCAAGGGATGCGCGTGAATGTGGAGACGTAGGGACGAGGACCAATAGATCCATGACGAGGGCGGGGGCTGCTAACTCCATCGGCTGACAAGAAGTTATGGTGCGTTCAAGGCAGCCCGTAACTCGTGTTTTTCCGACCTGTGAAGTCGTACCAGTTCGATCTGGTACGACTTCACGGGTCGGAAGTTACGAGTGGCCGTTATAGTGACTTTCACAGGTAAAACAGGTCAGAAAAACACGAGTGAGTTGCCTGGAACGCTACAAAGTTGTAAGTTGTGACTTGAAGCTGTAATTTACGGTTTCAAAAGCCTGCCTGGAACGCAGCATTAGCCAAAACGACCGGATCACTTCCTTCTGCTTTAATTTTGGTTCAGATAGGTGTGAAAGTCCCATTAGAGTCACCAATTAAATGAATGTGAATGTGTTTGGACTGGTGCTGCATGATACGGAAAAAATATCATTTTGATGTTGTGTGTCTGGCCTATCAGCCTCAGCATCAGCAGCACTGCACCTGAACCGGAGCCCTGCGGAACTCCCTGGACCCCGTCCCAGAGGAGTTGTGTATGAGCAGCGGTTTGCAGTCCCTGAAGCTGCGGCAGCGGGAGTCCACCCGGCTCCCCAGCGCCGCGATCGCCGCCTCGGCCGCCGCGATGTAGTCCTCCTCGCCGTCTTCGTTAGCCTCGTCCCCGCCGCTCTGGTAGTCGTGGTGATGCTGGTGGTGGTTGCCTCGGTGGCGGCTGCTCTCGCCCGGACTCACGCTGGCCACGGCGCACAGAGAGCCGGCCAGCTCCCTCCACGCCCGGCTGCTGGCCGACTCGCTCCCAAAACCTGCAGCGCTGTCACCGGGCCCTGCTGGAGACACACACAGTAGATACAGTCTGATTAGTTCCATCATCACTACAGTTCTAGCTCTGGTTTAGTCCAGTATACGTGTAAATGACCTTTCACATCTATAAATGTGTTCTTATGTTTACTTATTAACATTCTTTAAAGCAAGGCTTTTATTTTTTATATATTAAAGGGATAGTAGCATTTTTTTAAAGTGGGGTTGTATGATCTACAAATAGCCCCTAAGTACTTTAATTGCAGTAGAAGACTCTCTGCACTCCTCCCGTTAGCAACGCCAGCCCATAGCCCTGCCCAGAGATTTACAACTCACGTATCCCTCCACCCAGGGTTAGAGCCCGCCGATCAGCAGTTGGTTAGGTCCAAATAAAAACTGCGTTTTTCCTGCACTTTGAGGGGCTGGAAAAAATTATATTAAAGCGAACAATGGAACTGTGTTTTTTTTTCACGTAAAACCTCTTTTAGGCCGTGAAAATAGGCCGTTTCTTTGGGTCTGTTCACAACACTGTATGTTGTAAATCTCTGGGCAGGGCTATGGGCTGGCGTTGCTAACGGGAGGAGTGCAGAGAGTCTTCTACTGCAATTAAAGTACTTAGGGGCTATTTGTAGATCATACAACCCCACTTTAAAAAAATTATACTATCCCTTTAAAAGTCACCCTAAAAGAAAAAAAAAAAAAATTGATTATCAACATACAAATAATACATTCAATGATTAAAAAGCTGAATAGTGGACAAAAGTCAGAGAGCTCAGCGAAGGTCCATGCAGACACACACAAACCAACACAAGAGAGTGTCTTCAATGCTAAAGTGTGCCTAACTTACATGAAATGTCCTAGCACCTGGCTAATAAGGGGCACAAGGTTTGTTTTGTTACCTTTTCATGCCTTATTTATGTCCGGCTCGAGTTTGGTTGACGTGGATATTTTCATGTATGAAACGTGTTGTGGTTAGCAGTAGCTACTATTAGCATCGGCCGAGCTGCCGTGTCGGTCTGTATTGAAGTGAGATGAAGCTATACGCTAATTCGTTGGTTGTTTTATTAATGCAACAAGACGTATTTTGTCTGTTTTATATAAGGTCTGCTAAGGTTAAAAACTGTTTATTGGATTAAAAACTAAATTAAAAATGCTAATTTCATGTTAAATATTGTTTTATATTGCACTCTATGGGATTTTGTCCTTCAGTTAAAATAAATATTTAAATTCATGGAGTAAAACTTGTGAGCCTACAATGAGTTTATTAAAACAGATAAAAAGATGATTGTTTATGTGATGAAAGCAGTTGAAAGTAAAAGGAAAGGTAATTGTATTTTATATTCTTCTTCTTTTCATAGCTCTTACGGTGTGTTTACAATTGAAACGGTCCAAGGAATAAAGCATTGTGAACCGTCAGTTTGAGAGTTCGACCATCATTTAGCCGGGGATGCTACAATACGTATATTGGACTTTGAGCTTTGGCTTGTTGATGATTCAGCCCTTGGTCTAGTTTCAGCTGCAGCTGTTCTCTGGTGTAGCCTAGGCCTGGTTTGGCCCAGCAGAATATAAACTTAGTTTGCTCCAGCACTGCAAAAACTCAAAATATTTCCAGGAATATTTGTTTTATTTCTTGTTAAAAATGTCTAAATTGTATTCAAAACTAATCTCTTTCCACTTAAAATAAGACTCATCACCAAAAAAATTTACTTGTTTCAAACTAATTTTTAATTGAAATAAGTAGAAAAATCTGCCAGTGAAATCAAGTTTTTTTGTGCTTGTAATAAGAAAGAAAAACTTGCTCCACTATCAGATTTTAATAGGTGAAAATCAGCTTGAAATAAGTAAAAAGTGTCTAAGCTACTTTTTAATGTGATGATTCCTATTTTAAAGGAGCATTATCACAAATACAGCAGTAATAGCATAAAATAAGCTGAAATATGCAAAAGATAGGTCAGGGGGAGCCATAACTAAATTTACAGTGTAGTGTCCATGGGGCGCCGTCTTATAATGTTACACAAAACCTGCATGTTTTTTCTCCTCATGTTCCTACACTAGAGAACTTGTTCTTCTTATCACCAAACGAGGCTGCTCTCTCTCTGACAGCTGATTTTTAAATAGCATAAAGCCTAACACGGAGGAGAGACACACACTTCTGATATCTGATAGCTATGCTCCGCCACTGGCTCCATCTAGTGGCCGCAGATTTGCGTTACAGTTTTTCTCGATTGTTTACACACAATTTCTGGTTCTTGAGGCACAATAGCCTCAACATCTAACTCATGCACCAACCCCCTGAACCAAGTCTGCTAAACTACAAGCACAATTCCTGCTTTACACTCAATTTGCAGTTCTATAACACACTTTTTTCAAAACACTACACACAATTCTCTGCATTTGGCTCAATTTTCATGAAGAAAATCTCTTGTTTTCACGAGTAACACACTGTTATTCAAAATTCTAAAGTTAGTTCCCTACTATGCACACTGACTCATCACATGGGTAAACACATTACAATTAGCAATCAGAGCTTTAGCAAAAAAGGGCAACAGGCAGTGATGGACTGGAACCAAACAGAGAGAAACCAAACAGAGAGAGAGGCCACACAACACAAACACACACAAACACATATATATAGCAGTGATCATAATGATGATGAGAAAAGAAAATGCATTGATCACCAAAATTGCATGTTGATAGAAGGATTCGAACCAAGACTAGAACAAAGTCTTTGACTACAAAGAGTACTGCTCTACTAGGTGAGCTACAGGTTACTATAGTCTCATCTTGTCAAAATTATGTGTTCAGTCTTTCAAAATTGTTCGGCCGTAAACCAGCTGACACCGACCAACTCTTTTTTTTTTCTCTTTTGTGGTCAGATCAGCATGGCTGCATCGTCATGCGGCCACCTCAGTCGCGTCTTCACGCATTTCATTTGTTACCGTGTATTTGAGTGTTCTGAGTATCAAAACAATAAAATTTTACAACACATTTATATACAGTGTGTACTGTCTGTAATACAGTAAAAAAAAAAAAAAAAGCCTGAGTCATTATGATGAATGGAGTTTCTACTCCATTCATCATAATGACTCAGGCTTTTTTTGTGTTTGTGTTTTCCATTCATCATAGTGTTTTACACTGAGCACATCAGTGTTCAACTGGTTCTTATAAATGTCTATTCATATGATGGTTTGTGTGTGTCATTTGAGGCTAAAATAGCATTTTGAGAATAAATACGGTAACATTGTTTTGAATGTAAAGTTTAATTTTGCAGGAGAAGTGAGGGGTTTTGCCCATTGTGTGTGTGTTTTTGGATTTGTGTGTAGAGTTCTGAGAGTATGAGGCATGCTTTCAGAAAATGTGTGTAAACAATCGAGAAAAACTGTAATGCTCCTTTAAGTATAGTATACAGCGGTACTCAATTGATAGCTTTCACTGACGTCACGTCCCAGGGCCCTGGCGGTCAAAAGCAACATTCCAAAGTGGCCCCACAATGGACTTTCTATGGACAAACAACCGAGTAATGACTTAAATCATCTGTCAGCGGCCGAGAAAGAAAGATATAAAAACAGCTTTGAAGTTTTGGGCACTTGTGGCCCATATTCAACACCAGCTGCTGTATACGAGCTGTTTAAAATGACCAGTTCCCTGCCGAAGCTCCAGTTGGGCGATGTTTATTACCTGGTGGAGAATCCATCATCCTCCACCGCTTGCAACCAATACCTCCGGTGTTATGGCTCAACTGGTTTCTGATTAAAAGCCCCATTTTGTAGTTTTTTTTAATCTTAAAATAATGTTTCTGAACTAATTGAAGTGGTAGAAATGTACCTGTAACTTTCCTGTACGGGAACACCGTCCTGGTACCGCAGCTCCGCTGAGCTCCACAGTCTGAGCTCCAGCCCACTGAGCCCAGGCTCCCTGCTCCTCTCACCCACAAACCAGAGCCCTTAGCTGGGCTGCACGGTGACCAGCTGCCCCCTCTTTACCCCCCGGAGCTTTGCTACGCACCGCTACCGACGGCAACGATGACGGCGGTCCGACAGCAGCAGGACCCGGCGGCGGCGGCGGCGATGGTAACCGGCGGGACCGCCGCCACCGGACACCGGCAACAGTACCGCCCGCGGCGGCAGCGACACGGTAACGAGGGTCGGGACCGACCGCGGCGCGGCGAGGACGATGACCGGTGTTGTTTAGCGTATTTTCAGAGTGTTTTCCATTAGTTCGTAACTTTAACATGACAGGCTTTGTCATAGTGTGCAGTGTTGTGCAGAGTGTCGTGTGGCGCTGATGTCTGTAGATTGGCGGAACAGGTTCACTCACAGACGCATATTGGCTGCAGTAACATGTGAACTGCGGCTTTATTTGTGAATTTGTGACAAATCTGCTGACGGAAGTGCAGCACAGCTGTTGTTCGGTTCGGTAACCAGTTAAATCAGACACCAGTTGGGCCATAACACCGGTATTTTTGAAGCAGCAGGGAGCAGTGTGTGTTTTTCTGCCTTGTCCTAATCCGCGGACAGCGGGGAAGTGGATTGTTTTGACCGCCAGGGGGGCGTTCCATACGGACCGTGACGTCACATGAAAGCTATCAATAGGCGGCCCGCGGGCCGCATCCGGCCCGCCAAACCTTCCAATCAGGCCCGCGACTGAGTTCTACTAGTTTATATATTACTACATACCAGTGGCGGCTGGTGACTGAAAAAATTAGGGAGGACAGGAGGAACACCAGTCCACGGCCTCATTTTATTTTATAGCACTACTTCTCCCTACTTTATTATATTCAATGAAAATTAAACAGTAAAACAATGTCTTACAAGATTTCTTAAAAACAACATAATTTTATTAAATCTTACTGTTTTCAGATTAACACAGGCCTAATGAAAAAGACAGAGCCATGATCTTGGATGTGGGATGTAAAAAAAAAAAAAAAGCAGGCCAGTGTTCAACACCTGTAAATGCCACAGTGGGGATTTACACCCTCTGATTTAAAAAGGAAAAACAAAAACCATGAAAATCTGTAATTATTAATAACAAAACAAAGTGTTCCACTCAAATTACATACATATTTGGCTTTTACCTCTTAGATATAGCTATGCTTTTACCTGAGCTGATGGCGGAGAAAAAAAAAAAAAGTCCGGTCGTGTCTTTGTTTACCCTCCAGCTGCCCAGGTCACGTAACTGAAAACTATTAACAATCTCTCTGACTGCTTCTCTCTGATATCTCCTAACAGTTTATCCAGAAATCTGCTGATATTTCCTTTCAAATCGATGCCAATATCTCTGAAAACTCCGTATTTCTTGTGCTAGGAGCAGCATAAGCAGCACGGCTGGGAGTGAAAGTTTGGCGCACATAGCAACAGTAACCAAGGGGGGTTGGAGAACTGTCATTGGACCAACCTGCTGTCAATCTTGTGTTCTGATTGCTGATTGGTACAGAAGAGCCTCCTCCGTCATGACGTCATTTTACGTGTCTTAGCCAATCACAGGTCAGGATGAAGACATCCTAAATGCATTGAGTCAATGGAAGAAGATCCCGCCCCGAGGCCAGTTAGGGAAGTAAAAATCTTGCCACCTCCGTAGAGCCCCCTGTCAGTGCCCGATCCGTACCCGGAACACGATCCGTTCCAGCGCTTCTGCGCATGCGCCGTTTTACGGCATTAGCTTCAAAGATATGCTAACTGATAGCCTAGCAGTAGAGCAGCTAAAAGTCCGCCGTAGCGTTGTTAAAACGTCACTTTATTAATTTTAAATATTTTTTCATGCGAGAAAGTCACAGTTTAGAGTCCTAATCTGTGGTCAGTTTATCCAACTGACGTCTGGAAGTTTGCTCCGGTTTTGGGAGAAGTGCAGAGCTAGCTGGGAGCCTCTATGCTGGGAGCAGAGCTGGGAGTAGCCACCGGGAGCTAACGTTAGCTCGCTGCTCGGCTCATCTCAGAGGCAGCAGCCGGTCGGCTGAGGTGATTGACCGGTCACCCAGACGTCGTCATGCCGGTGGAGAAAGCGAGCAGATTAATTTATGGTCTCATTGATTAGTTTGTGTAAATGAAAAGTGAAGCTTCAGGAGGAGCTGGTCAGAGGAGCAGTGCTGACTTGCTGCTGTCTGTATGTGCAGAAATCACCACATTTACATCAATAAATAAATGTTTTACAATTAACTGATCGGTCTACATTACATTTAATTTAATCAGAAATAGAACAGAGGGGAATTCGTTGCGACGTGCTTGTGTTTTTCCTCATAGAACGTCTCTGTTTTCATGCATATCCGCGGTGTCTGCCGTAAACTAAAAGAAGGGGGAAGTGCGCATGTGCGTGCGCATGCGCAGAAGCGTCCTGGAACGGATCGTGTTCCGGGTACGGATCGGGCACTGACACCCCCACCTTCCTGCTCCCTGCTCCTCACACAGCCTGCTCTGTCTCCTGAGCCTGCTGGCGGCGCAGTTGAGCCGTTTTAAGTGGATTTTCTTCCAAAAAACAAACTTTTTTTATGATAAAATACATATATAATATTTTATAAATTATACTGAGATTTGGTAATGATTTATTTCAACCAGTTACTCTTTCTTAAATAAAAAATAAATTTTCCTTTTGCCTCTCAAAAATAGAGGAGGACCAACCTCCTCTGCCTCAATGGACCAGCCTCCTCTGCTACATACTGTATTTCTCGGGCTCCGTGCGCCTGTAAGTCAAAGCGCTGGGACATGGAAACACGTGCAGAGCGTTTGTGTGTGCCTGTGAGGCCCTGCACTGGGATACAGAAACACTGACAAACCCAAATCACCATGTGCGAGTGTTTGGGGAGCAGGCTGGACTGCAGGGTTTTCCCTGCCTGTCTGCAGAGACCGTGGGTGATTTTCACCACCGTCTTGGTTCAACTGTGTGTGCATCATACATGGGGGGCCGTTCAGATTAAGCGTCTTTTGCGCGCGCTCAAACCCATTCAATGTAACCGCGCGTCATGCACGCTCACAACTCAAAAGCCGTAGCCGCGCGCATTTGATGAGACGCAATTGTTTTTTCGTGCACGTCAGCGGCGCACAGCTGCACGACCTGCTTCCCCCCCGGTGTTGTGTCCCGGTGCCCTCGGCCTGTGTCTCCTACCCTTTCCCACTGAGCTCTGCCTCGTTTGAAAGGTGAAGGAAGTCCATGTGTGGAAAGACGTCGCCTCCGAGATGTAGAATGTGTATTATAGAAGAGAAACACACATTTCAGGACCAATGACTTGTATCCTCAGAACAGAGTCAGACATGTCCTGTGATGGTCACAGCCTCCTTTCATATTTAAGATGAAAATCACAGGGCATGTCTGAGGATACAAGTCAGCAGTGTAAAGCTCCAGCATGATATGTAAATGATGATATGATAATGTCAAGATTTTTCATTTTATATCATACAAAACACCATGAAGTGTATAAATAAAAAGTATGTGCTTACAAGTAAAATAAAAATATTTAAATTATTAGACGAAAAAGGTGAATTTAATTTCAATCTAGGCCTATTTGAATGTGCGGCCCCCAAGGTGTCTGTTAAGAAAAAATCTGGCCCTTCGAAAAATGTATTTGAGTACCCCTGGTATAGTATATCCTTTAAGTTAGTTTTAGCAGTGAGAGCTTGTTAGTGTGGTCCCAGTTTGTCCTCCGCTCTTTTTTCTATTAACATTTCATTTCATAATTAAATTGACAACAATGAACTGAACTAAACACAAATCAACCTCACTGAATATTGGTGGTTCTTCCTGTTGGTCTGGAAGGTGGGACATTATGATGACCATCTTCTCACTTTGCTCCCTGTAGATTTATTGACAGGCACACAGATTATTGCTTTTGTTAAGTTTTGGTTCAAACTTTTATTTTAGAAATGTAAATTGTTCTGCAGGCTGCAACGTTATATCTCTGATCTTATGTCTGATTCCTCTTGTGGTGTATTACAAGTGTAGTACTTTGTCCTTATTCTGGTATGTTCTGAGCAGTATCAGGAAACACATGGGGATCTGATTCTGTTACTTCAAACACATTAGACAAAGCACACTCCAAATTTATCAAATGGCCTATTTCACCTAAAGTTAAAGAAACACACTTTAAAGTTATAAACAAAATGTATCCAGTGGCAGAATTTCTTAAGAAAAGATTTGGTTATGAGGTGGATAAATGTGTTCTGTAATGATGAAGATGAAACCCTAGAGCATATGTTTTATGTGTGTCCCATATGTCCCACTTCACATCTTTTTTGGTGTGACATATATAATTGGATTGCTTTAAAAATTAAAGATGTACTGCCTCTTAAATTATATGATATTCTCTTTTATTTAGATCATCTAACCATGGCTGTTTCTGACACTATTAATGTTATTATACTCTTGGGTAAATATCATATCCATTGTGCAAAATGGAGGAACTCTAAACCTTCCTTTTCTTGTTTCATTAATGAGTTTAAGTTATTCTTTTCATCCCTTAAAAAGATAAACAAGTATGCAAAAAAAAAAAGTATTTCTCGTCTCCTTCTCTTCTAAACTATATTTAAATGTAACTTATCTTTTGCTGCTCTGTTTTTATGTTGAACGTGTATACCTGGGAAATTGTACTTTATATATTTGCCTTGATTTATTTATTATTTACCTTTTTGCTTCATGGTTCCCCTACTGTTATGTTTGCACTCTACACCGTGCCATTTTTATTGTTGTTCAATGCTAAATTAAAAAAAAAAAAGGAAACACAACACACACACACACACACACAAAAAAAAAAAAAAAACATTTTTCAGAAATGCACACACAGTATTAGGCCTACCCTTGTTAAAATATTAATATACTATCTTGCTTTCAGTTTCATTTGTGGAAAAAAAAACACGTTACTAATCATAATATTTTTTGTGTCACAACACTACCTACTTCCCCTTTTATGAAAACAATGACAGGACAAATTACTGAATAAAATGCACTGTTCTTTTTTCTGTATGGACACAACACTGACATAACAGAAATGTCTCCCCCTCCAGCCTCCCATCTAGAGCCAGATGGGGGGCATCCTCCATCCTCCACCCACCCCCCCGCCTTACCGGGCCCGTCAGGCGGCGTCGCCCCAGCAGCGTCTCTGCAGCGCAGCACCAGGAGGAAGCGGACCGTCTCCCCCAGGTAGAGGTGGCTGCGGCGGGGCAGGGTGCGGTATCGAGCCGGGTCCGACAGGTCCGTGATGGGCACCGCCGGGAAATACATGAAATACTCGCACTGCGACTCCATCATCTGCACCATGGCGACGACCGGAGGAGGCTGAGCGAGCAGGAGGAGGAGCAGGACCAGAGTCAATGCACGGATACACAAGCAGAGGAACGTGCACTTCCTGTTTACACTATCAAAATAAAAGCACGGACCGAGTTACAGAGAGGTGAAATTTAGACGATTGCGCCTCTCAGTGGCCATATCGTGGTAGATACTATGATATTGAGCTAAGGCAAGGCAAGGCAAAGCATCTTTATAGCGCATTTCATACCAAGGCAACTCAATGTGCTTTACATAAAGACAAAACATAAAAATAAAAAAAAGAGAAGCATTTACAGAATAAAAACAAACACTAAAAACAGAGTTAAAAGCAAGAGCAAATAAAAGTAAAATAAAATAAAATAGATAAAGTTTAAAGTTCTTAAAAGAGCTCAGCTATTAGCACATGAAAAGAGAAATGTTTTTAACCTGGATTTAAAAGTGCTGACAGTTGGGGCTGATCTCAGTTCTGCTGGTAGTTTGTTCCAGTTGTGTGCAGCATAACAGCTAAATGCACACACACACACACACACACACACACACTGAGGTTGAAAGGGAAACACTTGAACATTCCTCTGTCACTGCTGAGCAGCTTCAGTAACTGACGTCAGCGATCAGGGAGATGAAGCCGCTGCTGCTCTTCCTCCAGGGTTCACACCTCTGCACTGGTGGTGATGATGATGATGATGATGATGATGATGATGATGATGATGATGATGATGATGATGATGATGATGGTATTGGTGGTGAAGCTGTCACTCTGACTGTAGTCTCTTCCTGTCTGTGTGTCTGGATGTTTCATCACGTTGTGGTTGGAGCAGTGAGTCACTGAGTCTGGTTGTTGAGATCTGTGGAGAGACGGTGGCTAAAGGTCCACCAGGCTAACTGCTGTTTCTGTTGGTCTCTGCGTCCGCGAAACCGAAAGTAAGGAAACGCTGATCAGCTCGACCAGCATTTCCACCACTAATAATAACAAAATAACAATAGAGACAAAACGATATATTTATCGAAAATGGGCCCATTAACAAGTGTGGGTAGCGGAGATTCATCCACATTAATATAAGACTTTTTTATTGTTGCGGAATTTTTCGTTCTGCCGCTGGAGAAACTCCTTGTTGTCCCTTTAAGACATCACTAACTGTAGATCTGGAGACAACAAAACAGTTTCATTTTCACAAGATGTCAAGACAAACCGTCCTGTTATCTCAGGACAACCAAGGAAATAATATATACAGGTTTGGTGGCTTGATGCTTCCATAGATATAACTGATCCACAGTCAGTTCACAAAACAAATCTAGTTTTGAACTGAACTCACACACAGATCTTCTCTTATCAGAGAATCTCAACATGTGTTGTGTCACTCTGCCATCTAGTGGCCACAAACACACCCCATTACACTGACTTGTCATATTTATCTGTGGTATTACAGTTTTACTCAGTGGCTTTGATACATTTCTCAGATTAGAACTGAAGTTAAAACTACTTGTTCAATCTTCATGTCATTGTGTCACTTGTGCTCATCAAAAAAAGCAGCTTCTCATTTATCTGAACAAGTTGCAGCTTTGGTTCATAAATGATGATGTAGAATTCTCTGCTGTTTCCTCCATTATCAACTACTTGTGTCATGTTGATCAAAATGTATTATAATGGGTCTCTGTTGAATAGTCTGAACACCCACAACATTTAGGTGTTAGTTCATTGCATAAGTCTTTACATGCAAAATGGTTGAACAAGTTGTCATAATGTCAAACATATTTCTATACATACTGTATTTCTAAATCTGTCCTGAATTGGTAAATTGCTCCCAGGTGAATCTTGACTTTCTCTAACGAAGGGAAATGTGTGAAGCATTAGATCAACCAATGATCAACTGGTTTTCTGAAATAGCTTAAAGGTGCATCTCATCAACCATCAACTGGCAAGAATATATTTAACTGGAGCACAACACAATGTTAGAATGTATTACAATAGAAGGACAAGAAATTGGACTAAACACTGCATGTAGAGTTTTCCCTAAGGAGACTGGCCTATGTTCACACTTTTCCTCTCTGTATCGCTATGACATGGTCTGTCAACAAATTATAGTACAAACGGTGAAAGTGTAAATGTGAATCTTGTCCAGTCTCTTGCAATCAATCTCCCACATACAACCCTGCAATTTCAGGTTCAGGTTCAGGTTACTTTATTGATGCCCCAGGGGGTGAACTAGTTTTGCAGTCGAGAGTCGAACAAGCAACAGAAAACGGATCAGAATCAGAACAGGACATTAAAAAGAACACATACACATAAAACGAGACAAATTGGGCTCGACAGAAAGTGCTGCAATTCAAGAAATAAATATAGAAAGTTAAAGCAGAAGTGAGTGATATATTTGTGTTAATATAAGTCTTAAATAGTTATATCTTCCGACAGCAATCACTTACATAGAGTGTTTGGACTGAAACACGGGTCTCTCAGTCCCTCTGCTCTGCTCTGAGCCGAAGAGAAAACATTTATCGTATCCTACAGTTTTTATCCAATGAGGAGAGAGAACGGCATGCAGGGCTGTGTGTGCAGCCAAGGAACGCCGTGAATGTGGTGACGTAGCGACGAGGACTGTTATGGTGCGTTCAAGGAAACTCGTATTTTTCCGACCGTGAAGTGGTACCAGTTCGATCTGGTACGAGTTCACCGGTCGGAAGTTACGAGTGGCCGTTATAGTGACTTTCACCGGTAAAACAGGTCGGAAAAACACGAGTGGGTTGCCTGAAACGCTACAAAGTCGTAAGTTGTGACTTGAAGCTGTAATTTACGATTTCAAAATCCTGCCTGGAACGCAGCATTAGCGAAAACGACCGGATCACTCACTTCTGCTTTAAGCATGAAACTAAAAACAAATAATTAAAATAGTTAAAAAAGAAAAAAGAAAACGCCAAGAGCAAATTTCCTACAGGTTAAAGATAAATATATAAGTAAATAAAAGCAATGAGATTAAAAGGGATACATCATGCTCCGAAAAGTGCAGTTTTGGTGCAAGCTACAGCTTGTTTACCAGTGTGATTGCAGCTGGAACAAAGCTGTTTTTATAACGTTTTGTTCTACAGTTTGGGACTGACAACCTCCGTCCAGAGGGAAGAAGCTGGAACTCACTGTGCAGGGGATTTAAACTGTCATTTAAAATGGTCGTGACTCGTGACTATCCGCTGTAACTGTTTGGTGTACAGGGAAGAGGGGTTTAGCTGTGGCTCACCTATCAGCTTACTTGACCATTTCACAATTTGATTCAAGGAGTTCTTGTTCTTAACAATTTACAATTTACAATAATTGTGATCAAAACTTTAGCCATATACATGAGAACATCCCTCCAGAGTACCGTTATTGTGACAACATGACTAAGCAATCTGACTGTCTTATCCGTACACAATGACACAAGGACTTGTCATTCTGACGGCACTGACATGTTAATGGACACAGACTTCTGAGAGATGAACTAAGGATTTTGAGCTGATTTGAGAAATGTACCAAAGCAACTGAGAAAAACTGTAATAATATGAATGTGATAGATATGGACATTAATGTTAATGATGTCAATATCACTAACCTCAGTTCATGGCTGGGCAGCATGATTCATTTCTCTGAGGTCTCTACTCATGAAGCTGCTTTAAGACGTAGAAACGCTGCTGACCTGAGGTTTGGGACCAACCCTCCTTCCACAGAGCTCACAGCCACCTGGCTTCCATCAACATGACATCACCTGTGACACTGTAGAAGATACTGATCAGCTACTTGATGCAGAAACCTGAAGAGTCTGACGACTGACGTATGTTTGCATTAAAAAGACGTTGAATATTCCTGAGTGGGTGTGAGTGGACGCACCGACTGGACCGTGACCATCATTGTTGCACTGAAAGCACAAACTGTTCAAACTGTTCCTTCTTCAGGTCAATATCTCTCTTCCTGTGTCTTCAGATTTTTTTTTGCAAAGATAAAAGAGTAATAATTTATTTTAAAAGTTGCCACTGAGGAGGAAGAAGTAGCATAAATAGAAAGATGTCTGTGTGTTTATATTTAATGTCATGACATGAAAATGTGCTGTGATAAAGTTTCTGCTGGACAAGACTGTTTCTCTCACTTCTTTGTGTGTGTGTTTGATCAGATGCAAAATTGTTTGCAGGAATTTACAACACATTGATTTTTTTTTTTATTGATCTTTTCTCTCTAATGAGGAGCTATATAAAACATTAAAAATATGTTAGGTATTTTTATGGAGTAACTGCTGGCACAATAATATAATATAATTATAATATATTTCTATGAAGTTTAATATATTTTTAAAAAGTGTGTTGAAAGTGTTAGTGTGAAAGCATGATGTTGGTATACTTTTTATATATTTACAAAAAGTACAATTTGGGTAAGTATATTTTCAATATACTATAGAAAATACAGTATGAATATACTTTAAATACACTAAAGTAGGCCTACTCTTTTTTGTGTACCAGGGTACACAAACGATCCACACAATTTTTTTGATTCATCGAAAATTGAGCCTACAGTGCATGAAAACGTTTGACTGTAAACATACTATACCAGCAAATTCTTGCTAAATACATTTTCAATCTCCCTGAAAGAAATTGTCAATATTTTGGAGTCATGGTTGATGTTGAAGTTTGGCAAATATCAGAATTTTATCTCAAAATCTAAATTTTTTGTGAACATTTTGAATTCTGCTCTCATGGGAACAACTACAGTCAATGTAAGAGTGACATTTTTAAACATATTTTCTCTTATGGAGCAAAATAGGCTACTTCTTGTTAAAAACTATCACCAACATTCCCATAACCCGTTTCGCAAATACCGCCATCTTTGACTTCTCGCAATGCATTGTGGGTATGCACCAAAGCATTCTGGGATTGAAAGCGTCCAATCTCCCTTGACATCCCCTCAGTGACAGACAGCCTCAATGGAGACAGAAGATCACTTCACCCATATGACAGTTTGTCAACTAAAACAATATTTAGCTGACCGAGAGATTGTCGTGTCACATGCATTAAAAGCAGATTTAGTTGCCCGTTGCCGTGCAGCACTTTTGTTAAATTTAAAGCCAAAGGCTACACCGGAGCAATATAAACAACAAATTGCCAGCCAGAGGCTAACTAAATTAATTTTAGATGGGGGCATAATTAGCCTCCCCGATCCCGACAGCCTCCACGATGGTTGGGAAGACAGCACAGCCAGCTATCCACAAATGTTTCAGAGTGGTATCGAAACATATTTTGGCAAAAGTAAGTAGCCTATATGAGAATGTTTCAGTCTAAATGATGTCCGCCACGAATTTGGCTCATCAACGCAATATCGTTCCTTTCATTCATCTTCGCATAGCGCTCTTTCTCCGGTCACACACACACACACACACGCACGCACGCACGCACGCACGCACGCACGCACACACACGCACGCGCGCACGCACACACGCACACATACACACACACACAGGGGAGCATATGTCAATCTGACCACCCAAAAGTCCGACAGCCCATCTCTCCTAGCTACTACACATTAATCCGACTTTTCTACCCATGGCCAGACTGCCCATAGCTCTGACCAAAATAATCCCTATATTCCAACCAGGGCTAATTCCGATTTTGGACTGGACCGGCTCTGGGTCAGCTTGGCTGCCATCCTATTCATCTGCGCTCTCTCTCTCTCTCTCTCTCTCTCTCTCTCTCTCTCTCTCTCTCACGGGCAGTGACACGCTGTCATTCAACAGTAGGCCTATTTCAGCACTGTGACAGCTGACAGCGCGCTTGGTCATAGAATAAATAAATCCACTGTCCATATGAGGCAGAAAGAGAACTTCTCCCGAAGTAAGGGGAGCTCCCACGTTGGTTTGTGAATGAGATTTGTAGTACAGCTTTCATTCACAAACCAACGTGGGACAAATTCACGTTGGTTTGTGAATGAGATTTGTAGTACAGCTTTCATTCACAAACCAACGTGGGAGAGCTCCAAGACGCTTGTGCCAGACGCACAGAGACATGCGTAAAACAGCGACCACTTCATACTGTTTAGTTAATTTTCGTTTCTTTTGGATTTTTATGCTATTATGGAGCCGTTTTGGTCCATGTTTGTAAGCATTTTTTTCCCCTAGATTATATTTTCCAAAATTGCAACTATAGCGGGGTCGGAGTGTGTGATTGAAAACCACCGCCTGCTTCCCGTTCAAGGCCTGTCCTCCTTCGGATGACTTTGTGTAGCCTATTAATTAAGCTTTAACTGACTCTATCATATCTGTAGCCTATGTTTTAAAACATAAAAAATGCATGATCAGCGATTTTGACTAGACTGTGGCGCCGTCAAAATACAGAAGATTAATTTGATATCTCAGTCAATAGCCTATCCTGCTTCTGGGTCGGATTAGTCGGGCTAATACACTGTCGTAATTAATGGGAGTCAGAACACCGGGCATATAATTAAATCGAGGAAATGGGAGGTGGGACTAATGGACACAAAAATAGCCTAAATGTGTGGTCGGAGAAATGGGAAATCGGATTGACGTCACGCGCCCCACACACACACACACACACACACACACACACACACACACACACACACACACACACACACACACACACACACACACACACACACACACACACACACACACACACACACACACACACACACACACACACACACACACACACACACACACACACACACACACACTTGTGTGTAACACTGTAATCTTTTTGTTTAACATTTGTTGGCTATCTTATTATCTGCGCTGGTAATTTGCATGACATGTACTATTAGGCTATACATTTTAATCCATTGCCATCATGTATACGTTTAGTGCCAACTAAAAAGGCCTATGTGTTTTCTCTTATAGAAAACCGAGCAATAGACATTTTAACAGGTGGTGCTGAGGCTTTGAGGGACGGAAAGTCCCTTCACCTGTCTGACCATGTCCATCACATACAATACCATGGCATTGGTGAAAACGTGCCATATTGTTTCCTGAGGGCCACAGTCATAAGAGAAACCAACACCTCTCTGGCACCCTATAAATGCTGGCTGATCGTACACAAGGCAAAAGCATTGTTGGTGGACACCTTCTGCTCCTGTCCTGCAGGGTAAGCCTATATTTATGTGACAATCAATATCATGTTCATTTAAAAAAATATATATCATTCTTATTAAAATCACATTTTCATTTTTTTTTTTTAATTTGCAGTTTGAAAGAAAACAGGAAAGGCCTACACACTGATCAAAAGAAAAATGGATGGTCCATCAGAAATATAAAAATATAACAGGTGCTACCAATAGTGAAAAAACAAAAGAAACAGCAGAAAACTGAACAGAAACATTTCGGCTACACAGCCATTTGTTTCTTTTGTTTATTCACTATTGGTAGCACCTGTTATATTTTTATATTTTAGATGGACCATTAAATATGGAACTTTTACATCCATTCACCTTTGGAGTGGAGTGGACATTCCATTTTTTTGACCAGTGTGCAAGCTTTTCCTGTTTTCTTATTGACATTTTGTTTGGCCTACGCACCTGATGTGATTTCTTTCCTTGGACTTTGTAGTAAGACAAACACTCCTTTTTTCTATTTTATTTGCAGTTTGATAATTTTTTGACCAACACACTCATCCAATGTTTTGCTCATGTCCTTTCATAATACAAAGGTTACGTGGCACATGCAAGCATGTGGCATCCCTTTGCCATACGGTGACCGAGAGAGTGGCGAGGGGGGAAAACACAACAGTGACTCAACAGAGGCAAAAGTGGCATGCACCATCCAAAAAGCCACACAGTGCAGAGTTCCTTGAAGATATCCATATTCAGAAAGTTAAAGGTGATGTTTTGTGTACATTTAATAATTGAAATTATTAATTGTATAATTATATTTATTAATCAATTATTTGGTGGAGCTGGCTGTCCTTTTCTGTGATTTATTATTCTGTTATTCCCTTCTACGGATGTGACATGCTGCTACAAATATATGCTAATAACTCAGGAGACTTGTAGCTCAGTAGACAGTAATATGAAATGGACTTAAAGCAGATATCAGCTTCACGGCCGTTTCGGCTAATGCTGCGTTCAAGGCAGGCTTTTGAAACCGTAAGTTACAGCTTCAAGTCACAACTACGACTTGGTAGCGTTCCAGGTAACCCGTAGCTCGTGTTTTTACCATCCTGTTGTCTGTGAAAGTTCCCTATAACGGCCACTCGTAACTTCCGACCCGTGAACTCGTACCAGATCGAACTGGTATGACTTCACAGGAAGGAAAAACACAAAGTACGAGTTTCTTTGAACGCACCATGAGTTAGCAGCCCCCGCCCTTGTCAGGCATCAATTGGTCCTCGTGCTACGTCACCACATTCACGCGCATCCCTTGGCTGCACACACAGCCCTTCATGCCGTTCTCTCTCCTCATTGGATAACACTTGTATCCCACAAGGAAAATTTTCTCCTCGGGTTACAGCAGAGCAGAGTGACGGAGAGACTCGTGTTTAGGCTGAAATACTTCATGTAAGTGATTGCTGACGGAAAATAGGACTATTTAGGACTTATATTAACAAAAACATTCCACTGATATCTGCTTTAATACAATGTTTGGGTTTGTAATATGTTCTTACTCTCTTGCATCCTTGAAGCCACAAAGTCCTATTCACCTCAGCCTGCCAAATCATGTCACTTAAGACCAGTTTTTAATTTTTACTTATATTTTCAGGAAACTGTGTCATTGAGGAGAGAGTGTGTCATACCCGGAGGTTCCAGTTTGATCCCCGAGCTCTACGTCACAGAGCCAAAAAATCAATCGATGACATGGACCTTCAGGGGCTTCGAGAAGCTACAAATGGAAGTGCTGGGATTCTCATGTTCCTGCCAGCTACCCCTGATCCAGCACATGCAGTACCTGACATGACGGACTGTGGTGTAGTACAATGGGAGGAGGCCCTTGAAGATCCACAACAGCAAGTGAATGTTGCACTGCCCCCCACACTCCCATCCCTAGCAGCTACATACTGCTCTTCCGAAGATCAGTTCTTTGAGGCAGCTGTACAGCAGTTGGATAAAGATGATGTTTCAGCCGTGTGTCAGCACACAATAGACCAGAGTAATTCAGATGGATGGCGTGACTACAGAGTAGGGCGTGTTACAGCCAGCAAAGCACATCAAGTGTTTAAAAAAGTGAACCAAGGAGTAGCAAACAGTAGGAATACTGCTTTGCTGAAAGAAATTGTGAACTATGTGCCACCAGCTCACTCACCAGCTATCGAGTGGGGCAATTATAATGAAAAATATGCTGTGCAGAACTTTGAGAAGCTAAACCGACGTAAGCACAAGGGCATGAAAACAGCTCCCTGTGGACTTATTCTGTACGGCCAGCTGCCCATAATTGCTGCATCACCAGATGCACTTGTAACTTGCAAGTGTTGTGGCACTCGTCCCCTTGAGGTGAAGAACCCCTTCAAGCATCGAGCTCTCAGTATCCCGAAGTTTGCTGAACAACCAGATTCTTGCCTTCATGTCACACCAACAGGTTTGATCCAGTGGTTTCTTATATAGCTACAGTGAAATGATTGAATATAGAAATTCCTAAAAAATAAAATGTTTAACTCATTCAGTCGGAAGTACCATCACTTAAGAGTTGATTAGAATTAACTTGCTTATATTGTCATATTGTCTATCAAATGGGTGTCAATTAAAAAAAAGAGTATAAATTGAAATAATGCTGTTCCCTACAAACAGATGGAATAAAGCTGAAGGCAACACATCCCTACTACTTCCAAGTTCAACTGCAGATCCTGGTCACTGATGCAGATGTGGGGTACTTCTTTCTTCAAACTGCTTCCCCATACAACAGATACCACACAGAGGAAATCTGCTTCGACCCCTTGCTAGTGGAGGACATAATTGCAAAGTCAACTATTTTTTTCCAGTCTGTGATTCAACCAGAGTTACTCGAAGGGAAATTGAAGAGCTCAATGGAGAAATGCGAGGAAAGGGGGACAACCGGTTCATCAGGTCCAGAGGCTCTCCAAAGCACCACAAGTGATGAGCCGCCACCATCCAGTGCAGGAAACGTGGTTACAAATAAGCACACATGAGTTGTAAAAAAAAAAAAAAGGAACACATGAAATAGTTTTGTTTGCATTTATTTTGCACTCCAAATGCACAATTTTTTTTGATAAACAAAAATGTACAATGCTCCACAACACTTTTGTGAACCCTTTTTCTTGCATTGTTTGTTTACAATACATTCACTGTGTCAATGTTTTCACTTTTATATAATAAATGTTCATTAAGAATACTTAAGTCTGCAAGTAGGGTTTTTAGTATTTCTTTACAAATACATTGCATGTACAAAGACAAGACACTAAAATGGTGGCAATACAATATTCCTGTTTTGTTACAGTATTTACAGTACAGGATTAAGTACTCAAGTCCAGTAATTTCATCAAAGTATAGATACTCTTAGGGAAATATTACCCAACTACAAGTTCAAGGTAAAAGGTCGCTTAAGCCTTAGGCACCTTTGTACTTGAGTCCAATATCTCAGTGACATTTCAGTGGAATTATTGGTGGCTGTAAGTTAACAAGTGCTGCCACAACAACAACAATGTCATCAAAAAGATCAAACATGTCTAATGGGAGTTCAGATTTCATGATGTCAAAATCCTTAATTCTGCCAATAACACGTTCAATGTGAATCCGAGCATTAGCAACTTGTTTGGTTCTCCTGTCGTCAGCATCTGAAAACTGCTTTTTGGATTTCAAGAATGGAGGGATTACTAGGGTCACTCCTTTGTCTAGGAGTAGCTCTTGGATGTTGAAGCCTCTGTCTGCAAGCAGGATATCACCCCTTTCTAGCATGTCAATAATGCCTGACCTCTTGACAATTTCTTTGTCGCTCATGCATCCTCCTGCGGATCTTGACACAAAAGAAACTGTTCCTGCCGGTGAACATGCAACCAAAACCTTAACAGTAGGTCTTCCTTTATACTGAGAGTAGATCTGGCTGTTGGCTTTTGCCAGTGAAGGCCTCTGAATGGGTACCTCCGTGCAGTCTATGACTGCACGGACATATTTGTATTTTTGGAAGCACTCTGGGTAATACATGTGTATCTGCTCTTGTGTAGGCCAATAGAGAAGTGGCCGTAATTCTTTTGCGAGCAGAGCCAGCCATGTAGAAATAATCTGCGACACAACACTGGTGCAGACTTTGAAAAGATATGCAAGAAACCTCAGTGACAAATTCAATTTCAATTTCATCAGCGTTAACAACAGTTCATTTTCATGTGACAACTTCCTCTGCGGCCCTGGCTTTTTTTCTTCAGCAGTCTGGTATTTCTTTACCTTTTCAGATTGTGCTCCTTTGAAATAATGCATTGAGGGCAATTTTGGCTGCACCTCATTTAACACCCACTGAAACACTGCATAATTTTCCAAGCCTGTGTGGAGACGCATCAGGTCATCTGAATGCTTTATTGTCGAAATGTCATAGAGTAGTGGGAATGACTGTTGCTCCTGTACTAGCATTCTCTCCAAGTCATCACTCTCTTGCACAACATGCTCTGGTTTCTGACACTTTTGACAAACACAAGAGCATGTGCAGGCACTTGCAGGTTTAAAGCAGTAATTGTGCTGCTGGTCAGAGGTGCTGCATGGTGACTGGGATGGCTGTGGTACAGTGTTATAACTGTAGCTGTGGTCATCTGACACTGCTGCTGTTGTGGCTTCCTCACTGGGTCCTGGGGACTGAGTGGCATCTTCCTCCTCCTCGAGGCATGCCCTTCTTTTTTTAGTTGGAATGTCCTCAGCCCTCTTTCTCTTCACCTTTACAATCAAAAAGACTTTATTATCAATCCTTAAAAAATACTTACTACAATAAAAACATTGCAACAGGTCAAATTAATTTTCCTTGGATCCTCATACTTCAAGGTCAATTTAAAACAGAAACAACAAATGACAAAATAACCTACCTTCCCATGCCTTGTGGTGAGATATGTACCTTCATCATCTGGAGACCAGCTACTAATAATTGTCTGAATCTCCACATTGTCACTTTGGGCATCTTTCTCATAGCCCCTCATGTACAGCGATGGATGGGGCTGTTTTCCCACTGGTTTGCCTAGTACAAAATGGTTGCTGCATAACCTGGTGTGTTCAGTCATCTTGAGGTCTTTTCTATTGATGAGCTTCAACCAGAGGAGGCTGGTCCATTGAGGCAGAGGAGGTTGGTCCTCCTCTATTTTTGAGAGGCAAAAGGAAAATTTATTTTTTATTTAAGAAAGAGTAACTGGTTGAAATAAATCATTACCAAATCTCAGTATAATTTATAAAATATTATATATGTATTTTATCATAAAAAAAGTTTGTTTTTTGGAAGAAAATCCACTTAAAACGGCTCAACTGCGCCGCCAGCAGGCTCAGGAGACAGAGCAGGCTGTGTGAGGAGCAGGGAGCAGGAAGGTGGGGGCTCTACGGAGGTGGCAAGATTTTTACTTCCCTAACTGGCCTCGGGGCGGGATCTTCTTCCATTGACTCAATGCATTTAGGATGTCTTCATCCTGACCTGTGATTGGCTAAGACACGTAAAATGACGTCATGACGGAGGAGGCTCTTCTGTACCAATCAGCAATCAGAACACAAGATTGACAGCAGGTTGGTCCAATGACAGTTCTCCAACCCCCCTTGGTTACTGTTGCTATGTGCGCCAAACTTTCACTCCCAGCCGTGCTGCTTATGCTGCTCCTAGCACAAGAAATACGGAGTTTTCAGAGATATTGGCATCGATTTGAAAGGAAATATCAGCAGATTTCTGGATAAACTGTTAGGAGATATCAGAGAGAAGCAGTCAGAGAGATTGTTAATAGTTTTCAGTTACGTGACCTGGGCAGCTGGAGGGTAAACAAAGACACGACCGGACTTTTTTTTTTTTCTCCGCCATCAGCTCAGGTAAAAGCATAGCTATATCTAAGAGGTAAAAGCCAAATATGTATGTAATTTGAGTGGAACACTTTGTTTTGTTATTAATAATTACAGATTTTCATGGTTTTTGTTTTTCCTTTTTAAATCAGAGGGTGTAAATCCCCACTGTGGCATTTACAGGTGTTGAACACTGGCCTGCTTTTTTTTTTTTTTACATCCCACATCCAAGATCATGGCTCTGTCTTTTTCATTAGGCCTGTGTTAATCTGAAAACAGTAAGATTTAATAAAATTATGTTGTTTTTAAGAAATCTTGTAAGACATTGTTTTACTGTTTAATTTTCATTGAATATAATAAAGTAGGGAGAAGTAGTGCTATAAAATAAAATGAGGCCGTGGACTGGTGTTCCTCCTGTCCTCCCTAATTTTTTCAGTCACCAGCCGCCACTGGCTTCAACCATAGATGGCGCCATTTGGGGGGGCAGTAGTGGAACTTCAGCTCGGGGACATGGTCTTTGATTATCCACCTAAAATATCACAATACATGTGCAACTTCAGGTTTAACAGTACAGTTGCAAAAAAGGATAACACAAAAGCCCTTGGTTTATTTCCATTGTGTTCTGTGAACCCAATTCATAAGCACAGACAGACAGAACAAACATTATGTACAACTACGGTAGGCCTACATGTATTTACTGTAAT
This sequence comes from Trachurus trachurus, assembly GCF_905171665.1. Classification (NCBI taxonomy): domain Eukaryota; kingdom Metazoa; phylum Chordata; class Actinopteri; order Carangiformes; family Carangidae; genus Trachurus; species Trachurus trachurus. Next base: position 32,675,295 of record NC_139903.1, read on the forward strand.
CTGACTGACACTCCTGGTAAACTGATTAAATTATTAATATAATGATAATAGCAATAATAGATGTAAATGGACTCAAAATAAAACTAGTGAAACATGTTAATCGTTTGTTTGAACACATCCACCCAAGAGAGAGCAAGTCACTTAAAGATGAGAATATTTTGCCGTTAGGCTTTTCAACTCACACTAATCATGTGCATATGCCATTTGGCTTCTCTTAACATCTGTAATCATGTGATAGTGTCTCTCTCTCCTTTTTAAAATCTAATTTTAGACCTTGCTAGTGTTGCTTCTTTTTTTTTATCTTATTTTAGACCTTGCTGCTCTTATTCACTTAAACATGTTTTAACGGGTTGTGCAATATTGTTGTTATTGTGTATTTTTGTGTATGATGCGTGTGTGTGGTCTTGTGTTGTCTTCTGCTGCTGGTAACATTGTAATTTCCTGAAAGAAAGAAGAAGACCGCACACTAGTTTTGCTCCCATGACAATTTATTGTCACACACCAAGTGGTAACGTTTCGGGCATCTCAGCCCTTCATCAGACATGAAGACAGTAATTAACACACCTGCTTAAATAAATGCACATGTCACCTGACATGTCATGTGATGATTGGGAAAAAAACAAGAAGATAGAGGAGCTATATACACACTGGGACTGAACAAACAGTCTACATTATACAAACAAATCTCCAAATAACACATGTCCACTAGAAAAATCACATGGCAGAAGCATCAGGCATCACTGTCATAATGCAATGTCATTTCAAGTAGAAAACAAATGTAAAAATAAGGAGGTGCCTTAACCATCCTGAAAGTGGTGACAAGAGAATGATTCATCAGGTATCCACAGCATACCTGATGAATCATTCTCTTGGTTAAGGCACCTCCTTATTTTTATATTTGTTTTCTACTTGAAATTACATGTTCAGTCCCAGTGTGTGTATATAGCTCCTCTATCTTCTTGTTTTTTTCCCAATCATCACATGACATGTCAGGTGACCTGTGCATTTATTTAAGCAGGTGTGTTAATTACTGTCTTCATGTCACGTTACCACTTGGTGTGTGACAATAAATTGTCACGGGAGCAAAAATAGTGTGCGGTCTTCTTCTTTCTTTACCTGTATCTCCTTTTGTGGACCTGCACCTAGCCTCAGTTTTTGGAATGTGCGTGTTTTTGTTCTTACTACAACATTGTAATTTCCTGCAAAGGATTAATAAAGTATCTTTAACTTAACTTATTTAACAATAATTCTATGGACATAATGACCATTTAGTAGCCTGGGCGTTTAATAGATTAAATCAACTTGGAGCCCGGGCGTTAATAAAAACTAAACAGGCACCAGAGGTCAATGTAGGTGTCGTAACTGACAACTGAGGGAGGGACCCAAATGCAACACTCAGGAGACAAGGGATCTCTGCAAGGTGCTTTATTATGCAATATGTCAGGCTCCGGGTGGAGCGGTGAAGCTGGGGACTGCGGAGGCCAGAAGACCCAGGTGAGAGGGAAGCGGTGAGGGGGGCAGGGAGACGAGACAAGGAAGAGAGGCAGGGCAGGGCTGGGCGGTGAGGTGAGAGGGTAGGCCAGGAGCAGGTCCGGTTGGCACGAGCAGGGTGCAGGCGAGCAGGGGGATTCCTGGACGCAGGAAAAACAAGGTAAGTAGGCCTATTAGCACAAGAAAATAACTGCATCTATCATAAAGACAGCACGGGAGTCAGGGCAGTGTAGCCTACCGCATGGGAGACTGGTCGATCTGACGAAGAGTGACTGGAGAGACCGGGTCTTGACTGTGGCTGATGAGAGATGGAGAACCAGTTTGTCACCTGCACACCTGCCAGCTCATTAGACCTGCTCCTAGGAGAGAGGGAGACAGACACAGGGGAGGGGAGAAAACACTGGGACTACACAGAGTTCTCCAAAGCCCAATATTTAAGTTTTGCTGGCACAAATTAAAGTCAGAGAAACAACAAAGAGCAATCTTGTTGAAGTGTTTTTCTATAAGGTGCAGTCAAACACCAGGCTGAAGAGAGAGGAAGAGCAGAGGCTCCTCTGACAGCTCCTCTGTGGAGCTGCAGAAGAAGCTGCAGAAGAAGCTGCAGGAGAAGCGGCTGGAGAGCAGCGACGTCGTTACAGGTGATACACGTCTATGTCCGCGACTCCGCGTGCGTTTGTCCTGTGATCTTCCTTCACGGGGAAATGCGCTGTGTCACTGGCACACACAGAAGTCCTCCTGTGTAACTTTTTGCTGCGAAATATGACTGATGGCGTGAGTGGAAGTCCGCACGTGAGGGGCGAGCGAACGCGCGCTGCAAAAGAGAGGGAGACGGTCCCGCAGCTGCATCAACAACATTAAACCGATGTATAACTTTGTAATTGCGCCATCGGCCGGTTCAAGCTACCTTGAGACCGATTCATTAGTCCATATCGTTTAAATCAAAATCGATTTTCTGATTCAAATCTTGTTTTCGTTACACCCCTAACTGGGACACAGATTTGTGACAGTATAGGACCACTGGAACAAAACTACTCTTCCCCCCGACATATCTTTATTGACATCAGACAATAAATAGGACAGTTTGTCTGTGTTACCGCGACACAAGGAGCTGATCAGAGCTTCTATTAGTCAAGCGCGCGCGACCTGTCCCGCCCCGCTGTCCCGTCCCGCTCCCGTTTTTGTGTGTCTGACAGAGAGGAAGACGCCGTTAAAACCCCAAAACACATTAGAATATTTTTTTTCTGTGCGAGACTATGGGAAACACTTAATCACCCGGGCATTAAATTGAACCGGCGTTTAATATGCTGAATGAGATCGGACCCCCGGCGGCTATTCCAGGCGCGCATTTGCACGCGGGCGACTATTTGGTCATATACATTTAATATAATAAATAATATGCATTTAAACTTACTTGGATTTATATCTTCGGTCATTACTACAGCCGTACACAGCGCATCGATTTGATCCACCCATTGTTGACTTGTCAGTATAGTGTAGTAGCTCTGCGGGCTGCAGATTGTTGGTTGCGGTCTGGTTGTGGTGGACGCTTTCAATCCCAGAATGCTTTGGTGTATACCCACAATGCATTGTGCGATGTCCAAGATGGCGGTATTTGCGTAACGGGTTATGCTGTCTAGATGCAATTTATGTATTATCAGATTTTTGTTTAGATAACACAATTTCTGATATTTTGACAATTTTGCTTCTGCTTCGACAACTGCTTCAACAATTGCTGCCCGTTCGGTGACTACCTGAGTCTATTTGAGAAGCCACCCACCAGGGGCCTCATTTATCAAAGAGGGTGTAAAACTGCTACTAAATATTTGCGTACGGCGAAAAGACGAAAATGGCGTACACCCTAAATATTTACACCTTTTTCAGATCAATCAAACTGTGCGTACGCACAACTCTCCGCAATAGATCACACAGGACTCAAGAATGGTGCACACGTGAACACACCTCTTACTCCACCCCCGGAACGCCTATATACAACTATATATGGTCAGCACGTGCATATTTAATTAGCCATGTGCTCTCTGTGGCGCAGCAACTTTTGTGACAACAAAGTGACAACGGAGACAACGGGCGGAAGACGGGGGAAAGAAGCGGAACTTCCCCGCTTCTCCGAAAGCAGATACACGGGCAATACATCAGTCAGAAAAATGATCTTGCATTTTAATAAGCTACAATAAAAACAAAAACCTCCCAAATCTCAACAAAAGGGAGCAGAAAGAAGAAGAATCTTATGTAATCTGCCCGTTTATCCCAGAAAATCTTTTTTTTTTTTTTTTTTTTTTTTTACCTAGATGTTAAAACAATGTAGGAAGCAGGACGATAGTTACCATTACTTTGCACGCCTTCCCACTACACAGTTACAGCTCTACTGGACTCAGTTTAGGTCATTTTCTTCACAGTTCCTCCTCAGGGCCGCGTTGTCTCACTCTTTATTCTCTCCTCTCGTCAGCTCCAAACACACGTGCACCTCGTTAACTCAGGTGACAGAATAATAACAGTCTCAGTAGCTGCAGATCAGTGTGCGCTGCTGCCGGTGTGTTTTTAAACTTGGATGGTTTGATCCTTGTCGGACGTCACACATAGCCTAATCAAAAAAGCAAAATCCACAATCCGCTCTGTTTATCAATTAACATAAAGCCTAGTGTTATTATAGAGCGGGTTGGATTGCCAGCATCAACGGTCCACCACTACCACAATTACTTCAAAAAATCCTACTGTGCTCTTCTAAATGTACTCCGCTCCTCTCTCCCTCTCACACTGCAGTTCTCTGACTCAGCAACGGTGTCGCCAATTCCTCCTGTTCCTCAAAAAAGGCGTACGCCAGGGTCAAAATGGGTGTAAATGTCCGCACTTTTCCCCGTCAGGTTTTGGCTTGATAGATCCCAAATTTGGCGGAGAAAAGTGCGTACGCACAAAACGAGGGGAAAATGGCGTAAAAAAAGGTGTATCCACAATGATAAATGAGGCCCCAGGTCTCACTTCCAGACAATTAGCTCAGTGAGTTAGGAGCTGGTTCTTGGTGTCTGAGGTTGTAGGTTCAACTCCTAGTGAGGAGGGTGATAATGAGGACACATCACAATGCCAGATGTCCTTAGTGGTGGTTTCACAGCACACCTCTAAATTTAGAAGAAAAAAAAACTTGCCCAGCGCCAACCATGGACCCTTTTGTTTTCCTCAGTCCAACATAGACAAAACATAGAATATATAAACAGGCATACAGGTCAATGCAACATTATCTGCTGTTGAGCATTCTAATTGCTGCTGGCACGAAGGATTTGCCATATCTCACAGTTATGATTTTTACTGTAGGATTCTACCCCCTGGCCTACCACTCCATTTAGCTTGATCCTGAGCACGCATGTTACCAAAAGTACAGAGGAGGCCAAAGGTAAGAACGCTCTACAGGACAGTTTCATAAAACATTTGGAGGATACGTTGGTCTATCCTGAAATAGTTCAACCTTCTAAGGAAGAACAGCCTCTGCTGTAGCTTCCTGGACTTACTTGTTGCTAGATCGCTGAATTTAAGTTGGTCATCTATTTCAGCTCCAAGATATTTATAGGTTGAGAACCTCTGGATTTGCTCACCATTTATGTTAGAGGGGGGAACACTTATGTTTCTTTTACTGAAATCAATTACCATCTCGTTGGTTCTTTTGGCACTGACCTCCAAGAAGTGGTATCACTGAATAAAACCCTCTATCTCCCTGTCAAAACCCTCCACAGATGCTCTTTCAGATTTTACAAAGTCGGATTTAGTCGGATTTTGACTAAGGCTGTGTCATCTGCATATTTAAAAAAACGTATATGCTCAGAAGAGGCTGCTTGACAATTATATTTGTGTATAAAGTGTATAACACAAATGTGATTGTATTGTATTGAAAGCACTACTGAAATCTACATACACCACTTTAACCAAGTTATTTACACCTTCAAGGTGCTCATAGATGTTGTTTACCAGAGTCAGTAGTGCATCATCAACCCCTCTCTCTGCCCGATAGGCAAATTGATTGGGATCTAAAAGAGGTGAAACAGTTGACAGAAGTTCTTTCAGAACAATTTTCTCAAGACATTTCATTGCTGCAGATGTAAGGGCAACTGGTCGCAGATCATTTAATTCCTTTGGTCTATTATTTTTGGGAACTGGCACAATCGTAGCTGCTTTACTTTTATATCCAATATTTTATTCATTTTTAAACAAACACAGAACAGAGAACATACATGACAGCAGGGGCAAGTAAAAACCTATCACATAGACTGAATGACATAGAAAAAAAGGCAAAAATAAAACAAAGTAAATAAATAAAATAAAATAAAATAAAATATACGGGTAGAAAAAAACACAAGAATAACAATACTATAATGGACCTTACATGGAAAGTTCTGAGAGAGTTTACAGTTTAGACATTATACATGGAACAGGGACTGTGCAGCCATATCAATACAGCAGAATCAACACTTGAGAGATAGCATTAGGGAGATACAGAGGTGCAAGGGGGGCGCCAATCTACGTTATAGCGGCCTCTACGTACTAAGTCTGCTACATCACCCGGTAGGTGGTTCAAAAAAGGAGCCCACAACTTATCAAAATAACTCTCATTCCCCTTTAAAACTGAACTCAGACGCTCCATTGGCAGAACTTTAAATATCTCTCCATACCACTGGTTAACCGATGGGGGTCTGGGCTTGATCCACTGAAATAAAATGCATCTCCGAGCTAAAAGAAGTAACTTGTACAGGAGTTTTTGCTGGACATTTGACAAGGAGACTCCCTCTCCTGAAAGATTAAGTAAAAATAAACCAGGATCTATTTGTATGTTCTTAACAAGAATTAAGTTGATTTCCTGTGAGACTTTTTCCCAAAATTTAAATATCAAAGGGCAGCGCCAGATACAATGTATGTAAGACCCAACCTCCTGCTTGCATTTACAACACAGGGGAGAAATTTCAGGATAAAAAGAGTTCAAGGACTGGGGCGTGCGTTGTAATCTATGAAGGATCCTATACTGGCTCTCAGTTAGTCTGTTGCATAAAAAGATCTTGCCTATTGATGCTATTGCATCTGACCATGCTTCCTCCCCAAACTCAATTGCCAGGTCCCTGTGCCATAAACCTTTAATTTTATCAATATTAAATAGATTGAGGGACTGTAGTTTCCTATAGAAATGGGAAATAATTTTCTTGTTATGTTGACATTGTAACAAAAACGCGTCAATGGCCGAGGTTATTGGTTGGGCTTCAGTGAGACCTAGGCTCTTAATAAAATGTCTGACCTGGAGGTAACCATAAAAATGTTGAGATGGTACACCAAATTTGGCCCTAATTTGTTCAAAAGACAACAGTTCGTCCCTCTCAAACAAATCTCCAACAATTTTAATACCATGATCATACCAGCACTGGAATATATTTGTATCAAGTCCTGGGGGAAATGCCTTATTCTGAATAATAGGGTGAAAAGCTGGTGAGGGACCTTTACTTTGAGTGGGCTTCGCAATCCTCTCCCATGTTCTGATTGTGTTCATCATAATAGGACTGTTCTTGACCTCGACAGGGAGCAAAGACTTCTCATTAACTACAAGGCTAAGTGGAGACAATAAGGGGCAGTGCCAAGCATCAATGTGGGTTTCCTGTGTAGGATCCATAAAATGTTTCAGCCATCCAAACACTGTACGCATATGACATGACCAGTTATAAAGTTTAAAGTCAGGCAATGAGAGACCTCCACTCTCCCTGGGTAGCCGCAGCGTTTTCAAACGTAGCTGCTTTCCACAAATTTGGTATGGAGTTTAGAGTGTAATTTGTGGTCTGGGCTGGGCTGTTTTATCACCTACAATACATTGCAGTAGTGCAAGAAAAATACATCCATGTGATGGCAGTGAATGAACCTCAAACACTGGTTGTTTGTTTACCACCAAAAAAGGAGAAGATGAATGAAAGGAGCCAGTAAATACTCAATTAGACTTTAGCAGTGGCCACACGTCAGAGCAAACAATTCATTAGTGTTACTGCAAATATAGAATAACGTAGTTTCTCTCTTCCACTCCTGCCGCTCTCCAAATGCTGAGGGCGAATGAGAGAGGGCGATTCAACCCGCTTTTGGAATGCAGTCGGAATCATACAGACACACACACACAGAAGAAGAAGCAGAGTTTGTCTTTTCAGTAGATCATAGTAGATCTACTTAGGTTTATTCAGCACAAATACAAAGAGTAAAATAAAGACTGAAACATTTCACATCCTGCCATAAAATGATTGAAAGTTGAACAACAAAGAAAAGATCAGAAAAAACTCTTCTCTCATTAAAAAAGTGGAGATAATAATGTTCAAAATCATCAAGATAAGGTAGAGAGCCGGTAGAGAGTCCCTTGGGTCAAGAAAAACATTCAAAACATAAATTTATTCCCTCAGCCATAAACATTCTTAACAAAAACCTAACAATTCAAATGTACCACACAACTGATCGCCTTGTCAGCACTTTAATCAATATGCAGTACGCTTGTGTTTTCCCCTCCTTTTAGTATGAACGCCTGATTTTATTTTATTTTTTGTGTGTCTGAAGAATGTCTGTCTTCTTTTAATGCGCCACGCCAAAGATGATTTTTTGTGATAAACATACAATACAGTTTTTCTAATCTAATCTAACAAAGTTGATTGACATGTGGTCATTGATGCTATTTTTTGCTAGCATATCTGAGCAAGCAACAAAGAAAAATCAAAATGATTAAAAATATTAAAGTAACATGTGGTTCAAAATGTATTAAACATTAAAAAAGTAAAACATGGGGCCTTTAACATCTTAAAGGGACAACGAGGAGTTTTGGAAAGCGAAGTGTTTTCACACTACATTTACCATGAGCGGCCATGGACCGGCACAAGACGGACGTCTTGCCAAGAATGTTTTCATTCATCAACAATGAAAGTGAGGGGGCGGTGTTTAGCTCAGTTGGTAGAGCACCCATGTGTTGAGGCTATAATCCTCACTGCAGGCCGCGCCGAGCGCCCCTATCCTGCATGTCGTTCCCCCCCTCTCTGCCTCCCATTTCCTGTCTGTCTCTCAACTGTCCTGTCCATTAAAGGTGAAAAAGCCCCTAAAAATATATATATATTAAAAAAAAAAGAATGAAAGTGAGAGGTTCGAAGATGATCAGATATCGTGTAGTTCCGACCATAAACGGTGATTCGGCGGCGTTATTCTCATGACCTGCCGGGCAGCGTCCACAAAACCGAAAGTAAGGAAACGCTGGTTGGCTCGCCCAGCATTTCCACCACTAATAATAATAACAAAATAACGATAAAGACAAAACAATATATTTATCGAAAATGGGCCCATTACCAAGTGTGGGTAACATAGATTCATCCACATTAATATAAGACTTTTTTATTGTCGCAGAATTTTTGGTTCTGCCGATGGAGAAACTCCTCCTTGTCCCTTTAACTCATTGAGTGCCAACCACGTAATTTCTCGTTTTTCGTTCCCATGCGTTGAGTCCCAAAAACGAGATTTTACGTTTTTTGCTTTTTTTTTTAAATTATGAAAATAGACACTTTAATACACATTATATGTAAATTTGGGGACTCTACAATGAGCAGAACTGAAATAGATGACGATCAAAGTCTCATGACAGCTCATGATCTGGAAGTTTTTATCATAACTCGGCTTTTTCTAACGGAGTTCTGCATGCAGATGCAGCAGCTGCTCTGCTCTCACCTGCGAGGCTGCAGCAGCTTGGAGCTGAAACAGGAAGCTCTCAGCCGACAGTCCCGCCCGGTCTTCATCTGGAGCAACACCGTGTCCTCCCCAAGGTCCTCCCGCGGTAAAATCTGATGGTCTCTGGGCCAAAGCAGACCGGCATCACCGACTCGTACCACAGAAGGACCGCGACCACCGGTGGGACCGGTGTTCCCGAGCCGCTGTGGCCGAGAGACCATCACGTTCCGCGGCGAGAGGCTGTGACACGGCACGGTGCGTCTGTGTTATTGTTGTTTAGTGGCGCCCCCCCGCCCCCGATGGTGGTTTTGTGAATAGAACAACAATTGTTGTATATATTTATCTTACACGAGCCCTTTGATCCAGAAATGCAAGTGTCAGAAGAGCGACAGGCACAAACAGAGCACCTTTCATAAAAGACGCTCTATCTCCTTTTCTAGAAAAAAAGCAGGGATTTTGGTGAAACCCAGCGATGTTTAGCTTGACTTTTCTCAGGAACAGAGGCACGTAGAAACAAACGGTTTGTGGCCATTTGAAGCATAAAGTTAAACCTTTCAAATGAGCTACAGTATGTGTTGGTGGCAATAATATAGAATACACTATGGCTCTACATAAAAAGTCAAAAATGGTCTAAATTGCCGGTACACTTGACTAAAACTTTGGAAAGGAGCGCGGCACTCAATGAGTTAAGTAATTTAGCAGGATGCTGTTTTTTTGCTAAAATATGTTTGAGCAAGCAAAAAAGAAAGATAGATTTAAATGATTGAATATATAAAAACACACAAATGGAAACATTAAAAGAAAAAGAAAAACATTGACATCACAATCCTTGCTGCTGTTTATGTCAGAGATAATAAAGAAACTCCAGGCAGGTGAGCCACCAGGTGATCCTTGTAGAGGTGGATCTCTGCTTTACCTCAGGGGTCCGTGCTCCACTGCAAACACAAAACACACTCAGAGCACACTGTGTCTATATCACCGACTCTATACTCTTTGTCAAAAACCTTTGACACTGTAGACCATAACATCCTGTTACACAAACTCTCGTCCATCCACCTTGATAGCCTTTCTCTCAACTGGTTCTCCAACTGTCTCACTGGGAGAACGCAAGCAGTTGCTGCAGATGGATTTAGATCCAACTCCCTTTCATTGCACAAGGGTGTTCCACAAGGGTCCGTTCTTGTTCCCCTTCTATTCTCTCTTTATGTAAATAATATTGTTACCCCCTCCCCAGCCTGCAATGTCCATTATTACGCAGACAATACTATCTCATCTCATTGCTCCTACTCTCAACTCAGCTGTTGATAATTTACAGTCTATCTTCAACCATTTCCAGTCGTCTCTTGTAGCTCATAAACTTGTACTGAATTCTAGCAAAACTAAATGTATGTTGTTCAAAAGGTCCCACGAAAACATCTCCCCTCTCATTATTCACACAGTAGATGGTCAACTTATTGAAACGGTCAACACTTACAAATACTTGGGCATCTGGCTGGACTCCAAGCTTTCCTTTCGTAACCATGTGGATCACCTTATCAACAAGGTTATGTCTAGAATTGGTTTCCTATATAGAAACTAGTCCTGCTTCTCATCACAGAGTAAGGAGATTATTGTTCATGCCTCTGTAATGTCTGTTCTTGATTTCAATGATGTGATATATATGCATGCCTCAGCCTCAACATTGAAACCCCTTGAGGCTAGCTTTCATAGTGCCCTACGCTTTATCACCGGGGACCCACATTCAACACACCACTGCACTTTATATAGCAAGGTGGGCTGGCCATCACTCACCACCCACAGAGAACAGCACTGTCTACTATTCATTTACAAAGCACTACTCAGGATGCTTCCCCCGTATTTAACTTCACTTTTAAATTCTCGCTTTACAGGTCTCCCTACCTGCTCCCAGTCCCACATCAGACTCCACCTCCCTTACACAAACTCAGAATTAGGAAAAATGCCTTCTCCTTCTATGCCCCACACCGATGGAATAAATTACAAAACTCACTGAACATCAATAGACTTATATTATCTCACTTGAGGCTTTCAAAAAATCTACTTCTCACCACAGTACTGGGGGCTCAGAGTCAGACGTGCACTTGCTTCATTTAGTGTTTTTACTTCTCCTGTCTTTATACCTGTACTTGTACTGTGTTGTATTGATGTTTTTGTTATTTCTGTGTGCTACAGGGCATCCTTGAAAAAGAGAGCTCGCTCTCAATGGATCTACCCTGTCAAAATAAAGGTTAAATAAATAAAATTCAACTGGACCCGTTGGCGTCACTGCTGCCAAACAGATGCTGGCTTTATGCTGGAAATCTCCACATACAGTTACTAAGCCTCAATGGCTTAACACTTACATTAACATCATAAATATGGAGCTATGAGTGGTGGAGCTAATACTATTCTAGTGTGGCAAACAATGGCAGATAAGATCAAGGAATTGCTGTAATCACTTTTTTTTTATTTTCATTTTTTTCTCTCATGTCCTCCAAGAGATTTATTTATTATATTTATTTTTTAACATTTCAAAACAATAAAAAGTTGTTCACAGAAAAAAGAGACTTTTGTCGTTACCTGAGAGTCACTTCAGTCTGCAGACTTCCATCCTGTGTGGGTCCTTCTTGTTGTCATAGCCCCGCTTGTTGACCCAGTTGTCCAAGTTTTGGCGATGCTCCCTTCCCATCAGGCCCATGTGGCTCAGGATTCGCTCCCATTCCTTCAACATCTCTCTCGCACTGTGGTAAAAACACTCTTCAAAACTCTTAAACCTGGTCACGCTCACTTTCATTTTCTTCTGCCATTTGAACTTTATTCTGGGCATCGCACCAAGAATGGCCAGTTTAATTGTGCCCACAATGTCATCCTGGCATATCCTGGAAGCCAGCAACGTCCTGAAGCTTTTCATTTGTGAACTGGGAAACATTTTGTTTCTGGGTGCATAGGTGATGGGTAGTTTAGAGAAGTATCTTTCCTTGTATTCTATTGTCTTTTCAAGCATGGCATCAGCTAATCTGCTCCTCTGGTTCATCTTTTTAGCAAGAACCAGAATGTTCAGTGGAGGTTGTTGGCCTGCTTTGATGAACTCCTCTATGTCTTCATTTCTCTTTTGTCTGATCCATTTCCTGCAGAATTTTTCTCCATTGACTTCCCTCTCAAACATACGTCGGTTTTCTTTTATGACATTTCTTGGGCTACCTCCCTTCACATTGTACCAGCTCCCTCCTCTGAGTGTGTTTGTCCACAGTTTTCGCCTGATGAGCAACTCCCATCGCCTGGGGGTTTTTCGCAGGGCGTTGGCCTCCTCGGTTCGGAGGCGGCGTGCTTCCAAGGCGACATCTGCATCGCTGGCTCCTGGTTTCATGCCTCGCGCTAATGCATGAAACATGCTGCTCTTGCTGTCAGTCTGTACTCTCACTGTCTTGTTATTGATGTGCACATCATAATGGTCGTCAAAGTTTTCCAAACTCTGTAGTCTGTAGACCAGGGTCACAGTCTGTTTGGCAGCTTTAGTGTCTGAGTTCATCTCCTGCATTTTGCTCAACTTGCCTTTGTCGTTCTCTCTCATGATGATAATCTTAGTGTTGGTGGTTTCTGACAGGACTTTGAGATCGACCACACTGCCTGCTGTTTTGGTGTCCATGATCTTTTCAGCATGCAACTCTGAGCGTTTTCCTGACTTTACTGCAAGATTCTGCTTCTGCCCCTGGTTTGGTCCAACTTTGATTTCTCTCAATGTTTGGACAGGGCTCTTGAGCTTGGTTACATGTTTGACTATGGCTGCATTTGCTTTGGATTGGGCCATAGAAACAATGTGAGTGGAGAACTTTTGATGGAACACTTCCACCAAGGCATCAGCTACCATAGCACTGAGGCTGCTGGCTAATTCCTGCCTGAATTCTTTCAGTGACTTGCGCTCTTCATCGGACAGCTTGTCGACCTTCACCTCCTTCAGCGCGGGCATTTCCTCTTGAAATTCTTTCAACTCATCATAGAGGTTTTCGTAAAACTTGTCTGAGAGTGTGACCACTGCATGGATGGCATCTGTTGCCAGTGCTGACAGGTGAATCGTTTTTATGGCTACTAGAATGTGACGTGTAAGATTTGATGCCCCCCCCTTAACTGTATCTATCACATTCAAGAGAGCTGTATTAAGTTTCTTCTGCCAGGTGAGGTCACTATAGAATGGCTCTAATGAAGTCTTGCTCAATTCTGTGAAAATAGCCAGAAGTCTTTTCTTTCCTTTTTCATCTAGGACATCAGAAATCTTTTGTTCATCATTAATGTGTGCAAACACAATAGAGTTGACTGATCTGACGAAGCGTTCTGCTTCCAGTTGGGCTTTCACATTGTCTGTAATTTCCCTTTTCACCTGTTCCTTGAGGGCTTTCAGGATTTCGTCCAATATTGCCTTTTCTGCCCTTTCAAGTCCCTTGAAAACAATAGTTTTTCCAAGCTGTTTTGCAGACTCTTTAAGTCCCTTTTTCAAACTTTCCGTTGTAGTCTTACTAATAATATTTTTGGTCCCTTTGGTCATTAACTTTGGCATTTCTTTCAGTTTGCCTATCCCCTTAACCAACACTTTAGTGGCTTTGTATCCCTTTGCAACCAGCTTTCCAACTCCAAACCCAATGAGAGACACTGCAATGGAAATTGCTTTGTCTATAGCCCATGTTTTCCAGCTGAACTCTCCTGTTATCATTGACTCCACTCCAGTGAAGCAGTCTGAAACTCCTTCCACAATCAATCCAATGCCAAATTGGGCTAATGTTCCAAATGTTAATGCAGTGATCACTGCCCCTACAACAATCTGCAAAACTCCCATACAGAACACCAAGAAACCTTCCCATGGGAAGCGTGGCGCCTCCTCCACAGAAAAGACATATTGCAGACCTCGACTGTACAGATCGTCGGCCTGTGCTTGGAGATCATCGTCTCCACTCGAAACCAGGGTGATAATGGCTGCTCTTTTGGCTATTGCATCCCTGTCTTTGGCTTTTATGTCCTCCAGCTTTTGCAGAGCCTCACAAATGTTTTTCTCAAAGTAACTGAACATGTTGCACTTGGTTGTTAACTGCTTATCAAGGCTGTTTGGTCCTTTGATGTCAGCTGAGTCAACAGTGAACATTTTTGAAAACTGCAGGGACATAATGCATTCCTCGCTGAGGTACTTCAGAGACTTTTGTGCTTCTTTAAGATCATCTATGGCAACATCCAAGTAATTTTCCCCTTGGGTCTTTATAGTGCAGTATGCATGGCTGTAATAAGCTATAGCTGCCCAACTTCCATCTTGTTCCATAGCTCTGGCAAACAGCTCCATGGCCTTACTCCAGTGTTTTTTACCCATTTCAACATTGCCAAACTTGATGTAATGGTAAATGCTAGAACTTGGTGATTTCTGTTCTTCAACCAGTCTTCTTGCATTCCCCAAATTAGATGTCAAGTTATTCTTCAAGTAACTATCCTTCAACTGGACAATTTCTTCCGAATTAGTTTGCAACCAAATCCCCCAGTACTCGTTCATGATGTCCACTATTTCATCATTGTCCCGAATGTGCCGGTAAATTTTCTGAAGAGTGTCACAATACTCTGAAAACAGGTCCTCCCGGAGTTCCATCTCAGTGATATTGTTCATCATGTCATTTATCCTGTCTGCTGCAAGTCTGTCCCTTGTTTCTTTTGCTTCATCCAGAGTAGACACTGTTCTGAAGACGTCCTGCATCTTACTAGTGGTCATGATCACCTGTGCAGATCCAGGTTTACCTTTGCGTGCAGTTCGGCCAAATGCCTGACGTTCCACTCTACTGTTGTCAGAGAGGAAGGAGAGGATCACAAATAATCCTCCATTGTTGTTCACTTCGTCAGAGACTTTAATGTTTGTGCCACGGCCAGCCAAGTTTGTTGCAACAATGACATCACCAGGATTCAGTGTTTCATCTATTTTGCTCAAACTGTCTTTATCACTGCGGCAGTAGAGGATGGTTTGACCTGGGACAATTTTTTTCAATTCTTCATGGAGCTCCTTAGCTGTGTTGATCGTTTCACAGATCACCAGGGCTGCTCTTCGCTCTCTGTATGAATTTGGGGAAATTTCAGCCATGACCACATCTTTTATTTCAGATTTCCACTCTTCAACTGATGTCTTCAAGACACCGTGAACCTCAAATAATTTCTTGCGGTTGAAAGGTGGCATTTTGCAGGCAGAGAGAGTTGGATATAAGTCCTGCAGAAACAGCATGTCTGCTTCACTCCCAAGCGTCCCAGACGTTCCGTATATTTTCCCAACATATTTTCCAAAAAAGGTCAGGTTAGAAATGTAGTTTGTCACAATTGAAATTGTGCTCAGTTTGATTTGGTGTTTGAGTTCAAGGAACTGCTGCAGACCATCACCCCACTTCTTGTTTCTTTGTACAATACCAGTGGATCTGAAGTCTACGGGACAGATGTTGTCATTTTCTATGACATACTCCTGCCCTTGCTTCAGTGTTCTGGCCAGGAAGGCGTTCTCCACCCACAGGGACATTTTCTTCTCTATCAGAGTTTTCAGAAATCCAGGGATGCTGATTTTTTTTTCATCATTAGCGCATGGTGTGTATTGAATCTTCCCTGAGATGAACTCTGCAATGGGCTTGACAAGATCATCTTCAGACTCATAGAGAGGACAACACAAGCCTTCCCCCAAAACAAGAAATGTGAGTTCTGGAGCTTCCTGATTTGTGTATGGGCTGGATTTTGTAAGGCAGAGTGATCCATTCTCATCTAGAGTGTACACAGTGAAGCCAAAGGGGACATATTTCTCAACCTCATGAAAGAACTGTACCATTGAATCCTGACCAACAGTTTTCAGTTTGGTGTTAGTACTCAGAGGTTCTTTTTTTGCGCTGTCAAAAAAGTCTTCCGTAAATCCTTCTGGCACAATCTTTGCATCCTCTGCAATATGCAGCACATCCATGGGGTCGTCAATTTCCTCTGATTCAATAGAGTCAAAGGTGGCCTTGAAGAATGAAGCTGGGGGACCCTGTAGAAAGGTCTGGTGTCCTGTGGACAGGAAGCTGTACTGACTAATGTGACCCCAGATCATGGCCAGGAGAGTATTCAGGTGCTGCATAGCAACCATGGGACTGGAGAGGTAGGTCAGTTGTACTCCCTGATCCAAAAGCAGTGAGTCCACTTCATCGATAATGATGCAGTGATAACCTCGGTCAGGTCTTACATCCTTCATCTCAAATATCTGGCGGAGGTGATCAGCAGCAAAAGCTTCGATCGTCCCGTAGACAATGTCCTTTTGGTAGCACTCTTTTCTCTCCTCATCTTTCATTTTATTTGTGTTTGTGTCGACAGTGATGTCAAAGTAGGAGTAGAAGTCCTCCCATTCCTTAGCGTCTCGCTGACATAACACAGAAGAGCTGGACACCACATCTACTTTTTCACCTTTGAGTGCTCGCAGGGCAGCAAACATTGCGATGACACAAGATTTCCCTTCACCCGTTCCCATCTCCAATAGCTTTCCATTGTCAGACAAGGCCAGGAAACACCAGCTTATCATTTGAGTGGCTCTTGGAAACCACTTCTCTTTTGCCCTGTGCACGTGCACAGCATTGCATAAGACTGCCAGGACACGCTGAAGATCCTCTGTATCCATGCTTTGACTGCAAGACCTGGCCTCATCCACATCAGTGTAGTTTTTGATTTCCCCTGATTCAATCAGGTTCTTGACAGACGTCACCACAACATAAGATTTCTGCAGTGTTTGCTCATCAATGTTTTCCATCTGCCGTATTTCATCAAAGAGACAATCAATGCTTTTTTCTTCCTCATCTCTTAAATTTTTCTCTAAATGCTGAATTAGATTCTTAGTCTCAGATGAGGTCAGAAGCATCAGCAGAGACTGGTTCTTCTCATCTGTCCACCGAGGAGACACCTGATATGTTTGTATCAGATGTAAAATCTTCATGATGGAGACACAGTCTCTGTCGTGATGGTGATCAGTTAATGCCGCAAGCAGGTTTAAACCTTCTGTTGGTGACCAAAGCTCTTCTCGAACAATGTTGGACATCATCTGGAAGAGGTCTTTGGTTTGTTCCGTTGAGGTCTGGAATTTCTCTGTACAGTCAAGTAAACCCTCCAGACACAATTGGCCTCCCAGAAGTGCTGTGTTTCTCTCGCCTTCTGCTTTTCCAGTGAACTCTGTCAGAAGATTCTCCAGAAGCATCAGGACATAGACCTCACTGGTGGACAGTTCCTTTCCAGTACATTTTTTCAAGATGGTTATGATGTTACTGTCAGTATCTGTGTGTTTGTTAAGCTGAGTGTGGAGAACTTGAAAAAGAGCCTTCATGAATCTGTGTCTCAGCTCCACATCTTCTCTATGGAAACTACCCATAAGGTTTTGCAGGATCTCTGCTGCGCACATCAAGGCATCGTTCTCCTTGAACCTTGACAGATCCAGATTGTTGAATGCACTGAGACTTCCTTCTTCTATCATAAATCCCCGGCTAATCTGTGAGTACCCAGTTTCCAAGGCTTCTAAGCCTAAATGGAGGTAATCAGACACAAAGTCATCAATGGTGCCGTACACAATGTCTGCACTGAAAACATCTCTTTGTGATGCATTTGCTTTGATAGAAATCCCAAGGTGCCCGTAGAAGTCAGACCAGTCCTCTATTTTCTTATGTAAGTTTTCATCAGGGCTCAGTACCATGTCCACTTTGTTTCCCATGCACACCTGTGAGGCCACTGACATTGCGATCACACATGGGTCTTCGTCAATGCCAACTTTCTGTACTGGCCCATTTACTACAGGCAGAAACCAGTCACACCATGCCAGGATCTGTTCTGCTGTGGGCCACCATTGTTTGGTGTTACTAACTGCTTTGCAGAGCTGACTCACAGAGTTCTGGACATCATTTTCGTCCATGTTTGCATCTTTGAATGAATGTTTCTGGAAGGGTTCATCTTTTGGGGCATTTTCTGAATACCGTAGGACACCAATGACAATCTTTTTCATCATTTGAACAACAGAATCATCCAGATTCTTTGTTCTTTTCAGTTCTTCTAGAATTGAATCCAGATTGTTTTCATCTTGCTTCCTGAGAGTCTTTAGAAATTTAGGTAGGAACCTCTCAGGGCCAATAGACTCAATAGCCTGGATGAGGGAGTGTCCAGAGTCATCTGTCCACTCTGGTGAGATGTTGTACACTTGCATCATCATGAGCACTTCTGTTATTTGAGCATCCTCTTGGTATTTTTCTGACAGTGCTTTGAGCAGAGTCACTGCCTCTGTGCAGGTCCACTGGTTCGATTCCACTAGTTGGACAAGCATCTCCGTGGGTTCTAGGTGGTTTTCTCTGCCATTAAGATATGTAAGTGTGGAAAGCAGAAGTTTCAAACACTGGACCTCTGCATCCAAAATGACCACAGAGGTCCTTTCAACTGCCCTCTGCAGCGAGGACATGAAGGTGCTGAGGAACTCAACCAGGTAGAGGTCATCAGCAGAAAGGTCACCCTCAGCCCATTGTTTGGCGATGAGAACTGCATCAGAGTCTTCACTGTCGCGGGTGTTGAGGAGGTGCACCAGGTTCAGGTACAGGGCTTGAGTCAGCAGGAGAGTCTCAGAAACATTGCATACTGATTGGCTGATGGTTTCCATCAGTGACTGCACATGATTGGACATGATTTGCAATGAGAGTCCCTCAGGGATCTCCAGGGACATGACACACAGCTCTGTGATGAACACCTGTGTGTGCTGCAGAGTGCTGAGCGAAGGAGGATCATCGAGCCAATCCTTAAACAGGAACTCTTCCAGTGCACCTGTGATGCTCTCCAGCTGGTCGGCAGTCAGCTGGTCCAGACTCAGCTCTGACTCAGGGATGCTGCATTTCAATGAGATGGTTTCCAGAAGCTTGTCTGTGTCTGGTCCCTCATCGACCTCATCCAGGTGGCTGATGAGGACTTGTCTCCTGCTCTGTTCAGCTTGGATCTGCTCTTCCTCTCGAGCCTCTCGCTGCTCTTTCGCCTGCTGTTCTGACTCTCTAAGTTTCTTTTCCATTGCTTTCTTGGCCTCTCTTTGTCGTCTTTCTCTTTCTTTCCTCCGCATTTCCTCCTGTCTCTTCTCTTTATCTCTCTTTTCGGAATGAAAACATTTTGCACATTTGTACTGATTATGATGACCTTTTACTCTGTAGTACTGTCCTTGATTGAAAGTGTACACTTCCCTCCCTTCATAGTTGACGGTGTTGAGATCTGAGAAAGATTTGCACGGGGGCAGGACTATGTTACACCTGCAGCACCTGAGCCGGTCACCCATGTTGCTCTCTGATGGTGCATTCCCCATAGTGGCTGACTTCTTTAATGACACTTATGTTCAGTCTGTTTCTGAGAAACACAAAAAAAAGCATATTAAATTTAATTGACATAACAGTCACTTTATGACCAGGTGGCAGGAACTGAAGCTACCGGGAGTTAAACCAGCAACCTCTTGATATAAGTAGCTCATTAGACAGGCTGAACTAAAAAAAACAAGGTAACCACTGATGGGCAGAGCCAGGCGAGTTGCCATATGGGGAACTCCCCCTCAACCTGTGACATGTGAAAGTGAGAAAACTCTCCAAACTGGAGTGTTTGCACTGGTTCAGAGCCAGAAACTTCCCCCAGGGATTACTTCATCACATGTCTACCTCATAATATTGCACTTCAACATCCTCTAGAACTATTATCCAACACTTTAACATATTTATGAGTCTGAAAAGCTGGAAAAGCATAATAGGTCCCCTTTATTTATGCTCGCAGGTGACCCCCACAGGCCTTTAAGGTGGATGTCAATAATCCTTTACTTAAAACAGCTTCTCTTGACCCAGATGTGTTAGTAAACTATAGACCTATATCCAACCTTCCCTACATCTCCAAGATCATTGAGAAGGTTGTCCTAGAGCAGCTAGAGCCTTCAGTTACCAGGCTCCGTTACAACCAGCTTTCTCCATGGGTCAGAGAGGCAGACATGTCTGCCCATCCTGGGTGTGGGATCTCTCCTCTGTTGCTCACCCTGAGGTTTCACCTGTTTTTCTTGGGAATTTTTCCTCAGTCAGTGAGAGGGTCTAAGGGCAACTGTTTGCCTTGCCAATTAAAGGCATAAAAGCCCCCAAATTATTAAATAATAAAGAAATTAATTATTGAAATTAATTGCACATTAGGAATTTAAATAACAAAAGAATGAAAAGAAGCGCCAGAGCTTTTTCTGTACCAGACTGTAAACATGTCTATTTCTGCTGTAAAGTTAAAGGACATTGTAGACTGACTCACTGTTGGAGACTCACTCTAGTGGTCAGGAGTGGAACTGCACACTCTTGTCAGATGTTGGAGCTCTGATCACCCTGTGACCACCAGAACCAGGACCAGGACCCTGTGGTGTTGGTGCCACACTGGTGGAGTGAGGCGTTCAGGGACAGTCACACTGAAACAGAGAATCAAGAATCAGGTGAAACCTGCTGTCTGAGATATCTGCTCTAGATGGGCTGAGGGGTGTGTGTGCGTGTGTGGGTGCGCGTACAAACACACACACACACACACCCACACGCTCATGCAGACACGTGTGGGTGTGTTTGTACGCACACACACACCCAGTACTGAACAAAGGTAAATGGCGCCATTTGGTGATGGACAGTAAAATCTTCAAATTTGACCTCTTCTGAAGAGGAGAAGCCACTGAGATTGCAGAATGCATGTTTTTATGCTGTTATAGCCCTGCAATCAAAAAATGTGGTTTTAATGGAAGTCAATGGGACAAAAACGTCCACGAATGTTACAAGTGTGATTCTTTTGGAAAAACTGAACCTACAAAAAAACTAATAATGCATCAAAATCAGTTTTGTTACTAATCTTTGACATATCCAAGGGTCTGATACCACGTAAAAAATCGTTCACCTCCGATCATTTTTTATATTGAAAATCAGCAATTTTCTGTCATTTTTTTCAAAAATCCAGCGCACTCTTCATTCAATAGCTAATACAAATATTAAAAACCAAAAAGAACATACAATATTTAGTATTTTTGGAAAGAACAGAAGTTGACTGAAAGATTTGTAAAAAAAAATTTGAAAAAAATATTTATCTGATACATTTTTAGAGCAGTTGTTTATAGTGGACGTTTTTGTCCCGAATGTCATAAGTGTGATTCTAAACGAGCGATACCATAGGGTTAACCAAGTTAATGACTTTTTAAACAGACATAACATTTTAGAGAAACATAAGTCAGCATGACCGGACTCTGTACAGAGCAGCAATAAGGACTGTTTTGTTTTAATTTGTCATTAGGCCTGTGGTTAATCTGAAAACAGCAGGATTAAATAACATTATGTTGTTTTTAAGAAATCTTGTAAGACATTATTTTACTGCTTAATTTTCATTGAGTATAAGAAAGTAGGGATAAAAAATAACGGCCAGTTTGATTCCTTGATGTTAGCTATTTTCTGAAAAACAAATGTCAAGTGGCTGGGGGATTTTTTTAAAATCAGTCTTGGATCGGTCAAGGATTCCTCAAAATATTGGCTTTTATATATAATATTGGACGCAGTGAGGACGCAGTGACGTAGCAAGATGGCGGCACCCAGCTGCTAGAGAACTTTTCACTTTTCACCGGACTAAACTTTCTTTTCCACCACCTATTTTTTGTTTTTTGGGCTTTCTTTTCGCCTTCAACGTTTCTTTGAACCGGATTACTACACTGATCGACCTGGACCACATTGAGGAATACATCGACGACTGTTATTACAGATTACAGACAGCAAACAATCGTCCCCGCCCGATTGTTGCAAAATTTGAACATTTCAAACAAAAACTACTGGTTCAACGACAAGGAAGACAGCTGAAAGGTACAAACTACGGACTCAATGATCAATTCCCCAAAGAAATAATGCACCGCCGCAAACAGCTTCACCCCATCAGAAAACAAATGATGCAACAAGGAAAGAAAGCAGTACTTACAGTGGACAAACTATACATAGATGGACAGCTATACCGCAACAAAGACATCACCCCCTGGCTTTACTAACCCCCACCCCCCCGCCGCCCCATCCGCTCATCTAACCCTGCTCCCTGACTCACACTCCACACTATGGTCAGTAACCTGCATTGGACTCTCGTAAGTGTTCTTTTCTTTGTGTTCTTTTGTTCTTTTTTCACTCTCGTGTTTTGCTTTGTTTTTGTCTTTGTAGTTATATGTTATCATTTCTATGTCATGGCTCTTCTTACACACAAGCATGCATACACGCACATCCACACACACACACACACACACACACACACACACACACACACACACACACACACACACACACACACACACACACACACACACACACACACACACACACACACACACACTCAGTATGCTCACACACTTACATGCACATATACACATATCAGCATGGTTCTCAGATTTACTGTATTCTTTCTTAAATGTCACAGTTGAAATTTGTATCATGGAACATCCGGGGGATTGGTTCTCAGGCAAAAAAAATACAAATATTTAATCACCTAACTAAATTACAAGCAGATATATGTTTACTACAAGAAACACATCTCTCCCAGTCAGACCATAACAAATTACAGTCATCACAATTCAAACAAGTATTTTCAGCTAATTACAATAAAAGACAAAGAGGGGTTGCTATTCTAATAAGCAATAAAATCTCATTCATTCACAAGTCCACCATTACAGACCAAGATGGACGTTTTATTATCATTAACATCTTGTTTAACAATAGCCCGGTCACAATTGGCAATGTTTATGGTCCAAATTCTGATGATCCATCTTTTTTCAACAATTTCTTTTCCACCATCTCCACCAACTGTACCGGCCCAATAATAATAGGAGGTGATTTTAACACAGTCATTAACCCATTAATAGATAGAAGTAACACCTCAAATAAACGCACCTGGCAGTCTACAGAAATAATCAAACAGTTCATGAGCGATGTTGGTCTTGGCGATAGTTGGCGCTCTCAACACCCTACTGTAAGACAATACTAATTTTTCTCACCGGTTCATAAATCATATTCACGTATTGACTTTTTCCTCACCAGTAATTCAATTATGTCAAATATCTCAGACTCAATTCTCCACCCCATATTAATCAGTGACCATAGCCCGATAACATTTACATGGAATACAGGCCGTCCATACAAACCCAACACTAGGTGGCGCTTTAACACATCACTCCTTAACGATTCAGAATTTGACAGTCTTATCAAAAGAGAGTGGGCATCCTTCCTTGAAATAAATGATTCCCCAAAGTCATCTCCGTCTATTCTCTGGGAAACAGGTAAAGCAGTTTTAAGAGGCATTATTATTTCATTCTCCACCTATAAAAAAAGGATAGAACAACAACAAGAAGCTGAATTGGAACAAAAGGTTAAGCAACTTGAGGACCTTAACATAAATAATCCAACGGACCAAACACAGAATGAATTAAGGAAATATAAGTTTCAGCTAAATGAAATCTTAAATAAGAAAACACAATTTTTAATAAACAGACTTAGACGAGAACAGTTTCACCACAGTAATCAATCCGGAAAATATTTGGCTAATCTAATCAAACAAAATAAGGAAAAAACAACAATTACCACTATTAAGGACTCAGCAGGGAAGCCAACACATATACAAGAAGAAATAAATCAAATTTTCAAAGATTTTTACGCAAATTTATACTTACCAGAAATAAATCCGACCCAAGATGATATCAATTCATTTCTCAACAATATCGATCTACCACAGCTCTCTCCTGACAGAATAACTATACTAGAATCACCAATAACTGAGCAAGAACTATCTAACGCCCTCAAACTCATGCCAAATAACAAATCACCAGGACCCGACGGCTTCCCTGCTGAGTTCTACAAACACTTTTGGCCCATTCTTTCTCCACTCTTCAACAGACTCATATCAGAAATAAAACAGAACTCCAAATTACCAAAAGACATGAACACAGCTACAATATCACTGCTTCTCAAACCTAACAAGGATCCATCATTACCATCAAGTTACCGCCCAATTTCTCTTATCAACGTTGACACTAAGATCATTGCTAAAACACTTGCCCGTAGAATGGAAAAAATTATCACATCCATAATCCACCCAGATCAAACCGGTTTCATTAAAGGCAGACACTCATCCAATAACACACGCAGACTCTTTAACATAATGGATTACTCATTGTAGAAAAGGCCCCAAAGTTATGATAGGTTATGTCTGTGTGTGATGTGTTATGGATGTGGTGTTAGTCAGTCCATAGGAGCGCCCCCCCTGCTGGTTACGTAGCGTAACTGACGGCGCTCAGTCAGTGAAGGTATTTGCTCCGGTGAGTCGGCAGAGTGAGGATTACCGTCAAGCCGCTAATTAACGACCCGGCCATTAACGACCCTGCAAGTGGTCTGTGCGTGTATGAAACGTGAGTATGTGTGTATGTTGAGGCACTGTATTAATATTGCTGCGGCTGTAGATTATTTCTGTTCTGATGTATGGGTTGACACTCAACGTGCTATCACTGTTTAAGCTAGTTTAGCTTTTAGCTCACCTGCCGACGATCGAGTGTGCGTCACTCCACATGTTGTGTTGTTATTATCGTTCCGCCTCATTAGCGTAATGTTAACGGTGAACGTTACGTAAACATTACCATGTGATGTTGTTTACATTATGTTAATTTGCTAATAAGTCAGGTGAAGTGTGTTTCAGGGCTGTGGTAGTGGGAATTGAAGGCAAATGGAGATGTAGTAATTTCAATACTCCTTTTATTCTGTTTATTGGAGATTAAGGGATTTATTCTTTATTCATTTGTGTATTTGTTATTATTTCTATAGAAAAACCACACATGACCTCAGTGCCTGTAAAGAAGAAAATAAACCCCCTGAACTGTCCATCACCTGCCTCTTCATTTGGACCCTCTGAAGTCTAACTGGCCTTAAATTGGTGTTCTGGCCGACACCCCGGTGTGAACTTAGTGATTAACCCTGAACAGACGCCAGATACAGTCCATTCCCCGTGTCTCCACTACACTCATCCCATCTTCAAACACAAACTATCATTGCCACATTAGATGCAGAAAAAGCTTTTGATAGGGTCAATTGGTCATTTCTCATTTCTACAATGCAAAAATTTGGCTTTGGGGAATCATTTATTAACTGGGTCAAAATCTTATACACAGCACCTTCAGCCACAGTAATCACCAATGGACTAACATCACCACCTTTCACACTGCACAGGGGGACTAGGCAAGGATGCCCACTCTCTCCCTTTCTATTTACAATTTTCATCGAACCTCTAGCCGCAGCCATTCGTCAAAACAATAACATTACAGGAATCCAAACACCAAATTCACATCATAAAATTAGTCTTTATGCCGATGATATCCTACTCTTTCTAGGAAACCCCCACTCATCCCTTCCAGAAACAATAAAACTCATAGACTCATTCTCCAGAATTTCTAACTACTCCATAAATTGGCAAAAATCCTCTTTCCTCCCACTACGTAAAAACAGCTGGGATGTGGCAGCTCAAACCCCACCTATTCCACTATGCACCAGTCATATCACATATCTAGGTATTAACATCTCCCCCAGGCTGTCAGAGTTGCCCAACCTCAACTACACCCCACTTCTCAAAACAATAAGTGACAATCTTGTTCGCTGGATGAACCTCCCACTTAACATATTAGGCCGAATCGCTACAATAAAAATGTCAGTACTTCCCAAAGTTAATTATTTTCTCACTATGATTCCATCTCAACCCTCACTGAATTGGTTCAAATCACTTGACTCCATCATAACAAAATTTTACTGGAAAAACAAACCACCAAGAATCAAACTCACAACTCTTCAGAAACCAAAAACACAGGGAGGTCTTGCAGCACCAAATTTCTACCATTACTATCTTGCAAATCAGTTACAATACATATATAAATGGATCCATCCCCACCAATCAGACAATACATGACTCGATATAGAACAGACTTTTTGCAAAACCATCTCCATCTCAGATTTACCATTTCTCAGTAATTCGATTAAACACCACCAATGTTTCAAAACAACAACAATAGCAGCGACTCTGACAGCCTGGTGGAAATTCCATAAAGTCACAAATTCCACACTGAGCCCATCTAAGTTCACTCCGATCTGGAACAATCCTGACCTTCGTAGCAACAAGAAACCACTTTACTTCTCCACCTGGTCAACTAAAGGGATCACCCACTTACAACACATCATTCAGAACAACACACTGGTTTCATTTACTCACCTAGTCCGGGAGTTTGGCATCAGAAGCAATCAATTTCTCGAATACCTACAACTCAAATCATCAATTCAAGCGGCACTTGATATTAAAACTATTAACCTGAATCTTCCTCCATCATGCAATGACTTAATTAACATTCAATCAGCTAAACAACTTCTCTCCAAAATATACAGAATCATCACAAACTCAGATAAAACACTCACTATTCCAACAATAAAATGGGAGACCAACCTGTTGATTGCTCCTGATGCCAACTTCTGGACTCAAATCTGCCAAAACATCTATCTTATGACAAAAAATGCAAATCTACAGTTGATACAATACAATATTCTTCACAGGACACACTACACAGGACAGAAAATGCACAAAATGGGTTTCTCTTCAGACATTTGCACCAGTTGTACACAAAAGACACCAGACACTTGTATCCACGCCATCTGGCATTGCACTCCTGTTCAACAATTTTGGCATGAGGTCACAAAGTCACTGTCGCATCTCTTGGGCTGCCACATCCCATTATCACCGTCTCTCTGCCTACTCGGCGACACATCAACAATAAATCTGATAGGACCTAATAATAAATTAATTCTCATAGCGCTAACTATCGCCAAGAAAACCATCCTCATGAACTGGAAATCCAAAAACAATATCAATACAACACACTGGAAAAACCTCCTCACTGACCACATCTCCATGGAAGATTCCAACCAACACTCAGCAATAGAACCCCTCTCCATCTGGTCTCCACTCATAAACTTCCTACAGACCTGATTTGTCATCTGTCTTTTTTTTTTTTTATTATTATTATTATTATTCAACGGTATTTGCATTACTTGTTTTGCCTGAGAACCAATCACCCTCCCTCCACCAACACAAGCAAACAAACAAACAAAAAAAACATTGGTCTCTGAATTATTGTTATTATTTGGTTTGAATGGGAGGGAGAAGCAGAGGGGAGAGGAGGAAGGGGAGGAGATTGAGGGAAGAAGGGGGAAGGAAGGGAGGGGAGAGAAAAGGGGGGAGGGAGGGGAGGGAGAGAGGGAGGAGGAGAGGAGGGAAAAAGGGAAGATTTGCATTATGGTTATTGTTGTCACCATGGTTATATATTTTATTTTTACTTATTTTATTTTTTGTATGTTTTGTTGATTATTGCTGTCATTATTTATTTACTCATTACAATCACCCTCCCTCCACCAACGCATCACATTAAACAACATTGTTTTTTGAATTATTAATTGGTTCGAATAGGAGGGAAGAGTAGAGGGGAGAAGAGGAAGGGGGAGAGACTAAGGGTGAGGAGTGAGGGAGGGGAGGGGGAAGGGGAGAAAGGAGGGGGCTGGGGACAGAGAAAGGGGGAAGGAGGGGAGGGAAGGGGGGGGAGGGGGGGGGGGAGGGGGAAGGAGGGGAGGGAAAAAGGGAGAGGGAGGGAGGCAGGGGAGGGAAACAAGGGGAGGGAGGGAATGGGAAGAGGGAGGGAGGGGAGGGAAGAAGGGGGAAGGAGGGGATGGGAGGTGAGGGAGGGAGGGAAGGGGAAAAGGGTAGATCATCATTATGGTTATTGTTGTCACTATGGTTATTTATTTTGTTTATTTATTTATTATTTTTTTTTTCCTTATCTTAATGTTCTATTGATTATTGTTGTTATTTTTGTTACTGTCAAGTGTGTAAACATGTTTTGGCATATTTACTTTGTTAATTAATGAACTATTAGTATAAATATTACTAATTCCACCATTCATATCACACATACATCTGACACTAATCCTCAACATTTACTCACTCTATCTATCTGTTTTTTCTTTGTTTCGTTTTGTTTTGTTCTGTTTTTTCCTCTCTTTATCATTTCCTCATCTGAGGGACGGGATGGCGGTGGGCTGGACCGTAAGGGCTGGGAGGTACCTGGGGGTGGAGGTGCTGGCGGTGGGTCTGGTTTGGGACAGCTTTCTGCCAACATGTCGGCCCGATATACAATTGACCCCGCCCGTAGGGGGGGGGTCGATTTTATAAAGAAGTCGACCTGCAATGGACCGGCCACCTCCTACGGGCCTGGTGGCGGCCCAAAGCAAGCAACAGCTAGAGGCAGAGGGAGAGAGGAGAGGGAAACATAAAGAAATAAAATGGATAAATAAAGAAAGAAAGAAAATTAAAGCGGGGGGAAAAAAAAAAAAAAAAAAGAGGAAACAAGGAATCATACCAAATTAAACTACTGAATTTATTTCAATTGAATTATATCGCAAAAAATAACAGGAAAACCACAGAAAACAAATTTACGAACACATTAAACTCTGTTCTCCCTCTGCTGTCCTGACTAGTCTCGCCCTAGGCCCACCCCGGGAAGTCCCGGTCCGCGCCTCCCCAAAGCCCTCCTTGTGTTTTTTTTTTTCTCTTCTCTCTCTCACTATTATTATTTACTACCTATTTAATTATTTATTACTATTGTTCTGCTATCTCTCCCCCCTTTCTTTTTGCCATATCTACATCAGAAGTCCAACATACTTATGCTCATCACACACACGCACGCACGCACACACACACACACACACACACACACACACACTTACACACACAACGCATATCCTAAACAAAAACATTGTCTTTGTTATTTCAATTGTGTTATTTTATTTTATTTTTTATTTTTCATTTATTGTTTTTTTTGTTTTGTTATTTCATTTGATTGGTTATAGTAGTTATCACTGTGTATTGTCTTGTCCTGTGTTGCTATATATGTTTGTTTTTCACCCGTCTTACACACTTTCACACTTGTATTGTTTATCACCTGCATTGCACTATAAATAAAAAAAAAATAAAAAAATATTGGCTTTGTAGCATCATTAGTTTTTCTGTGGCGGCAGATTTAAAAATTAGCATCCCATTGACTCCCATTAGCAAGGGTTTTGACAGGAGTTAGGAAGAGAGTGCACATCTCTCCCATTTTAGCTTCTCTCCACTGGCTTCCTGTAGGATTTAGAATAGGGTTCAAAATCCTTCTGCTGACTTATAAGGCTCTTAATGATAAAGCTCCATCCTATCTGAAAGAACTCATTATTCCTTACTAGAGGTGGGAAAAATGATCGATTCTAAGATGCATCGCGATTCGGCCATGCACGATTCTGCATCGATTCAGCAACGTGACATAATCGCTTTTTTTTTCTTTTATTATATTATATTTCTGGCCGCTCTTGGACAGTAAAGTTGTGAGGTTTCAACTACTTCCGGTGGCAGAGTTGCAATGACATGCGCACTGTTTTGATTCCAGTCAGTTTCCACCGCCTGCCGATGTCCTGTGTCAGGCTCCAGCTGTCCGAAGCCGCCACAACACGTACGCAGAGATTATATTTTTGCCGGACGCCGGAGCCACGGCCAGAGCACGGCATATCAATTCAGCACAGAGCAGCTCGTGCGGACAGGAAGTCGTGCATAGACACAAAATAAAACATCCGGTTTATTTTCAAAATAAAAACAAACTGACCAGATGATCAGAAACTCTTTCAACTTTGTGGACTGTCTGCACGTGAAGACTGACTGGAGTGAAGCTGACCTCATCCTCTGCTTCAGAGAGGGACAAGTTGCACTGTCGGACTTGGGTCTCTGCTGCTCCGTTTCCGGTCCCGAACGGGCTCCGGACACGGAGCAGAAAATGAAAGTGACCACATTTTTTAATCTAATTGTTTTTACAAAAGCATTGCAAATGCATTCTGTGATGTTAGGGTTTAGATTTGAAGAAAAATTATAAACATTTTTTTACCAGCAGATAGTGCTATTTTCCCATTAAATATGCCTGCCTATATAATGGGAAATACAGGCATGCCTATATAATGGGAAAATAGCACTATTTGCTCCATGCAGCCATTGCACATCCAGTGGAATTTGCCCGTTACACATCTATAATGTTTAAGTTTGATAACTCACCAATCGCCATTGCACCAAGCTGAAAGGGAAAAACATCTGGTTCGACCCAGGTCCCCAATTTTTGTGCAGGATGAGATTCAGTTATATAGCCACCTGTCTGCAGAGGCCCTGCCCTGTCAGAGGAGCCAATCAGAAACAGACTCTCAGGAGCGACTGGACAGCAGCAGATGTGACCACCGTACAAGGCCTGCTGCATTGTTTTACTGCTTAACTGCTCCTCCAGGACAGTGGTCTAGGTGTGTGAACTTTGATAGGGCAGTCACACCTCCATAAAATCAGCCAATGAAAGAATACCGTTGAAACATGTAAATGTACTGCTGAACCTTTTTTGTCCTGTAAGAACTCAAGTTCAACCATAAATACATGGAGCTAAAAGTCTGTTATTAAATGGATGTGTAACAGTCTGGTATTAAACATTATTAATGTGGTATTAAACATTATAGATATGTAACAATCTGTTATTAAACATTATAAATGTGTAGCAGTATGTTATTAAATATTGTAAATGTGTAGCAGTCTGTCATTAGATATTATAAATGTGTAGCAGTCTGTTATTAAACATTATAAACACAACAGTCTGTTATTGAACATTATAGATGTGTAACAGTCTGATATTAATATTATAGATGTGTAACTGTCTGTTATTAAACAGGTGTGACCACCGTATAAGGCCTGCTGCATTATTTTACTGCTTAACTGCTTCTCCAGGACAGTGCAGGTGTGTGGCATTTGATAGGGCAGTCACACCGCCATAAAATCAGCCGATAAGACCGGTCACATCAACATCATATTGCACTTCTGAAGAAGATGGAGGAATACCGTTGAAACATGTAAATGTACTGCTGAACCTTTTTTCTATGTCCTGTAAGACAACTGCGAATAGGGCAGTGACAGCTGGAGAGACAGAGGACAGCTCGGAGAGACGGCAACCGGGGCAGGGAGGGTTAGCTGCCCAACCTGCAGCTTCCGAGAGGAAGCACCCATAAGCTTGCTACGAAGTACCCTAAGGAAAAATACCCCCAGGGGTGCCCGAGAGGGGGGGAGGATGAGCACCCCATTCGGACGGATACACTGGAAATGACCCATGCTAACGGAATAACGACTACGAGCGCTGTCTGCAGATGCGGCAAGGTTTGCAAGAACCCGAGGGGTCTAAAAATCCATCAGACCAAGATGGGCTGCTTGAGGACGCAAGTGGTGCAACGCACAGTGTCTGTACCTACTACAGCACCTGGTGAGACGGAGGAGGAGCCGGGCCCGGAGTCACCCCATAGTGCCCAGAACCTCCAGCCACCACAAGCACTTCCCCCGAGTAAACCATCAGAACATCGACGGGTTTTGTGGCCTGCTGCTAACCAAGAGACAGAATGGCGCCAGTTTGATGAGGATGTGGACGCAGCCCTTGAAGCGTCGGCGAAGGGTGATGTGGGCAGGAGACTCCAGACGATGAGCACTCTCATAATCACCATTGCAGCTGAGAGGTTTGGTGTTAAGGCGCAACACACTAAGTCACCAACAGGACCAGTCCCAAACCGCAGAGAAGCAAAAATCGCCCAACTCAGGAAAGAGCTGAGGTCATTGAGGAGCCAGTACAGGTCAGCTAGCGAAGAGCAGAAGGTGGCACTGGCAGAACTACGAGACATGGTGCGGGGGAGGCTTACAACTCTACGGCGTGCAGAGTGGCACAGGAAGAAGGGGAAAGAGAAGGCCCGGAGACGCAGTGCCTTCATTTCAAATCCATTCGGATTTACGAAGAAGCTGCTGGGGCAGAAACGCAGCGGCCACCTCGCCTGTCCTGTAGAGGAGATCGACCACTTCTTGGAAGACACCTACAGTGATAGTGGGAGGGAGCAAGACCTCGGCCAGTGCAACACCCTCATTTCCCCACCCAAACCCTCCATCCCCTTCAACATCAAAGAACCCACACTCAAGGAGGTGGAAGAGGTCATCAGGTCGGCCAGAGCGTCTGCAGCCCCGGGACCGAGCGGAGTACCATACAAGGTGTTCAAGCAGTGTCCTAGGCTTCGGGAACGTCTGTGGAAGATCTTGAAAGTGATCTGGAGGAAGGAGAAGGTGCCACAGCAGTGGAGGTTCGCAGAAGGTGTGTGGATCCCGAAAGAAGAAAATGCAAGCAAAATCGAGCAATTCAGGACAATCTCACTCCTCTGCGTAGAGTGCAAAATCTTCTTCAAGATCCTGGCTAACCGCCTCATCGAGTACCTCCTGAAGAACAGCTTCATAGACACGTCTGTGCAGAAGGGAGGCGTCCCAGGCATGCCAGGCTGCATAGAACACACTGGTGTAGTAACCCAACTCATCAGGGAGGCGCGAGAGGGGAAAGGTGACCTAGCAGTGCTTTGGCTAGACCTGGCTAACGCTTATGGTTCGATCCCGCACAAGCTGGTGGAAGCGGCCCTGACGAAATACCATGTCCCGGAGAAGATCCGAAACCTCATTTTCGACTACTATAACAACTTTTGTCTGAGGGTCTCCTCCGGGTCGTGCACATCAGCTTGGCATCGTCTCGAGAAGGGCATCATTACTGGCTGTACGGTTTCGGTTTCCCTGTTTGCGCTAGCCATGACGATGCTGGTGAAGTCAGCGGAAGCAGAGTGCAGAGGTCCCTTGTCCAAATCTGGCACTCGACAACCTCCGATAAGGGCATATATGGATGACCTCACTGTAACAACAACGTCAGTGCCGGGATGCAGGTGGATCCTGCAGGGCCTTGAAAGACTCATGTCGTGGGCAAGAATGAGTTTCAAGCCTGCCAAATCCAGGTCCCTTGTCCTCAGGAAAGGAAAGGTAACGGAGAAGTTCCGCTTCTTTCTGGGGGACTCCAAGATTCCATCCGTGTCCGAGAAGCCAGTGAGGAGTTTGGGGAAGCTCTTCACCAGTGAACTGAAGGATTCTGCATCCCGCCAGTCAACCGGTGAGGACATCAGCTCTTGGCTTTTGGCTGTGGACAGGTCAGGACTCCCCGGGAAATTCAAAGCCTGGATTTACCAACATGGCATTTTGCCCAGGCTCCTCTGGCCTCTTTTGGTTTACGAAGTTCCTATTTCCACCGTGGAGAGCTTCGAAAGGAAGATCAACCATTTCCTGCGCAGATGGCTGGGCCTGCCTCGGTGTCTCAGCAGCATTGCCCTCTACGGGCGTAACACCATGCTGCAGATGCCATTCAGCAGTCTAGTGGAGGAGTTCAAGGTGACCAAGGCGAGAGAAGTCCTGCTGTTCAGAGACTCTGCTGATAGCAAAGTCTCTTCGGCGGGAGTGGAGGTCAGAACAGGGAGGAAGTGGCGCGCCCAGGAAGCCGTCGACCGGGCGGAGGCAAGGCTGCGCCACAAGGCCCTATTGGGGACGGTGGCTGTTGGGCGGGCCGGCCTAGGGTGCATCCCCACGCCATCACTCAGCAGAGCCAGGGGCAAGGAGAGACGGACACTCATCCAGGCTGAGGTGCGGGCAGAGGAGGAGGAAATCCGCCTCAGCAGGATGGTGGGCATGGGCAAGCAGGGAGCCTGGACCAGGTGGGAACACACTACTGGCCGGAAGATCTCGTGGGCTGATCTGTGGAGATCTGACCCACTCCGGGTCAAGTTCCTGGTTCAGTCTGTATATGACACCCTCCCGAGCCCTGCCAATTTGTTCACCTGGGGCCTGGGGGAGTCTCCTGCGTGCCAACTCTGCCAGAAGAAGGGATCTCTAGAGCATATCCTGAGCTGCTGTTCCAAGGCCTTGGGAGAGGGGCGGTACCGTTGGCGCCATGACCAGGTCCTGCGAGTAGTGGCAGATACCATCAGCAACGGCATCAGCTCCAGCAAATTCCACCATCCCACAACGGGCACCATCTCCTTTGTCCGCGCTGGGGAGAAGCCTCAGCCCTGTCGAAAAGCTCAGGGGGGGCTCCTCTCTACAGCAAGAGACTGGCAGCTCCTTGTCGACCTTGGAAAACAGCTGAAGTTCCCAGCCTGCATAACAACGACCACACTCAGGCCAGACTTGGTCCTGATGTCGGAGGCTACCAAGCAGGTGGTGGTGCTAGAGTTGACAGTCCCCTGGGAAGAAAGGATGGAGGAGGCGCAGGAGAGGAAAAGGGCCAAGTATGCTCCCCTGACGGAGGAGTGTCGGGGGCAGGGGTGGAGAGCCCGCTGTGAGCCCTTTGAAGTAGGCTGCAGGGGCTTCGCAGGACGATCATTACATCGAGTCCTGGGGCTCTTGGGAATCTGTGGGCAGCGAAGACGACGAGCCACCAAGAACATCTTAGAAGCAGCAGAGAAGGCTTCCCGGTGGCTCTGGATCAAGAGGGGGGATTTGTGGCGCAGCTAGCTACCTGGACACGAGTCGGGGGCTGATCACCTCCGGCTGGGTCGCCTGGAAGAGGGTGTCTGAAGATAAGACCCGAAACACCCAATGACACCAGGTCCTTCACTGACGACGTGTCCAGGTTGCACCGTGAGGTGTATAGCAAGACTAAGAACTCAAGTTCAAACATAAATACGTGGAGCTCAAAGTCTGTTATTAAACAGATGTGTGACAGTCTGGTATTAAACATTACATCATAATTTAATTCAATTCAATACTTTATTGTCATTGTCACCTGCAACAACAAAATTGTGATAGAGCCATCACAGTCCAGCATAATGAAAACAATAAATAAATTGTGCAACCTTAGGTGCTTAAGTGCAATGAGGTGCAATAATGTAATTGGGGTGGGGGTTGAGTGATGAGAGGTGGGATGCTGCAACAACGCAAGACCAGTTGACAGTTATAGTTGTGTTGTGTTGTTTTATGTTCCGGCTGGAACATAACCTGCCTGACCACCTGGGGGTAGAGGCGCCACCATCTTGGAAAACCTTGCATGTTCAAGTAACAGTGTGGTATTTAACATTATAAACGTGTAACAGTATGTCATTAAACATTAAAAATGTGCAACAGTCTGTTTTTAAACATTATAGATGTCTAACCGTCTGTTATTAAACAGGTGTGACCACCGTATAAGGCCTGCTGCATTGTTTTACTGCTGAACTGCTCCTCCAGGACAGTGCAGGTGTGTGGCATTTGATAGGGCAGCCACGCCTCCATAAAATTAGCCGATAAAACCGGTCACATCAACATCATATTGCACTTCTGAATAATTACAACATGTAAATGTAATGCTGTACCTTTTTTACATCCTGTAAGAACTCAAGTTCAAACATAAATACATGGAGCTAAAAGTCTGTTATTAAACGGATGTGTAACAGTCTATTAAACATTATAAATGTGTAACCGTCCAATATTAAACATTATAATTCAATTCAATTCAATTCAATTCAATTCAATTCAATACTTTATTGTCATTGTCACCTGCAACAACAAAATTGCCATAGACCAATCACAGTCCAGCATAATAACAACAATAAATTGTGCAACTTCGGTGTTTAAGTGCAATGAGGTGCAATAATGTAATTGGGGTGGGGGGTTGAGTGGTGAAAGGTGGGATGCTGCAACAATGAAAAACCAGTTCACAGTTATAGTTGTGTTGTTTTATGTTGGAACATAACCTGCGTGAGCACCTGGGGGTACAGGCACCACCATCTTGGAAAACCTTGCATGTTCAAGTAACAGTGTGGTATTAAACATTATAGATATGTAACCATCTGTTATTAAGTATTGTAAATGTGTAACAGTCTGTCATTAAATATTATAAATGTGTAACAGTCTGTCATTAAATATTATAAATGTGTAGCAGTCTGTTATTAAACATTATAAACACAACAGTCTGTTATTTAACATTATAGATGTGTAACTGTCTGTTATTAAACAGGTGTGACCACCGTATAAGGCCTGCTGCATTGTTTTACTGCTTAACTGCTTCTCCAGGACAGTGCAGGTGTGTGGCATTTGATAGGGCAGTCACACCGCCATAAAATCAGCCGATAAGACCGGTCACATCAACATCATATTGCACTTCTGAAGAAGATGGAGGAATACCGTTGAAACATGTAAATGTACTGCTGAACCTTTTTTCTATGTCCTGTGAGAACTCAAGTTCAAACATAAATACGTGGAGCTCAAAGTCTGTTATTAAACAGATGTGTGACAGTCTGGTATTAAACATTACATCATAATTTAATTCAATTCAATACTTAAACTGGATTAACCGACCGCACATTGGGGATCTAAACATCAAAGTGACGTAATAGCAGCGCTACAGTGAGAAATAAAACAGCTGCCGGTTGCCGCAAGATGAATTCTGGGAAACTTGTCGTACCCCTCGGTTTGTAGTGTGCCCCTGAAAAATCTCCATTTGAAGGGCCAGATAGCCCTGCCACTTCCCCCTAACCCTCGTCTGAACCAGAATCGGGACACCCCTACCACTTCACGTGAACGCACAAAACAAAGGGTTAGGGCCAAGGGCTGGGGCTAACGCCTGATTTCCACCGGGGCCGTCAGCGCCGCGGAACGTCAGCGTCGCGGTCACCGCTGCCGATAGCTGCCACTCTAATCAATATTAATATGTCCACCGGAAGCGCCGCGACACGTCTCAGCAGCGTCCCAGCCGCGGCTCTCCGCGCCGCAGCGCTATCAATCCGTAGCACTTCTATTTTTGACGCTCCCGTTGCTAAATCGCGTCAAGCTCAACAGAGCCGATCGCACCAGACAGGAAGTCAGACACTGTGTCAAAGTAAAACACTTCCGCCCCCTTTCAAAATAAAACACAACATGCACGTCATCTAACTTCACAACAACATTACGTCGGAGAATAAAAGTCAGCTGTGTTGGACTAGGTGCAGAAGCACTGCGAAGGAGGCTCAACATTGCCAGGCTTTGTGTTCATCTTCCAGCTCAACAAAACCTCAAGTCGGTTTGTTAAGTCCAGCTCTCATCTTTATGGTCTGTGCGTGTTCATATCAAAGGGGGCATTTGGCGTCATATGATTCAACTTCTGCACGAAATTGATCCACAACGGGCTGATTTCAGCCAAGAGGAGTGCAATTGTTTTAATGGAGAGAGTATGAGCGATATTTTTAAAAAAGCACGATAGCAGCCTGAAGCAACAGTGTTGCTGCAAATACGACGAGAGGAGGCTGCTTTTAATTTTTCTGACAGCTCTTGCGCTATTAGCTATATGAAGCTTTATCCATTTAAATTAAATAAACTAGAGCAACATCAACTGTCATTTTAAATTGTGTTTTATATTGTTAGGTATTCCACTGATCGCAATTATAACGCGAGTGTGTGTTTTATTGGAAGCGAGGCTGAATAGGTTACAGTGGGTTTTTTTTTAGGTGCTGCACTACAAGCAAATCTCATAGGCTATTGCCTCTGTACAAAGACAACAAAGACCTTTTTAAATGTGAAAACAGCGGAGACTTATTCAAGATTTGCGTTTGGGCAACACTGATAACAGGCAAAACACTGGAATTAATTTATTCATGGCCACATTAAGTGAAATTATTAACTTTACTGATTATCCATCTGATTGTCTGTCCTGCTGCAAGCGCACAACTTCTTTCAGTGGTGACCATATACTGTATAAAGGTGGTGACTGCTGTATATGAAAGTAAAATATAGACTATAGTCTAATATATAATGAGCTCCTGACGCTCAGCTCAACGGGTGAGGAGAACATCTGTAGGCGGAGACGCTCAGAGAGAAAGTAAACAGCAGCGGATCAGCTGATCTCTCCCTCCGTACAAACGCTCCGTTCTGATCCAGCTCCACTGGACTTTCAAAGTAAAGGTGACGCAGCTGTAAATAAATTAAAATAGTGAAACATCAAAAGCTGTCGCCACTTTGTTAATATCAACCGCTCTACACTGTATCAAGAGCAACGATCTCGCGTACGTTCCGTATTCTCGCGTGAATACGGCTGGCTCGCAAGGCAGCGCTGCGCTGCCGTAACACGTCCGGTGGGGATTGACGCCGGGCAGAGGACGGAGCAAAACCGCGACACTGACGTTCCGCGGCGCTGACGGCCCCGGTGGAATCAGGCGTAAGGGGGGAACTGAAATTCACCCTAGGAATGTGGTAGTTGCCTCCAGTATTAAAATATGTTTAGCACCCTACCTCAGTGACTAAGAATACATGGTTATTTACAATGAACTGAGTTGAATGTATCACTCTACTATTACATAGTAGTCTACAAAAAAAAGTGGAAAAGTCAGGGGCCCATAGTATTCTTTCAGGGGCCCCAGAATTCCTAGCAACGGCCCTGATTATCTGACTATTTTGCATATTTCACTCAGAGGAGTGGTGGATCAGCTGTGTGCAGTGCGCGCTGTATAGCCTACTGTATGATCCTTTTTGTTCTCTCTCTCTCTCCATCGCGCTGTACGTCTTCACAAGCCATACACTTTCTACACAAGCCATAGGTCGACGTGTGAGGGGTGGAAATAAGGTAGAGCAGAGCACCTTCTCTCTCATGTTGAGATCCATATTAAGAAAAGAGGACAAAGAGAGCTGTCAACCACTCCTAGACGCGTCAGGTCAGTCATTGCGCGGGGGGCGACCGCCATTCTGACGGTCTGCCAGTCCGAAAATTCCTTCCGAGGGGCCGCTGTTCCGAATGTGTTTTATTTTGAAAATTGACCGGATTCTCTCGTGGTTTGACTTCCTGCCCGGCTTGACACGATCGCGCCGCGGGGACAGCCCCCCCTCCCCCTCCAAAGTTTCACCCAGGTGCGAGTCTGATGCAGCCGCGGCGCTCCTGCTGAAAAATAAATGTCCTTGCTCTGTGCTTTTAGTCCAGTTATTTTATGAGAAAAGGTTAAACAAATTGCAACTGAAGCAAACTCATCTGATTTTGTATCCTCAGCATGTCCTGAATGAGGGAAAAAAAAGCCCCGAAGAATCCCATTAGGGGAAAGTTTCGAAAAACACCTAAACATATCCCGTTTATACGCATATAAAACATTTTTTTCACATGAATAGGGTACAATTTTTAACCTTTAGATATCTGCATGAAAATTACTGAGTTGATTACTACTATGAATATTGCACTTTAAGATGTTACTATACCCATCCTATTTGACGGCTTCTAGTCTGATGGCATTGTTTGGGTTAGGAACTTTGTTCCTTTGATATTGTATAAAATATTTTTATATAGTGTTTGATTGTGTGACACAATGTACATTTATTTATTTAGATGCACAGAGAATATCAAGGTCAGGGTATTGAGGTTGCTTGCGGTCTTCTGTTTTTTCTGTTAAATCTGACACCTGTAACAGGGGCGCATGACGTCTGTCCGACTACCCATTTCTCCGACCATACATTTCTTTATTTTTGCATCCATTAGTCCGACCTCCCACTTCTCCGACTTAAGTAGCCCTAACCCTTAACCTTACCCTAAACCTAACCTTAACACTGTAGAATGGGTAGTCGGAGAAATGAGCCGTCGGACTTTTGGGCAGTCGGACTGATGTATGCTCCCCCTGTAACAGCTGCATGCTATCCTCTCCTGATCAAGTCATGTGACTAGTAGTATTTAAAGATGACTTCTGATAGCTATCCTACTGTCTGACGAAGAGTACACCTACACTGCTCGAAACGTACTACAAACGTCACTACAATAAATTGACACAATTGACAAATAAATTGAGTCCTGCAGAGCTGCGAGTACTCCTGTTTTTTCTACTAGGCTACACGGGGGGCAACTGCCATTCTGATATCCCACCAGTCCGACATAGGCCTCTAATTGTCTAAATGGCAACACTTAAAGGGATAGTTCACCCAAAATTCAAATTTCACTCATTATCTACTCACCCTCATGTCGACTAAGAGCTGGGAGAATTTTCAGAGTCCTCCGGACCTTCTCTGAGTTACGGGGGGGTCCGCGCAGCAGTATTTGTCCATATAATGGTTGTGAATGGATACCACTTTTCTTCGTCCAAAAAGACACACCAAAAAACATCCAAATACCTTCCGCTACAAACAAGCTTAAAATTTATTAAATTTTTTTCAGAACAATTTCTCATGTCAGGGCTTCAATACAAGAGGGACATTACAGACGAGCAGTATGGAGGTATTTGAATGTTTTTTGGTGTGTCTTTTTGGATGAAGAAAAGTGGTATCTATTCACAACCATTATATGGACAAATACCGCTGCGCGGACCCCCCTGTAACTCAGAGAAGCCACGGATAACTCTGAAAATTCTCACAGCTCTTAGTCGACATGAGGGTGAGTAGATAAAGAGTGAATTTTGGGTGAACTATCCCTTTAATTTTCTATCAAATGTCCCATGATTCCGACATTTTATGTCCCATTTTGCCTCCTATGGTCGGAATGACGGTATTTTTTTCTTTTTTTAAACATCCTGCCTTTCTGACAATTCCTTTAATAGAGTATTTTTTCCCCCAAAAGATTTTGCACTGGTTGGGCTTAGCCAATGATGAAAGGAGTTGGTTAAAGCTATAGGGCCGGATTTACTAAAGGTTTGCGTGTATTAAAACGTGTGCAAACGTGATTGCACGCGCAAACACACGTAGAACCTTGTTGTGGTATTTTTCATCATAAATGACATGAAAGTTTGTAATAGGTTAATGCTGAAAGACAATATTATGCTACTATTAAAAAAGACATATACTCATTATGTATCTATTAGTTTAAGATTTAATGTTGATCATCTTAAATGATCACAAATGATTATATAATGTTTTGTTCTGTATATCTAATTGAAAGGAGTATGTTTTGTGACTTAAAGATCAGCCAACTGCTTATGTGCAGCCAGAGAGAGAGAGGGGTAGATAAGAGGTCAACTAGCAAGCAGG
Source organism: Trachurus trachurus (assembly GCF_905171665.1). Classification (NCBI taxonomy): domain Eukaryota; kingdom Metazoa; phylum Chordata; class Actinopteri; order Carangiformes; family Carangidae; genus Trachurus; species Trachurus trachurus. Next base: position 32,716,449 of record NC_139903.1, read on the forward strand.
TTCACATTATTATGCAGGGTCTGTGAGGGAAGTTGCCATCCCCTCGTCTCCCAACTGATAGTGTTAGGTCAGTGAGGATGGAGATGAGAGGAATTGGAGCTCTCAGAGAACAGTCGTGGTGAATCGACTTGGGAATAGACCTAGGCCTATATAAGCCTTCAACTTTTGGTAAGGAGTCAGTCACTTAACTACTCCTTGATGCATGTCTTGGGGTTGTGCTTTGCATGAAGCCTGATACTTTGTTACTTTTCTTTTTGAACTTTGTATCTGTAAGTGGCTCGGGTTGAACTTTGTTTGCTTTCTTGTTAAAGAAAATAAAAGACAACTCTACGTCGGATCCATCCTTTCCAGCGAGTTATTTTGAGTCCAGAATTTATTTTTGGTGTGAGATGTAAGATTAGTTAATTAGCGCATTTTTCTGATCTTCATCATTTTGGCGAGCTATATCCAGGAGTTTGCTGAGAGGAGAAGACAACTGAGAGTTTGATCACGCGTTCTTCAAAGTCATTGAAAAGGTAAGCGCAAAGTTAATTTGATTATAATTGGTAAATAATTAATGCGTGATCTGCTCTCAGGTGATTTCAACTCTCACTCTCAAAAGAACCTTAGAATCATTAAGTGAAGCTGTTAAGGCTGGATCCGAATTCTGACTTCTCTAACCTTCACCTTTACTTTTTCTTTCTTTCTCTCTATAAATCTGACATCCTTTCAGATTGTGTAAATAAGTGACGCGTGCAGTTGCAGGAAGCGATTATTGTCGAGGGGACAAGCTTTGCAGCACGCAATCGCAGGAAGCGATGAGTGATTTGTCAGGTGGCAAATTTAAACTATAAGTGAGTGTAAGCGCACAGTCGCAGGTAGCGACCGGTTTAGGAAAAATATAGTCAAATTTAATAAGTGTAGTGCGCGTCGCGTGTGGCGACTTCTTTTGTCGTGTGGACAAATAAATCCATTAGAGGTATAATGGTCCGGTGATGCGTGTGATGATACACCTGCTCGAGTGAAGAGCCACTGGTAATATTCCGTCGAGGTAGACGAGAGAAAAGTGAATGCCTGCTCGAGTGAAGAGCTATTGGTAATATTCCGTCGAGGTAGACGTGAGCAAAGTGAATGCATGATCATTGTATATACGCAGAGGCCTACGATTAATCGTGTAAATATTCCATATTAATCTATCATATAATCTGAATGTGTGCGGTGGCCTACCGATTAAGTGTTTGTGAACTGTTGTAAATGAAATGTGAATAAAGGAGAGAGACAGAGAGTGTGTGGAGCTGCAGCGGAGAGTGTGTGTGTGTGGGGCTTTGTGTGTGAGAAGAAAGAGCCTGTGTGGGTAAAGCCTGTGTGTGGAAGAGATGAAAAGGGAGAGTGAGTGAGTTTGACAGAATCTGTTTGAAAAGTAGAAATATTGGGTTATAATGTGTTACATGTGAATTTGTATGTCAGTTAGGAATTTAGCCGAGTGTGAGGAGTTGTGTTTTAATAAGTAGATAGGAGAGAGGAGGATTTAGTTGAAATTTCTCAAGGATTAAGAGGATCGCTGAGTGTTGAAAGTTGTTAACTTGGCAATAAATCAGTAAAGATAAAAACTTTGGATGATGTTGGTTTGAGAGGGGTGCCTATAAACTAAGTGTGATTTAGGTGCTGGAGTGAATGTGGCTCATGGGTGAATGAGTAGAAAATAAATCATTGGGTAATAAAGCTGACGAATTTGTGAAGAAAGTGATAAAAATAAAAGTTAAAAAGCAATATATAAACTAATTGAATAGTAAGTGACCAATATTAACTTCTAACAAAATGAATGCGAGTAAGGAATACATAAGGTTAACAATAATTTAAACTTGAGAAAATTAGTTGTAAAATTCGAAATGCAAATATGCATAACAATAAAACTGCATTTGAATGAAGATTTGATTTGAATTACTTAATAGCAACTAATAAAAATAGCATCCTCAACGGATGGATGAAACTAATCAAACTGATGAAACCTTGATCACCCTTAACGAAGGTGAAATTGAAACTCAAGGAATCAGGACTCACTTTGGTTAGAGAACGTGTATAGAAATAAAAAGAGGGCTATATGTTGGCAAAGTGAGCATTTAATAAGCCAGAGGTTGTGGCATTTGACAACGTTTAAAAGCTTGGATCGGGCACAAGAGGATTATCCGTTTATACCGTGGGAAGACACATTAAAAAGTATTTGGAATTCTAAAAACTTGTCCTATATATTAGATCAACTTTGTAGGAGTCCCAGATCTAGAGCTAGTGTGTCTTTAACCCCGTTTCTGGCTATTCCAGAGGGGCTGACTGTTGCAGGGAAGAACAGTGGAACAGCAGATCCACGGCTGACTATATCAATTATCCCTCGACAGGTCAAGTGGGAGACAGGACAGTTTGGGATCCTTAATAAAGAAAACGCTCCTGACGAACATAATTCAATAAATGAATTAGACTTTGAACTTACTGACAAACAAAGAATAAAATACGGTATCACAGTTGGGCGAATTAATGCTTTAATAAGTATTATAAAAAACAGACGAATCAACAACTAAACAACAGATAGAGACTACAACTAACTTGGACTTAACATCTGAGGCACCAGAAAGCATGGGTAATAAACCGGTGAAGGAAAACAGGGTGTAATCACCAGTAGAGATGGTGATAAATCAGCATCCAGATCATGCATCTCAAATACGAAGCTGTATGAAAACGTGGCATAAAAGAATTACTGGGACTTTACAATGGCCTCTTGGGGGAACTTTCAATATTGCTTGTTGCAACGAAGTGGAAGCTAACATTAAACATTATAAATCTTTGGATAAAGGTAAAAAGCGTGAAGGGGAACGGGCCAAAGAAAGAGAGGTGTTAAGATGGTTTCGTTTGGCAGCTCAACGTCAGACCTTGGGTGCCACTCAGTTGCCTATTGTTGCGGAACAGGCTGATAAAGAAAAGGAGAAGTGCAGAAAAGAGCCTGCTGCTCCTTCAGCCCCTTCGCTGCATCTAGACCCCCCTCCATACACAGTCCATAAGGGAGGAGTCTCAGTGGGGCAGTTCCCAGCCAGAGGAACTAAAGTGGACAGGAAAGGCGGACTTAAGGGAAAATTTTCGGTGTCATGGGAGGAGCCGTCCTCTGATGAGGAAGAAGACGACAGTGATACGTCACGAGATGAGCGCATACTGAAGAGAATGCGCTCCACCCATGAAGATGCACTGAAAAAAAAAAAAAAAAAAACAATCAAGGCAGTCTGCATTCAGTGTGGACTCTATGGAAGAAGTGCAGAATGATATTTAAATGTATAACATACCAAGAACATCTAAACAACAGGAAGAGGAAGACAGAAGAGAGTATGAACGAATTATAACACAATCACTGGACCGAAAGAAAAAAAGAAAGAGGTGAAGCCAGTGTGAGAAGGAAATCCCTGTATGGAACAGCTGATGCATTCCAACAGGAGATTTCAGGCAAGCAGGCTCAATGGTCACCTGTAACATACCAACAACATTATCGACAAAAAACGAAAGCATGTGACACAATTTCTGAACAAATAAAACGACTGGAAGAAGAAATGAAAACTGTTGATGAGAAATTGAAAAGAAAAGTCGATTTCGATGTTAAAGACTCTCCCCCACACATGAAGATGGAGCTGACTGGTACAATGATTATGGAAGACAAAACCATAATAGAGACTCAACAAGCATACTTAAAAGAAATGCAACGTTTAAGAAGAATTCAACTGGATGGGCTACAAGAAGCTTTCGTATCTTCCAGAGATGTTAAACCAAAATCCCAAAGAGCCACAAACATTATGGTCAAAACACAAGACTGATGTGGGATTAGTAAAGTCAGCTGAACCAGTACGAGTACCACTTAGGAAAAATGTTATGTTGCCATATAAAAGACAATATCCACTCAAGCAACAGGCAATTGAAGGCATCAGGCCCATTATAGCAGGTCTGGTGGAAGCAGGAGTGTTGATTAAAACTAAGAGTCCCTGCAACACGCCGATCTTCCCCATAAAGAAACCAAATTCAAACGATTATCGATTAGTACATGATCTTAGAGCTATTAATGCCATAGTGGAGGCTGAGATGCCTGTCGTTCCTGATCCACACACCCTGCTCTCCAACGTGCCTGCGGACTCCAAGTACTACACAGTCATTGATTTATGTTCTGCTTTTTTCAGTGTGCCTGTGCATCCAGACTCTCAGTATCTTTTTGCCTTTACATTTGAGAATAATCAGTACAAATATCAAAGGTTACCACAGGGCTATAAACATAGCCCAACAAAATTTAATTTAGTCTTAAGGGATGATTTGAATCATCTTGATATCACCAGTACTTTGATACAAAATGTGGATGACATTTTGATATGCAGCCCAACGAAGGAGCAATGTGAGAGGGATTCCCTGGCTGTTCTGACTGCACTTGCAAAACAGGGTCATAAGGTCAGCAAAGAGAAACTCCAGTTCTGCTGTCAGGAGGTGGAGTATCTTAGCAGGAGATTGTGTGGAGATAAGAGGCTCATAGCCCCCTCACAACTCCAAGTGATAATTAAATCACCAAAACCACGGACAGTTTCGCAGATGTTAACGTTTTTGGGAATGTGTGGTTACAGCAGACCATGGATCTGTGAATATGCTCTTAAAACAGCTCCACTGCGTGCAATTATTCATGCTGCAGGACAAAAAGACAGTGGTGCTCAGTTACAATGGACGGATGAGGCCGAAGCGGCATTTGAAGCTTTAAAGAGAGATTTACAGACTGCTCCAGCACTGGGACATCCAGATTATTCTAAACCTTTTCATTTGTATGTTGCTGAGAGAAATGGATACGCTTGTGCAGTATTGATGCAGGATGCGGGTTCGGTGAAACAACCCTTGGCTTATTATAGTACAAAGATGGATACTGTTGAAGCAGGACTGCCCCATGATATCAGGGATTGGCAGCAGCTGCATTTGCTTTTCAAAAAGCTTCAACTTTGACTATGGGACACCCGGTGTTATTGTATACAACGCATCAGTTGCATGCCTTGCTCACGAGTCCCAGATTTGTCTTAACGCAGGCCAGGAAGACTGGTTATGAAGTTATCTTGTCAGCACCAGAATTAACGATCCACCTCTAGCTGATGTGGCGTCTTTAATACTTGCTCGAGACAGGGCTGATCCATATGAGCAGTCTGTCTGGAAGAATCGAGGTGCAGTTAAAACCGCCTCTGGTCCTGAAGAGGGACTATGGAGAAGTATTCATGGACATTTTGTAATACCAAGTGCATTGTTAAAAGTAGCTATTCGTGATGCGCATGGCCCTGACCATTGCGCAAGGGGGGAGGTGATAAAAAGAATACAAAATGTCTGGTGGTCACCTTTCTTAGCGAGTACTGTGGAAAGAGTGTTGCATGAATGTGATGTGTGTGCGCGTCATAATATTAGAAAAAGTTTTTCAGCGCCAATTTCACACATGCCACCGCCGGATGGTCCTTTTCGGCATTTAGTAATGGACCATATTGACATGACAGAACGGATAAGAGGATATAGATACATCCTAGTGGTGATAGACAGATTCAGCCGATGGGTAGAAGCTGTCCCCACTAAAGGACCAGATCAAAAATCGACTGCGAAATTTTTATGTCGCGACATCTTCCCGCGGTTCGGCGTGCCAGATTTTCTTTCGTCAGATAACGGTCCAGCGTTTGTGGCTAATACCATTAGAACAGCGTGTAAAATGTTGGGAATAAATCAAAAGTTTGGCTGTGTCTATCATCCCCAATCACAGGGAATTGTGGAAAAAGCTAACGGAGTGTTAAAATCTAAGTTAGCAAAGATCATTGCTAACAGCCAGTATAGGTTGAACTGGGTAGATGCGTTACCTTTGGCACTAATGGGAATGCAAATGCAAACTAACCGAATGACACATCTAACACCGCATGAAATGCTTACTGGAAGACCAATGCTGGTCCCCTTCTTCAGGGGCCCGTATAAAGGTCCACCACTTGAACAATGTGAAAGAGAATTGACATGTTATTTACAGCAGCTGACTCAAATATACAAGGTTATATCTCAACAGGTCAAAGGAGCAGTGGAGAACAGAGAAGCTGTCATTCCAGAACCGCTCAAGAGTATTGAACCAGGAGACTGGGTCTACCTGAGGGTGTTTAAACGCAAGTGGAATCAACCAAGAAGGGAAGGCCCTTACAAAGTCATTATAGTAACACCTACTGCTTTGAAAGTAGAAGGTAAGACTCTCTGGTATCATTTGAACCACTGCTGCAAAGCAGAGAGACCACCTGGAGCCACAAGTGATCCACAGGAACCAGAAGGGGACGGCCACGCCTCCCCGCAGGGACAGATCCAATCGCAGGGGAATCTAAGGGACGGCCACGCCTCCCTGCAGGACCAGACGCAGCCCGAAGAAATAGTGAAAGAAAGACGTTCTAAGAGACTGGCACTGAAGCAAAATGCAGGAGGAACAAAGACCCTCTGACAATAATGTTAAACTAGAACAAATTAAAGCAGAAAGCCGAGAAAGACCAAAACAGGCTACTATAACTACATTAAAACAGACACAGAGCGTGATTATATGGAGGAAAAGAACAGCTGGAAGAAAGCCAAAACATAAATACATTTTATGTAGAGGAGGTGCAGTAGTAGCACTTCTCATATTGATCTACTATATAATAATCTCTAATCATGTTGAAATTAAAACTGGACAACTAACAGCTGATTGTGCACTGGCAGCAGGATTGTTGGCCATTAAACATGAACAAATACCAGCAAATGAAGTAGTTAACCTTACTTATGTGAGAAGCTGTATGTATAATCTAACAGTGGTAAGGATATTTGGACGCTCGATTGTTGAAACCCTGCCAGTTGCAAAAAGATGCCAAATTGACGCAGTAATAAACATGAGGATGAGCTGTGACAATGATCAATGCACTGATCAATTAATGCAAAAATCAATAATGAAACGAGAAACAGCCAAATTAATGACGCTTAAATATGGCCTACGTGAACGACGTGAGACACCAAAAGTAACCTGGACAAAATTAGGAGGGGGAACAAACATGTTCTACCAGTGGATGAAATTTTCAGCTCAGCAAGTAAGTAGTAAAGACTGTATTGCATGTTATAATGCAAATAGGCCATCAAAAATTCTGCCGCTCCCAGGAGCTGATTCAACATTCTGTCAGGAAAAGATGACGTGCTTTGGTTATTGTACAATGAAATTAGCAAGCGGAACTCAGAAAGGGTGGTCTAATGACACGTATATCTGCCCTAGGATATTACCCCATGATTTGGAAATATTAATTCCTCCAAATGCCCTAATAGCTAATACCATGGTCCATCCATTTTGTATTGTGAGAGGAAAACCACAGATCAGAGCGCTGAGAGGAACTGTTATTAAAGATCAAAGAGTTCAGTGCTCCGATGTACGCTTTAACAGTACAAGGACGAAATATAAACAATCCACACTTATTCATTATTGTAAAACAACAGAGAAATCTAGTATGCAATGTAAACAAATACAAGAGGATGGTGGCATATGGTATTTGATTCAAAATAATACTCATGTGAATTCTATGGATCTGCCTTCATTGGCAAATGGTACAACACCTTTGGCTGATATCTTTTGGATATGTGAAGGTAGTGACAAGTTAACTATTACATTATCGCCTGATTGGACTGGTATATGTGCCCCAGTCATGGTGACAAGCCAATTAACAGTGTTGAAACCATCTGTTAATTCAGCTGAAAGAAGTAAAAGAAGTCAGTTTGAAAAGTGGACTAAAGATGAAAAAGTTTACATATCATGGAAACAAGAACCTGAGGGAATGCCTGAAAATGAAGCGGCTATTAGTACTGCATGGATTCGATCTGGTAAGGCAATAGGATGGATACCGATGGTGGGAACAATAGTGAATTCACAGTATATAGCCAGAAACAGTAAGTGGGTAAATTATTTATGGTACAACCAGCAGAGATTTATCAATTGGTCCATAGCCACTGCAGAAGTAACACAGAAACAGTTACATGCTACTTCATTAATGGCCATACAAAATAGATTTGTCATAGATACAATTACAGCGCCCCACCAAGGTGTTTGCAGCTATATTGGGGAAGACTGCTGCACCACAATACCTTTACACACAGGAGAGAATGGTAATTTAACCCGCATGTTGAACATAATGAAAAGCATCAGAAATGAACATGTTGTAAATTCAAACTGGAATACAAAACCTGACATCTTAGAAAAGATTTGGGGAGTGTTGGACAAATTGTCCTGGAAAAAGATTCTGCAAGTAGTGGGAATGGTAATTGGCACACTGATATTAATGATTATTATCGTACTTTGTTGTGTATTCCCCATGATTAAAGTATTGATAAAAAGAGCTACTGGAGTTATAGCTGGACAATATTCATTGAGAATTGATGAAGAAATTGACCTTGATGTTGTGGAAACTATGCAAATGATTGACGGAGATCAAAATAGTGAAGAAATAGGCTCAGAACTACTAGACGAATAAAATGGGACGGACAAGGGGAAGAAACAAATCAAAATTAGAGAAAGTATACCACGAATGTTTGCAACCAATCTTGAACCAATTGCCCCTAGGAACAATTTTAGTGAAAGAATCAAAGACCTTTATACAATATAGCCGTCAGTCAGTACACTCCGCAACATTTCCATTTATACCAAAACCTTACGAAGTTTGTTTGGAAAAACTAAAATATGAAAATTGGAGAAGTGTTACTTATCAGTTAAATCGAGATCTTACTGTACGTGTGGATGGGCTCGCTTTAACATACAGATATGATGTGATTAATCTGGAGAAGAAATATTGTATGCCGTTGTTCACTAAAGGTAGAATAGAAATTGTGTCAGTGCATTATCAGAACTCACTGTTATTCAGTACTCATGAAATCGTGTCAAGATATGGAACAGAAGCTTTTGAGATGTTAATAAAGCCATATAAGATTAGATCTACACTTTATGAGGGATCTTTTATAGTAGCAATAGGAATGAAGGCATTAGAAGAACGGAAGAACTATCAGAATGATTCTGAAAGCTGGAAAGATGAACTAATCAATCTTTATTTGTTGTCCATATAGATTAACATGGCTGACCAAAGTGGAAGTGCCAGGCAGGGAAGTAACGAGGGTAGACAGAACCAGCCCTCCCTGCCTAGCCACTGGCCAAATACTTCACCTTATTTCAATCCAAACCAGAGAATTCAGAGCCAACCAACTAACCAACCAGGTGGCCAAGGTCGACACCTCCCACCAAATGTGATGACCACGAGTCCATTCCCGGTGCCAGGATATGCAGAGAATTGGAGTCAACTAGGATACCCGTTTTACAACATCAATGGAGGATGGCTTACGCTGATGCAACGAGAGATGGGGATTGCCCAATCTCAGATGTCACCACACCCATCCGTAGTCAGTGCATCTGATTGGGATAATGGGGGTGAAGGTACATCACATGGCATCGACGTCCAAAGAAGGGTCTCTCAGAGTGAAGGAACCCCTCGTACGGGAGCAATCATACCAACTAGGCCTGAGCCTTCCATCCTGCTTGTAAATACTGCAGGAAGGGTTCAGGATCCTCAGTCTCCTAGTAATCAAGGATGTGTAAAGGAGGCCTATCTGAAGAAGGCACCTTGGGCTAGAGCTCGCCTTGAAGAAGAAACAGATGAGCAAAGATTCAGGAGAATGGAGTGTACTGAATTTAGGGAAGCAGTCAAGACCCTTTCACCTGTATGCAAAGCGTACTTACGTGCAGAGAGGGAGAGGATTATGAAGTTAAAATACAGAGAGAGAGTGAAATGGGGTTTAGAGAAAGAAGAGAATAAGGGTAGACATCGTGTCACCCTGATTCTTGAATGCTACCACTGTGGCATACTTCATTTTGTCTGAATCATGTAGACAGTTCAAGGTTTGAAGGATGAATAAGTGAAGGAAACATTGCATGCTTTTATATATCTATCTTTTTCACGAGAGCACAATTTCATTTTCTTGTCACTTGAGCACTTTTTTATTATATTTTGTGTTAAAGGGATTATAATCTTGTAACTAAGTTTTAAGAACCTTGAGGAGAAACATGTAATTGTCATCATTTATCATGTTTTGAAGATTCTCGTATTGTGTGTATTTTATTTTTGGTTTGGGTTTGATGTCTGATGTATTACTTTTATGGACTCTGTCATTATTTTGATTTATGGTGGACTTCCTTCTGTCCCGATTTAGTTAAGGGTGGAATCCATGACTACACGTAGGTTGACATGTTGAATTCATCAATTGGGATTGTTTGTGACTTGACCAGTCACACAGGGGGGAATGTTGTGGTATTTTTCATCATAAATGACATGAAAGTTTGTAATAGGTTAATGCTGAAAGACAATATTATGCTACTATTAAAAAAGACATATACTCATTATGTATCTATTAGTTTAAGATTTAATGTTGATCATCTTAAATGATCACAAATGATTATATAATGTTTTGTTCTGTATATCTAATTGAAAGGAGTATGTTTTGTGACTTAAAGATCAGCCAACTGCTTATGTGCAGCCAGAGAGAGAGAGGGGTAGGTAAGAGGTCAACTAGCAAGCAGGTTCACATTATTATGCAGGGTCTGTGAGGGAAGTTGCCATCCCCTCGTCTCCCAACTGATAGTGTTAGGTCAGTGAGGATGGAGATGAGAGGAATTGGAGCTCTCAGAGAACAGTCGTGGTGAATCGACTTGGGAATAGACCTAGGCCTATATAAGCCTTCAACTTTTGGTAAGGAGTCAGTCACTTAACTACTCCTTGATGCATGTCTTGGGGTTGTGCTTTGCATGAAGCCTGATACTTTGTTACTTTTCTTTTTGAACTTTGTATCTGTAAGTGGCTCGGGTTGAACTTTGTTTGCTTTCTTGTTAAAGAAAATAAAAGACAACTCTACGTCGGATCCATCCTTTCCAGCGAGTTATTTTGAGTCCAGAATTTATTTTTGGTGTGAGATGTAAGATTAGTTAATTAGCGCATTTTTCTGATCTTCATCAACCTGATCTACTAACCGGACGCACCGAGGATTGCGTCTCTCAAACGGGCAAAATAGCACGTGTGATCCATTTAGCGTGTTTGCCTTGATGAATATGTAAATATGGAGGAGGTACTCGCTGCAGAACCACAACTCCAGCATCAGCCCCGCCCATCAGCATCAGCCCCGCCCACTCGCCAGCATCAGCCCCGCCCACCAGTTCCAGTTCCAGTTCTCTGGAGCGACTGAGTGGAGAAGCACACACAGCCCATCTATCTACAGCACCAACTGCATTAAGATATAGGCTATTTGTGAAAGATGGTGACACAGGCTGTTAGTAAATCAGTTTTCATATCACATTGATTACTGTTTTAACATCTGAACTGTATGTACCGGTATATTTATAATATATATGTATGTACCTGTTAAATAGATGGAAGTTCAGAGTTCCACTTGCGTAATGTTGGTAGTGTAGTTGGTAGGAACGTTTACCTGATGAGTGGGAGATCAGTGTTCGACTCCCAAGGGAATCTTTTTTTTTTTTTTTTTTTTTGCATTTTCCATTTTGTATCTATAATATATATGTATATACTAGTGCTGTCAAAGTTAACGTGTTGATTTTGGAGATTATTTTAAACATTTACTTCCGGTGGTGGCTGACCCATTATGTGTGCAGGCAAAGCATGTACCGGCTGTAGCGCTGTTATTCTTCACTTTATTCGGTTGTAATATTTTTTCATGCGAGTAAGTAACCGTTTAGATGACCAATATGCTGTTAGTTTATCCACATGATGATGAAGTTTGCTCCGACGACGGAGCAGTGACGCTCCACCAGCAGCGACCATAGCGGAGCATCACAGAGGCAACAGCCCGGTCTGCGGAGCCGGTCGGCCGGGTACACAGCGCCGTCCCCGGGGTAAGTCAGAGAGCCGAGCAGCGACCGTAGCGGAGCATCACAGAGGCAAAAGTGATTTTGGTAAATATGCGCATTAGCCTACACAGTAATATGAACAGTAAGGCACTTGGAACTTCTATTTATTTAACAGGTATATAGGGCTGTCAATAGATTTAAAAAAAAAACAAAAAAACAAATTAATCTCTACGCAGACCGGGCTGTTGCCTCTGTGATGCTCCGCTACGGTCGCTGCTCGGCTCTCTGACTTACCCCGGGGACGGCACTGTGTACCCGGCCGACCGGCTGTGCAGACCGGGCTGTGATGCTCCGCTATGGTCGCTGCTGGTGGAGCGTCACTGCTCCGTCGTCGGAGCAAACTTCATCATCATGGATAAACTAACCGCATATTGGTCATCTAAACGGTTACTTACTCGCATGAAAAAATATTAAAACCGAATAAAGTGAGGAATAACAGCCGGTACATGCTTTGCCTGCACACATAACGGGTCAGCCACTAACAAAACGGCGTGAATTGCATTAATTTTTTTAACTCGTCAAATGTTTAAAATTAATCTCCAAAATCAACGCGTTAACTTTGACAGAACTAGTATATACAGATACAAAATGGAAAAAGCAAAAAAAAAAAAAAAAGATTCCCTTGGGAGTCGAACACTTATCTCCCACTCTCCAGGTGAACGTTCCTACCAACTACACTACCAACATTACAGAACTTCTATCTATTTAACAGGTACATACATATTATAAATATATCGGTACATACAGTTCAGATGTTAAAACAGTAATCAATGTGATATGAAAATTGATTTACTAACAGCCTGTCACCATCTTTCACAAATAGCCTATATCTTAATACAGTTGGTGCTGTAGATAGATGGGCTGTGTGTGCCTCTCCGCTCAGTCGCTCCAGAGAAGTGGAACCGGAACTGGTGGGCGGGGCTGATGCTGGCGAGTGGGCGGGGCTGATGCTGATGGGCGGGGCTGATGCTGGAGTTGTGGTTCTGCAGCGAGTTCCACTTGTAAATATGGGCGTTTCAGCCAGAACGTGCAAAATACTGGGAGGAGTAGATGCAAATAGATTTATTTAGCGCACGCAATGTGATTTACCAAACCAGGAAGAGATTGCGGTGGCTGTTTTTGCGTCTTTATTTACCACGTCTGAAAACCATGTACTAACTGATACAACTTTGCCAAAACTTATGCGTTTATTGATTTGATGCCTACTAGAGTCCCATGATCTTACATCTCTGCATTTCCTCACGTCTGGGTAATTCTCTAACAGTTTTTCAGCCGTGTTAAAAGTCTTTTACGCACTGTTACGCACGGGGCACGTCTGTCCTGCAGTGCGCTCCTCTCCTCTCCCCTCCTCTCTCCTCTCCTCTCCTCTCCTCCCCTCTCCTCTCCTCTCCCCTCCTCTCTCCTCTCCTCTCCTCTCCTCTCCTCTCCAGTACCTGGCTGCTCAGCTCCGTCTCTCAGTCCCGGTCCCGGACTGAGACACGTCACCGCTGCCTTCACCCGTCTTCAATCCCTCTGGTCAGTGGTCAGAGTGTTTAGATCCGTGTGTCCCACCTGAGCTCTCTATTAATCCACTCGATCATGGGCGGCACACACACACACACACACACACACACACACATTATAGGTGTGTGATTGTCGCTGCAGCTGCTGCCTGTTCGTCACTATATGACGAGTTGGGCCCTGTAGCGATTTGTGTTTATTTATCTAAACAGAGCACGAGAGAGATGAACACACATGCTGTCATTGTATGCATCGGATCAAATGTCATTCTGTCCCTTCGTCCGTCCAGCTCTCTGTCCACTCTCTCCATGGCGGAAACGATTACCACGCGCAAAACCCTCATTTGAATACTGCGGTTTGCACGTGTTTTCATTTAGCAGGTTACTCTTAGTAGATCACCTGTTTTGCGTGCACTAACCAAACACGCAATATTTTAGCGGCCGCAAACAATTTAGCGCCCTCTATCTAGGATCTTAGTAGATCCGGCCCTGTATGTGTACACAAAATTATGGACAAAGTGCACAGTGCATATTATGGGTCAGGACCTGCTTTGATCTACAGAAAATGGTATGGGTAGCAACGAATTAGCCTTGGTAGTGTTCCTGAAGATTCAAAGCCCATTTCTAAAGAGTAACAACCTCCAGTTGCGGACAGTATATTTCTATAGGTGTCTATGGAAGAGGTTTTCCCCTATCCTAAACATTTGTATCATTTCAGAAAAATGTATGCTTCATAATGCATAGCACTTGCTATTGAAATAGCATTTTGGTGTTTATAGGAAGGCTTGATGTAATGCTTGTGCAACTTTGGAATTTTGCCTTTAAAGAGAAATGAAGGTGGCTCTTAACTCATTGGCTGCCAGCCATTTTCAGATCAGAGAGCCCCATACTGCCAGCCGTTTTAGAGCATTTTGAACGATCTTATAAGACCCACAGAATATTGTGTTCTATGACTATATAAACACCGAAACTACCAAGAGAAAGAGTAGACTCTCTTTGTTCAATAGGAAAAAAAAGTTTGTTTCTACCTTTTTCCGTTCTTTTGTAAACAGCAGTAGAACGTAGGCTGGTTTCGCCAAAAACAGCAGTTTTTGACCAAAACACTGAGAAAATAAGCTTTTTGTGGAAAGAAACATGTCAAGCAGAACAGTGACTTTGACGTTGATATTTTTTGCTTTAGTGACACCTCACACATCTGAACAGTGTTCTCCTTCTATAAAACAACAAAAACAACACTGAGAAAGGACTTTTGATGGCAAAATAATAATTTATTTACAAATATCAGTAAAAATGCATTAACTTTTTTGTACGTTTGTAGCTGTCACATGACCTCTGCCCCATGGTCGACCACTGCTCGATCCACCACCTGTAAATTATAGAAATATATAGAATTACCATAAAAATACATCTCTTAGATGTAGTCAAGTGTGATGTGGAGTTTTTTTTTTTTTTAACCTTTCCGATCAAAGCGATCCGCCCTTCTCTAAGCAGTAAAAGTTAGCTCGCTAGCAAGTTAGTTTATTTTATTATTTTTACCATTGATGTATTATATTATTACCTTCATGTCTTTCTGGAGCGTGGGGACGGGTCTCTGCTGCTCCTGGTTGATCCGGATGGAATCGCTCGGGTCACGTCCACCGAGCCGTCAGTTGAGCTGGGCTCTGGTCTGTGGTGACGCACCGTCAGCTGCTGCTCTCACCGGCCGCTCGGCCCGGCTTGATCGCCGGTGTCCAGCGTCGGTGTCGGTCGTCGGTGTCTTTTTCAATGATCTCCGTCGTTTTCTCACGATCGCGACCCTCTTCCTTTCCGAACTACCGCGACACACACGGTACATAATGTGCCGACGTGCGGAACACATAGCGTGCATAAGTTTCTTTAGCATATCTCTTGTCATCTCGCTTCTTCTTCTCATAATCAATGCTGATCTCTCATCCAAAGAGGGCACTGCTGCCACCTACAGGGCCTACAGGGCACCTACACGTCATTACACTAGTTTACAAGCCTGATATTGATGGACAAGCTCCGCCAGACCGTCCTCCAGCCCTTCCCGTTGAAAAACGCAATTGACGTCTATCGACGTCAATGGCAGCCAATGAGTTAAAAGAGCCGTTGTGTCATGCAGCTGCCAGCTGGTTCTGGAGCCGAGTGCACCAGCTGGGCGTAGAAAAAAGAGGGTCTTAACTCTTACGCCAGACTTATCTAAGTCCGACGTTGTGACTGGAATTTACACCGAGTGCACCAAGCCTGACTGACAACGGTCGTAGCTGCGCCCGGTCTTACGATGCGCGTCCACGTGAATACATTCGAATCAGTGATTGTTGCCAAGCAACACACTTCTAAGCGCTCTCAGACAGCTGGAAGAATAAACATGGACAACGCCAATCCAAAGAAAAGAAAAGTAAATTTCACTGATCGGAAAATCAGGAAGCTGATAGAAGCCTACGCAGATCAAAAAGACATCCTGACGGCAAGATTTAACAACAACAACACGAACAGACAGAAATTGTCGGCGTGGAAATCAATCACTGCCTCTATTAACAACAGTTGTGATGGTGGACAGCCGCGGACAGTTGAAGAGGTCAGGAAGAAATGGAAGGATCTCCTATCAGTAGTAGTAGTTTATTTGTCCCCGTAGGGAAATTGAGTTGCAGCAGATCACACTCTTGACATTTCATCTAAAAAACAGCACAGATAAAAACAGCCCAGTACAACTTTCACACATAGATTAACACTCATCATCAGTGAGTCAGTTTTATGTTCATCTCAGCCTTAACCTGGTCAGACCAGCTGAGCAGGCTATGAGCTGACCAACACTAACAGTGACTATCGATTATTATTAAGGGATTTAATGGCCTGGGGCACAAAAGAAAATTTTGCTCTGTTTTTAGTAAAAAAAAACGTGGTAGGAGCGCACACCAGAATTGAAGAGGAGCTGACAGCCTGAACAAAAACAGTGAAGGAAGAAAAAAGCAGTCGCTCAACTCATAGCCTTGATGTAGAGAATATATATATAATTTATTAAAAAAGGACCGACGTTTCGACCTCACATAGGTCTTCCTCAGGGTGTGCTGTTTTTAGTAAACAGAGGGGGGCGATATCGTCGCCCGGATGGAAGAGGGTTAAATGAGTGGGCAAGGGGGTGCCTTTGGTCACCTATAATATTCCTTGCCTTTTTCTCTATCCTATCTCTGTAGATGCCTTCCATACATGGCAGAGTGATGCGCAGCAATTTACCAGATATGGTTATAATTTCTCTAACCCTCTTTTTCTGTGCCTCTGTGGCATTGCCAAACCAACAGGTAATACAAAAAGAAAGAATGCTTTCAATGAAGGCACAGTAGAACATTTGAAGCATTCTCCTTTCAACATTAAAGGACAGGAGTTTCTTTAAGTGGAACATTCTTTGTTGAGACTTGGTGCAGATTTGATCTGTCCACTTGTCCCACTTAAACTTGCTGTCAAGCACAATCCCTAAATATTTAAACTCACAGACTTGTTGTATTGGCTTTCCATTAATTAAGGTTACTGTGTTGGGGGCTTCCTCTTTTCAACACACATTTGAAAAGACACATTTCCTTGGTTTTAGATGGATTGAGGAGGAGGTTTGACTTTGACTATCAAGGGCCAAAAAAGACTCGTCCGCTCTTAAAAACCCGCCGACCGGGGGAGGACCTGCCCCAAAGATATCCCCCTACAGCACTATTATCATTGAGCTGTTTGGAGAGGACTCCCCCGCATTCACGGGTCTGAACGGCATCGACAGTTCGGACATGTCAGCAGCAGCAGCAGCCGTTGATGTGTCGGACCGCAGCACAGACAGTAGTGTGACTGCTCTCTGCTGCTGTCAGAGTGGTAGGTTATTAACAAAGTAGCAACTTTTTTCCTACAGCCATCAGTTTGGCCAATATTGTCTCAAAATAGCTACTTTAAATACAATGTTACAATTTTACAGACTCAATCGACCTCCCCACAGAAGAGGGAAGCCCAACAGCGTGTCTCACCACACACACAGAGATGCAGGAGGGATCGCAACATCTGTCCGCCCCCCCCCCCTCCCAAAACGGAGCAAGAAGGATTTTGCGGAGCTGCAGCACATCCTTGTTGAAAAGGAGATCCTTCGTGTGGAGGCCGAGACTGCCAAACTTAAAGCAGAGCATGAGAAGTTGGAACTTGAAAAGACCAAACTGAGACTGGAAATTAAATTACTGGGGAGACAGCAGAATTGACACAACTACTCGGATCAAGATAGTCTGTCATTTACCATTCTCTAATTAGAGACTATCCTATTTATTTATTGATTGATTGATTAACATGTTCTATTTATGTAGTTAGGCTATTTGTTTATTTTCCATGTTTCCTGCTTCATAGTTCAACACATCCTTGTAATTATAAAATAAATTCATATTTGATATGAGCAATTTATAGCAATCATTTATTACTCAGAGCCTAATTAGCCTACTTGATTGTTGTTTATTTATTAAAAAATTGACTATAGCGATTTGACTTTTTATTTAGTGCATAAAAAATAAAAAGATTTCAATAAAAACAAATCATTTAAAACAACAGTGTCTGATTGTTAAAGTTCAATTCAAGAGGATCAAATTAATTCAGCTAAAACATCAATGTCTGGCTATATACAAGTTCATTTTACAAATAAAGTGGCACTAAATTGCAATATTTACATCATTCTCTCACTCCATACTGTACAACAAGTTATTAGTCCTACAAGTTATTGATTATATGGTTGCGGGCAAGTCGTCCGCCGATATCTTCAGGGATTACAGGGGCAGCAGGGTTCTCATCTACCTCCGGCACCACGTCTTCTTGTCTGGGAAGAGGGATCCTCTTTTTAATGCAAATGTTGTGTAGCACCGCAGAAGCAGCGATGACAACACAGACACACTCAGGATTAGGGGTTGCACAGACTAGTCGACTAATCGACTAGTCGACTTTACTGCTCCACAATGACGTTTTGAGCATGACGTCGACTAGTCGCTGATCATGTGACAATACGAGAGAAGAGCGGCTTGAAACAACAGCTGAGTGGCTGAATGAAAAAAATACGAGCGCCGTCAAGCTGGATAGAACGAGCACGTACCAGACAGGAAGTCGGCACAGAAAAGGCGAGAGAATCCGGTCAATTTTCAAAATAAAATAAATGATGATTAAGTTTGTCCGTCTATAAATATTTGTCAGTTGCGTCTGCACACAAGACACACATACATACAGCGCTAGAGACAGACCTGTGTGTGTGGAAAACCGAGCAGCCTACAGACGGGTCGATGTTTGACCGGCGCGGAGAGAGAGAGCAGGAGAAGCTGCTGCCTGCGAGACGCCCGCGAGGACGCGCACAGCGCTTCCGCGGGCAGTGTGTCCGGGCTGCCGGCAATTAAAAAAAAAAAAAAAACTCCGCTCATATCGACAGCTTTACGTCGCGCACAACAACAACGGGGACAGCCTTCCATTTCGAAACACCCCCATTTCGAAACACCTCCATTTCGAAACACCCCCACTACGAAACACCGCTGTTCCGACCCTTCTCCAGAAACACCGCTGCTCCGAAATTGATTTTCAAGTTCAAATTACTTCAAACACTGCAGTCCGCTCACCGGCCGCACACATGCAACTTTTTTTTTTATTGCTAATAGGCTTATGTCACTATCTTCATTTAGCCTATTAGCTATGTATATTTTCGCTTGTATCAAACACATTTAAACGTTTGTCAAATCTTTTT
Organism: Trachurus trachurus; assembly: GCF_905171665.1. NCBI lineage: Eukaryota > Metazoa > Chordata > Actinopteri > Carangiformes > Carangidae > Trachurus > Trachurus trachurus. The sequence goes on from NC_139903.1 coordinate 32,735,635, forward strand.
ACAGACGCTATCAGTGGTGCTGAAATCCCTGTGCTGAAATAAACTGTCGATCTGCCGACACACACACACACACACACACACACACACACACACACACACACACACACACACACACACACACACACACACACACAATCTCGACTGTAACACAACACCTAAGAAAGACTAATAGCCTAATTGATTCTTATTTCTTCCACTTACAGAACTGTTTACGACTTGAAACAATGTGACGTTTCTGACCAAATGTTGCGGCTTCAAATGCATCACATTCCCACATCCAGTTACGCAGGCAGCTGTCCAGGGTGCTGAGGTGACAGATAAAGTAGACTGCACTCTGCACTCTGGTGTTTGCTGGGCAGATCTGTCCCACTTGTTTTCTCATCCACTCTGTTGTGGGACATCTCCCACAGAGCAAAACATTTTTTTCTCTCTGCTCGGCTCGAGCGCGACTGAACTCTGGCTTGAACCCACTTCACCCAGGCGCGAGCCTGCAGCCCCCGCTCCTGCTGACAACAGACCGGGGGAGAAAAGAGACACATTTGCTCAGATCAGGCTGTGTGATTATGCACGAAGATCGGTATAACGCATTGGAGCAATTTTCATACAATTTCGGATATTTAGCATGATAAAGTAATTTAATTTCAACATAACCAGCCATTGGATCAGCTGAAGCATAATGAGCGTTATATGAAGTAGACTATTTGCTTGTTTTGCGGTTAAGATTATAGATGATCTATTTGAACCCACAAAGGAAAAAAGGATAAATGCGCAGCCTCCGTTTCCTTTCTGATTGTGTCCGTTCGGAGTGGGGGGGGGTCGAAATGGAGGGGTTTCCCCAATAGCCTTTTCGGAATAGCGGGGTCTTTAGAAAAAATAGAAAACCCCGCTATTGCGATGAATGGAGGTCTATTGTCGGAAAGGCGGGGCTTCGGAAAGGCGGGGTGTAACCAACAACAACAACAACCAACAACAGCAACAACCAACCAGGAAAAACAAAAACTGTGAGTGAAACTGTGACTGAGCAGGACTGTGATGGTGACGAGGCCTGTAGTCATTTTCCTCCCTAATTGTTTAACGGACAGTAACTACAGTATTATCTTTTGCACTTGTATAGGAGTGTATGTTACAAAAAAACAAACTGATTTACAGCTTGTTGTTTATAAAGCTGCTGTTCTGTGGACTAATTTCTGTGCATGAGCGTCTGTCAGTGAAAAGCTACAGATTGTTGCAAAGCTTTTCCCTCCTCCTGTGATTTATGATGGGAAAAATATGAATGACGTCATCAGCGACTAGTCGACGTCGACTCGACTTTCATAACATTAAAGTCGACTTTAAAAAATCTGAAGTCGTGCAACCCCTACTCAGGATGCATTCTCATTTCACCGTGGAGGCAGTGAAACCTGAAAGCAACGAAATGTATCCATATATATTAGGGTGAAAATAATAAACATCATAACTACATAGATTATACACATTACATATACCAAACTATGATTTTTGTTTTTGTTGTTGGTGTTTATGCCCATAAACTAAATACTGACCTCCGTTTGAGCACCCCGATGCATCGCTCCACAATATTTCTTGCTGATGCGTGCTGCCTGTTGTAGTTCTGTTCTTGTGGTGTTCTCGGTGCGATGAGTGGGGTCATTAACCACCTCTTCAGTGGGTATCCACTGTCTCCGAGGAGAAGTCCGTTCACTCTCCCTGCCTCAAAGTCCTGACAGCGCACTCTCTCTCAGGATGCGGGCATCATGGGTCGACCCAGGCCATCTTGCCACAAGGTCGATGATGGTCATGTCCGAGTTACACGCAATCTGAACATTTAAAGAGTGGTAACCCTTCCGATTCACATATAAATATTCGTGGTCAGAGGGAGCTTGAATGCGAATTTGAGTGCCATCAATGCAGCCGACAATACCGGGTATGTCTGATTTTAAATAAGAGTCCTGCTTGGTCCTTGCGGCCTCTTCTTGCGTGGGTAGGTGGATATAATTCCTTAATAACCGCTGGAGGGCCAGGGACACTCTTCTAATAGCCCGGCATGCTGTTGTCCGGTGTACATTGATCATATCTCCCATCGTATTTTGAAAGGCCCCGTTTGCGTAAAACCTGAGCGCAATCAGCACCTGCAGGGCGGGGGACAGCGCAGAGTTTCTGTCAGACAGATGCTAAAGTTGAGGGGAGAGCTCTTCAATCAATTCAAACAGCGCTTGTCTACCAAAACGAAATCTCTCGATCAGTTCACTTTCTGAATATATATCGAGCGGGTTTGTCCTGTCACGGATGAGTCTTTCTCGTCTAAATGCCCTCTCGTTAATCAGTCGGTAAACAAGACGTCCTGCCATCCTTGTTTCCTTTTTCTGGCTGTGTGATTCTGTTAAAATTGCCATGGTTACAAGTCCGAATTTTCAACTTACGCCTGCTCCACACTAGGCGTAAAAGTTACACCCAGGCGGAACACACACTGGGCTTAAGTCTAACTGGTGCACTAGTCTTAACCTTAAACTGGTCGTAACCTTCCGTTTTAAGTCGGACCTAAGGCTACGCCCAGCTGGTGCACCCGGCTCCTGGAGTCTTACGGCTGGACCTGCCAGGGGACGGCGCCTTCTTCACTGAAGTAGGAGGTGAACTGTGCTCTCAGGGCCCTAGTTTGGTGGCGCAGCGCAGGTGGCGCAAGGTAGCGCAGCCGGTGTAATGCAAGTTTCGATATCCACAATAACCACTATTTAATGCAACTAATGGAATCAACACGTGAATTTATATCTATATAGATTGTCCCGTCACATCTGACGTCAGATCAAAGGCTGTCGGCACGAGTAATGGAAACTCCACCTGAATTAACACAGCAGGGACGAACTGGCACTGAAAAGCAGCTGCGGATGTCCCAAGAGCAGATCAGCACAAATCATCATCTCTCTTAGCCCACCACAACAGCCTCGGTATCAGATAGTCAGTATATAGCCGATACTCAGCATCTCTATCACAGAAAAAAAAAGAGACGGACAGACAGAGAGAGAGAGGGAGGGAGAGAGAGAGAGAGAGCGTCCTTTACGCTGATTTCATCCGTTACGCATGGTGTTTGTTTATGTTGTGATTAGTGTACACCTCTCATCTTTCTTACACAGGGTTTAAATACTAAATGTGAGTTTCTTTATTAGTTTATTAGTTGTTTCTTACACTGGGCAGCGGTTCTCAGTGTATCAGATCAAACCTGATTAAGGATATAAGTAAACTCATTATTCGGCCACTCTGAGCTCAGACCTCCGGACCAAAACAGCTGTTTCCTCCTGGGAGAGGTTCGGCCTCTGGTGTCGCTGTCTCCTCCGTCCATGTCAAAGTATAAAATAACAAACTTGCAGCGCGCATCACCCGCCGCGCAGTTAAAGGTGAGGAGAGGAGCTCATTTGATTGGTGAAGATCCGAATCGGCCTTTCTCTCCTCCTCCTGTCTCCCTCCCGCCCTCTCTCCTCCCCCTTTGCCGTTTGCGCCGGTAGGAGGGACGAGGGGAGGGCTTGCGCTGGCCTAAGTCGGACCGCGCTGCCCACCAAACTTGCGAAATGGACCTGGACACGCCTCGTTGGCGTGGCGAAGCTGCGCTGAGCTTAGACTTCGCCCGGTCTAGGAAACTAGGGCCCTCAGTCTCAAGGCCTCCCGTGTGGCGTTGTTTGATGCCAGCCTGGATATCCCCTGAAGACTGTCACTGCTGCCACCACCTCCTGACTCCCTGTAACCAGCAGCCCTGTGCCTCCTCTGCAGGGTCATGACCCACAGGTAGTTGTGCAGAATGCAGGTGGCTCTGACACATGACTCAGCAGTTGTGGGGCTGGCACCTATCACTCTCCTATACATTCTCCACTGCAAAGACAAAATGCTGAAACTGCATTCTACCACTAACCTGGCACGACTGAGGCGGTAGTTGAACACTCGGTGTGCTGCAGGGAGGCGTTGGCCAGGGAAAGGGAGCATGAGGTTCCGGATAAGTGGAAATGCCTCATCTCCGACAAAAACATGTGGCATTGGTCCACTGTGCTCGGACCCTGGGATGATGGCATCTTCTGGGAGGTCCAGGGTGCCGTCGCTCAGGCCCTCTCCAAAGGCAGAGTGGTACAGCGAGCCACCATCACTCGTCCTGCCATATCCCCCCACATCGGTGACCCTAAAAAGATAATGGGCATTGTTACTGAGGGATGTAATAAGTAAGGGATAATGTATAGTTCGGAGGTTGTTATGGAGAAATAAACCCCGACAGGTTGTATGGAACCTTCATTCAACATGAAGGGGTTTATTTCTCCATAACAACCAACCAACTGTACATTATCCCGCTTATTACACGGTTTACGAGTGAAATAATTAATTTGAAACATAATGTTGATCAAAATACGACTTTCATCGATTTAAAATTGCATTTAGCGAATCTGCAAGACCGGTCACTTCCGCTGTTTTGCCGAGCCTCCTCCCGTTCGTGCATTTGAAGCCTTTGATAATCAATCAGTGGATCGATGGATTACCATACACGTGTTAAGATGTGTGTATTGTGTGTAGTCGTATCTGTCATAAACAAGAGATTAACTTAACTTTACTGTTGACGGGGTGCTTTTGTGTCGCGGAGTCGCTGTGCCACCGAGACGAGAGGAGAGCTGTGACACCGGGTCAGAGGCTCTGATGCAGGTCTGGTTTCCAGCAGCGATGTGGAGGAGCCTCCACTCTCCTTGTAGCAAGTTACCAGTCATTTATCTAACATCGCTATTAGTCCGAAGCTGTTAATGACGGTAAAAATGAAACACAAGGTAAATATCCTGCATAGTTTCTCTTTTCTGTGCTGCGCTGATCAGAGCGGCTTCCCTAGCAACGGTCTGTTATACATGACGACGGTCCGTTATACAGAAATAATAGACCGCAGAACTCAGCGCTGGACCAATCAGAGAGCAGCATTCAATAGAGCCGTGTAATAAAGGACTGTATAACTTGTTGTTTTGGCTGATCCTGATCTCTAGCTTCGCCCCAGGTGTGTCCGTCAGAACACAGCCATGGTAGAGGGACAAGGGTTTATGACTGTTGCCCAGGAGCTGCTGGATATTGGATCCAAATATAGAGGCACCATTCTGGCAGAGGACTGACTGCCGTCCGCTTGCACTGTCTCTAGGCATGTGGAAGAGGAGTACGAGAAATTAAAAGCACTCGTTGTGGAAGAGCTCAAACAGGTATGTTATGTTGCACAATTTTGTAATGTAAATATGCACGTTGCTCTCATGCAGTATGAATAACAATATAGTTAATCTTTAATCTATATTTTATAGGCCTACTATATATTACTAACACCATCTTATTTCTTTTAAATAGCTTTATCTGAACTTGGTCATCTGTTTTTAAATGAGGTACCTTTGGGGTCTCATAATTAATGTAGCCTACTTAATTCATTTAGTACAGAGACCATGCCATAACAACTGACCTGTGGACAGAGGAGAAGACGAACACACACTACATCACCATTACAGTCCATTACACACACAATTGGGAGATTGTAAACAGGATCAATCTTCTCCTCACCTACAAAGCTCTCCACAACCTAGCCCCCACTTACCTCCGCGACCTTCTCCATGAATACACTCCCTCCCGTTCCCTCCGCTCCACCTCTGCTGGACTGTTAACCACCCCCACATCACGCCTCAGCACGATGGGTGCCCGAGCCTTCAGCTGCTCAGCACCAAAACTCTGGAACTCCCTCCCACCACACATAAGACAGTCAGACTCCATCACAACATTCAAATCCCAACTTAAAACCCACCTGTTCAAACTGGCACACTCCCTATAAACCAGACAGTCTGCACTGCACTCACTTTTATCTTGATGTTTTGTTTGTTTTGTTTTTATTGATACTATGATCTTTTATCCTCCTTTTTTGTAAGGTGACCTTGGGTGACCTGAAAGGCGCCTCCAAATAAAATGTATTATTATTATTATTAGGATCCTGGCCACAAGGGAGATGGTGGGGGTAAAATCCGGGGACCACATCAGGACGACTGTGGAAGAAATACTTCAGGTATCTCTCTATTTTGGTATTATCCCGTGTTCATGTATGTGTTAAGCAAAGCATACTGTATGTGTACAACTGTATGTATTGTCCTAATTGCTATTTATTTTTTATTAACTGCTCTGATTAAGTGAAATTAGTGCTCTGACTTAAAGTGAGATTAAATTATTGTTCATCATTATGATGTTTTAATATTATCTTTATGTCTGGGCTACTATTTGCTAAGCCTTTGCGTTTGTGATTTTCACAAGTGCTGTCATGGTGATGATGAGACAAGCGCCTTTCCTAAGACCCACAAGGTAGGCTATAGCCTGACAAGCCAGACCGCTAGGGTCTAGATTTCTAGGCTGTAGAACTTGTTATGCTGTAGGTTAATACAGGGCAATCTGAATTTCGCACTGACAGAATGCCGACAGAGCTGGAGCACGCACGTGTGGGTTACATGCTGCTATTCCGACATGCCGCTATTTCGACATTGACTTCTAATTGTCGGAATAGCCAGCATAACATTATTTTTCAAGCGTCCCACTATTCCGTCATTTTTTTTTTCATTGTCGGAGTAGCGGCACTTTACTATTTTTCAAACATTCCGCTTTTCCGACATTGATTGATTATGTTATAGTCAGACACGTCCTTCTGATTTTTTTTTTCATCTGAGACACTGTTTCTCATACACAAATACATAGGCCTATAAGAGAGAAGAAAAAATAAACCCTCCAAGTTTAAAAACACACCGGCAACAGCGCACACTGAGACACAGCGCACACTGATCTACAGCTACTGAGACTGTTATTATTCTGTCACCTGAGTTAACGAGGTGCACGTGTTGTGTGTTTGGAGCTGACGAGAGAATAAAGAGTGAGACAACGCGGCCCTGAGGAGGAACTGTGAAGGACTCAGCTGTAATGGAAAATGACCTAAACCGAGTCCAGTAGAGCTGTAACTGTGTAGTGGAAGGGCGTTCAAAGTAATGGTAACTATCCTGGAAATCCTGCTTTACATGTTTTAACATAGGTAAAAGAAAAAAAAAAAATTCTGGGATAAAGGGGCAGATTACATAAGATTATTCTTCTTTCTGCTCCCTTTTGTTGAGATTTGGGAGGTTTTTGTTTTTATTGTAGCTTATTAAAATGCAAGATCATTTTTCTGACTGATTTATTGCCCGATGCCATGTATCTCACTTTTTTTCCCCTGCCCTCCGCCCGTTGTCTTTGTTGTCACTTTGTTGCCGCTCCACAGAGCGCACATGGCTAATTAATATGCACGTGCTGACCATATATGGTTGTGTCTAGGCATTCCGGGGGCGGAATATGAGCTGTGTTCAAATGCGCACCATTCTTGGATCCAGTTTGATTTATCAAAGAGAAATTGCGGAGAGTTGTGCACGCACAGTTTGATAGATCTGAAAAAGGTGTAAATATTTTGGGTGTCTTTTCGCCGTAGGCCTAAGCAAAAATATTTAGTAGCAGCAGTTTTACACTGCTTACTTACAGTTTTGATAAATGAGGCCCCAGGCCCTAAGCCCAGAGCCCAGACGCTCACAGTTGCAGATTCTCCACGGCTCATCCGCCGCGCTGTCCGTGGTGCTGAAGGCGACAGGTTAACTTGACAAACTGCAGCATAGTTCTGTTTGTTTATCATGTGTGTCAGTTTTGTTTGTGACTTGATAGTTTAGTTGTTGAGATTAAGAACATCACTCCCTCATCAAACCGGTGATGGGCATGCTGAAAAGAAAAGAGAGAGAGAGACGCGCCTGGGTATCGCAGCTGTAAAAAAAAAAAAAGATGACGTGTCGGGGTTACATGCTGCTATTCCGACATGCCGCTATTTCGACATTGACTTCTAATTGTCGGAATAGCGGCATTTACATTATTTTTCAAACGTCCCACTATTCCGACTTTTTTTTTTTCATTGTCGGAGTAGCGGCACTTTACTATTTTTCAAACATTCTGCTTTTCCGACATTGATTGATTACTAGTCAGACTTGTCCTTCTGATTTTTTTTTTTTTTCATCTTAGACACTGTTTCTCATACACAAATACATAGGCCTATTAGAGAAGAATAAACAAACCCTCCAAGTTTAAAAACACAGGCAGCTGAGATTTGGGAGGCTTATTAAAATGCAAGATAATTTTTCTGACTGATTTATTGCCCGATGCCGTGTATCTCGCTTTCTTTCCCCCACCCTCCGCCCGTTGTCTTCGTTGTCACTTTGTTGTCACTTTGTTGTCACTCTGTTGTCACTCCACAGAGCGCACATGGCTAATTAATATGCACGTGCTGACCATATATGGTTGTGTCTAGGCATTCCGGGGGCGGAGGTGTGTTCACGTGCGCAACTGCGCACCATTCTTGGATCCAGTTTGATTTATCAAAGAGAAATTGTGGAGAGTTGTGCACGCACAGTTTGATAGATCTGAAAAAGGTGTAAATATTTTGGGTATCTTTTCGCCTTGGCCTAAGCAAAAAAATTAGTAGCAGCAGTTTTACACTGCTTACTTACAGTTTTGATAAATGAGGCCCCAGCCAGGCCCTAAGCCCAGAGCCCAGACGCTCACAGATGCAGCTCCGCGGCTCATCCGCGGCGCTGTCCGTGGTGCAGAAGGTGACAGGTTAACTCGACAAACAAACTGCAGCATAGTTCTGTTTGTTTATCATGTGTGTCAGTTTTGTTTGTGACTTGATAGTTGAGTTGTTGAGATTAAGAACATCACTCCCTCATCAAACCGGTGATAGGTATGCTGAAAAGAAAAGAGAGAGAGAGACGCGCCTGGGTATCGCAGCTGTAAAAAAAAAGAAAAAAAAAGACCACGTGTCGGAATAGCGGTATCAAAAAGTGTCGGACTACCGGCATGTCTACATAGAGGGATGTCGTAATGGCGGGATGTCTAAATAGAGACATGTCGGAATAGCGGGATGTCTGAATAGCGGGCGGACCCCACGTGTCGGAATAGCGATACCAAAAAGTGTCGGAATACCGGCATGTCTAGATAGAGGGATGTCGTAATAGCGGGATGTCTGAATAGCGGGCGGACCCCACCTGCCCCAACCACCCTGAGAAGACACATCACAGCCACTCTGGGGAGCTTTGATGTGAGTTTACATACTGCATAGGTGAATGGGGAGGGGTTTGACGTGGCTGGGGGTTGCTGCCATCCTTTTCTGCCTGCTGGGTGTCTGGGCAGGAAGGGGAGGGGTAAAAGGTGTGGGGGTCTGGGCAGGACAGGGGTAAAAAGTTGGGAGTCTGGACAGGTTGGGGGGGGGGGGTGTATTCCACATCCTCTCCTGCAGAAAAGACAGACACAACCCAAATATGAGTGCACAAAAACTGTACAACTGTAGTAATATTTTTCCAGTGAGTTAATATGCATATTAAAATAATATGCAGAACTGTGCAAAAACTAATTGTGTCTCTAACCACTTTATTCTTAAGCCGGGATTTCTAAAGGGATTACTTTTGAAGATTAAAGCAAGGACAGCGACCATGACACACAGAGTGAAGATGTGCTCTTGTGATAGATGAAATGGCCATAAAGGGTCACCTGGATTACAACAGGCGCACTGACTCCATTGATGGCTCTAAGGCTCGTCAGGGAATGGTGTTCATGGCCAGGGCAATAAATGGAAAATGGAAACAGGTAGTGTCAACAACTCCAAATCTGGATAAATTCAGAATCACAGTTGCATGTGTAAAGAAGGTCTCAAAAGAGCATTTTTAATATATGCAGTCTAATGTTCACACATTGCATACACATGTAAACACTTAAAACTGCCATGTGTGGTGCGTTACCCTTCAGGCGATCGGCTGCTTCCTGTCCAAGACTGCAATGCCTAGTGAGGAGATTGCCACCAAGATCACGCAGGTAGTCACCCACCTTCAGGATGCTGGACTCACTGTAGGTTGGAACAAAATATTAAAATCATCAAACACAGATCAAAATGTTTTGAATACCCGATGATGTGCAACTGCTATTGTACCTTCAGGTCAAATGCATTGTCTGTGACCAGGGATCCACAAATGTGAAGGCCATGAGACTCCTCGGTGCCTCCCTGGACATCAATGACAACAGTGATGGTTCACACTGTGTCCTCCAGAATATACCCCTGATATTTGACGTTCCACATCTAGTGAAATCCATCCGGAACAACTTAAAAAAACATTCCCTTCATGTAATTTCAATTTTTAGTAAATCAAATAATAAAAATTTATTCATTGGATTTTTAAGGTCTGTGTCTTATGTGCCATTAGGTTGGTGAACAGGAAGTATCATGGAAGCATGTAGAGGACTTCTTCAATCTTGACAAGAGAAGTGCCATACGGATGGCTCCAAAACTCACCGAGCGGCATATTCACCTGCCTCCGTTTTCAAACATGTGGGTGAAACTGGCCACTCAGGTCTTCAGCCACTCCGTTGCAGCTGGTACAAAATGCATTTATTTAAACTTAGTACAGAACAGCAAATGGGAGCATTCATGTGGGTTGCTGTAATGGTAATCAGGAAGGTGCTCTTTGGTAGGGTTGCAGTCAAACTGTGAAAAAACAGGGTCCAAGGCAACTCTTCTCTGATGTAACAATAAAAAGAAGGGCTGTCAGGCGATTAAAAAGATGTAATCTAATTAAAGGTGCTCATGTAAAATTAAAATAAAACTTGTTTCAATATTTTGTTGATCAAAATATGCATCACGTATCCTTTTCCACCATAAAGTAAACATTGCTCGCTTCTCACAGATGAGAGCTCGTGAAAATGAAAGTGGCGTTTTAGAACCTGTGGAGTGAAGTTCAGAGGCAGTTATCACATTAACCAGGTGAGAGAAATTATTTGATGAGCTATTATTTTGAAAATATAGGGGAGGGGTAAAATCATCCGTCATGTCCTCTGTAAGGAAATGGCCGAGGTATTTGACCTTTTTACAGGGAGCAATATTATGGTCATTAGACAAATTAAAATCAGGAAAAGCCATTTTTTTGGTCCTCTCTAGTGCGGCAGATCAGAACGTGACTCTTGCTGGCATTATAATTTATGTCGTGTTCAGCACCATTTACAGAGCAGACATTCAGCAGCTGTTGAAAACCAGTGCTGCTCGGGAAAACAACCAAATCATCGGCGTACATCAGATGGTTTACTTTTTCATCACCAATCATACAGCCAGTGCTACAGTCTGTGAGTTGCCGTGATAGGTCGTCCATATACAAGTTAAAGAGAAAGGGGGACAATATGCTCCGCTGTCTGACACCATTGCTCACACCAAAAAGGGCAGACAGATTGTGCATAGTTTGATTGGCATACCAATATGCCAGCACCCTCACTATGCACACCTCTTTCAACCACTTTTGTGAACAGTTTTTTATGATTTACTCGATCAAAGGCCTTGGAGGCATCAATAAAACACATGAGAACTGACAAATTCAGATTTTTATACTTACTAACAATTTCTTTTAGGGCATAAATACACAAGTCAGTGCCATGATTACGCTTAAATCCAAATTGATTGTCTGAAGAATTAATGACATTAATTAATCTATCAAGCAGTATAGTCTCCAGCACTTTAGAGACAATGCTGGCTAAAGCTATGGCAACGCAAAGTAAAAATTACATAATACAAACTGGGAAAAAAAGAGGAAGACAGATGCATAAACAAATAACTAAAAGGCACAAAGAAAACAAAAAACAACATATAAAGCAAAAAGAGCCCCTACCCCTTTTCACCAGTCAGACATAGGCCTCTAATTGTCTAAATAGCAACACTTAATTTTCTATCAAACATCCCATCATTCCGACAACTTTTGCCTCCTATGGTCGGAATGACTGTACTTTTTTCTTTTTTTTAAACATCCTGCCTTTACGACAATTCCTTTAATAGCATATTTTTTCCACCAAAAGATTTTGCACTGGTTGGGCTTAGGCAATGAAGAAAGGAGTTGGTTAAGTTTAGTAAAAAAGAGCAGGTAGAGGCTAGACAGGCAGACTAGTCCCTGTCTGCGCTCTGCTGCGTAATTACGCACAACCATGTCTGTTGAGTAACGCACATTTCCTTATAATGAAATAATGAAAGCCTTGTCGGAATGGTGGGACGTCCGCATGTCGGAATGACAGCATGTATTTGTCTTACTTCGTGACAACAGTGACCTTTTTTTTGCATGCAATTTTTCCTTCTTGTTAAAGGGATAGTTCACCCAAAATTGAAATTTCACTCATTATCTACTGCCCCTCATGTGGACTAAGGGCTGGGACGGGGGCTCACTATTCTTCGTCCAAAAAGACACACCAAAAAACATCAAAATACCTCCATACTGCTCGTCTGTAATGTCCCTCTTGTGTTGAAGCCCAGACATGAGAAATTGTTCTGAAAAAAAATTAAATAAGTCTATTTTAAGCTTGTTTGTAGCGGAAGCTCCCAGCACTGCTGGACCAGGAAGAGCAGTGAAGGAGCTTCTCACATGCTACCTCAACTTGGCAGGTAGCCTACTGTCTTAACGCCTCTGGTCCATGAAAACGAAAAAGAAAAAAATAAGGTTGAGAGAGAAAGCAGTCCACATACTGTAGGCCAGTGTTTCTCAAACTTTTTTCAGTCAGGGCACCTTTCAAAAGAGCATAAAATCTCACGGCACCCCTGTGTAAAATGTAATTCAAAATGACACTGCATAGCCTAAATGTAAATGTCCTGTTTATTTAGACGGGACAGTATTACAGTATTTATGCATAGGTGCCTCTGTAGCCTACATATGCACACACACACGCACACAATAATCCGCAATGTGAGAGGAAGAGAGAAAGGTCTACATGCGCGCAGCGCGCAGGCACGCGCTCAAATGAATATCCACCGGCTTCTCCGTTCCGTTCTTCTGACTCCGTTATCAAACTTACATTACAGACAGGTGGATTGGGTTCTCTCTCTCTCTCTCCCACTCCAAACGGACAGACGGACGCAATCAGAAAGGAAACGGAGGCTGCGCATAATACCTTTTTTCCTTTCTGGGATCAAACGGATCATGTGCATAATTAACTGCAAAACAAGCACTTAATATTAATAACATATAACGCTCATTATGCTTCCAGCCTGTCTAGCCTCTACCTGGTGTTTTTACTAAACTTAACCAACTCCTTTCTTCATTGCCTGAACCTAACCAAAGCGAAATGTACTTTTTTTTCTCTCTCTCTTTCTCTCTCTTGATGGTTGTGCGTGATCTAACATGATCTGGCTCCTTTCTGGGCCGCGTGTGTGTGTGTGATGTGTGTTTCTGAGAGCTCTCTCTCTTCCAGTAATTATCCTTATTTTGCTCTCTCTCACACAGAGAGAGAGAGAGAGAGAACCCAATCCACCTAAAGAAAGCTGCATGCTCCAATGGAAGAGCTTGTCAGAAAGTAGCGATGACAGGTCGAACTAACGGGACCACCCATTGGTCGACCTCCTATTGCTCCGACTTGTGGTTGATTTTGTCGGAGTAACGGGAGGTCGAACCAATGGGAGGTCGGACCAATGGGCAGTTCCCGTTTTTAGATCTGAGAATGACAGGCTCCATAAGCTGCGTTCACAGCAGACCTTTTGTTTTTCCAACGAGCGACGAGTTTACATGTTAAGTGAATGCAAATGAGCAATTGAGCGTTTAATCGCCCAGGCGAAAAAACGCTGGGGCTCGGAGCGTTTTTTTTCGCTCAAGTCACTCCCGTCGCTCGAGATGAGAAATCCCAACTCTCCGGCCATCAGTCGCTGGTCGCTCAGCGCTGATTGGCTGCCGTGATCTATGACGTGGCTGTGACAACTACTGAAACCATGGAAACGTAATACAACTCCGCCGGCCGGCCCGGAAGAGCGAAGCCGGCTTTTTGTTGACTTCTTGGAGACATACTACAGAGATGTCAGTGGACGTGGACAGGTTAATTGTCCTTGTGTCACAATAACTGATGGTAAAAAAAAAAAACACACACACACAGGAGCTGGTATGGAGGCAGATCAGCGAACAGATGGTGGTTAATGGTAAGTTTTCTTTCCTTTTTTTTACCGTTAGTTAAAGCCTTTGGAAACCTGACTATATATAGTAAAAATGCTTATATTATATCAAAGTCAAGTGCCTCATTAAGCATCCACAAAAGTCTGAGTGACAATAACTATTCATAACTATTAGAAAACCTTGTTTAAAAACAGCTCATTTTGCTATTGAGGCACTATTGAGGCCACTGGTCAGGACAGTGTGGGCGTGGCAGATAACGCTATGATTGACAGCTCCATTGTCATAGCAACACGTCAATGGCGACCGTTAAAAAAAAAAAAAAGTCCTCACCGGAGGACGTGCATCGATTGATTGATGCTATTTAGCAGCTAACTAGACTACCAGCTTCGTTTTGGAGCATCATAACCGTCTTTGGTCGTAGTCTTACAGAAAAAAAAGAAGCTTTTAACCGTCACTCATGTCTGTGTGAGCGCCAGGAGGGGCTGACTGACACACACACAGAGACAGGGCAGGTCGCACTGGAAAGCTAATAAATGCTAAAAGCTAATCGCCAATTTACACACACCCTCCCTCCCTCCCTCCCTCCCTCCCCTCACCCCCCCAAAAAACCGGCTGTATCGGCTGTATGTAGAGGAGTTGTGGGCACACACACAGACAGACAGACTGACACACAGACACAGACAAGGTAGGTCGCGCTGGAAAGCTAATAAATGCTAAATGCTAATCGCCACACACACACAACTCCTGTTGACATGGCTCTGGTTGTGAGGACTAGAGAGGAGTGGAGGAGCGACCGTTAGCAGAACGGTTTTGTTCGCCGCCACTGGGGGGCTGGGTGAGAGAACTGACGTGGCGATTTATTAGTGGTAGGATTTATTGCGTGATAAATCCCAGAGATAACTCCGCCCAATTCAAACCTACTGTACAAAACCTTAAAAGACAAATATTTTCAATTTGGATGGAAACTTTTTTCTAATTATTTTTACATGTTTAAAGACCGGGTAAACCAAATTCAGTATTTTTCTTCTTATCATATTAATTAGGCCTTAAATGTGTCCCTCAAAATATGTAAAAAATATTTTTGCCATTCATTATTTCCTTGAGGAGCTAGGCCTCAGAGACTGTTCTGTGTGCAGGTTTAGAATGGGCGGGCCTAAGTCGATGACCGCTTTACGTAAAGCGGTCATACTTACATAAACCCGCCCCCTGCTCTGCTCTACATATAAATACATTCAGCCAACTGACTTCAGAGGTTTTCCGTCCCACTTGCTCTTCATTCTAGCTGAAACACGTGAAACAGCCAGCTAACTAAACGTAGTTCATGTTCACACACAAGGGAGACCACTACTGTCTTGTTCCTTCATACAAGGAGTTCACAGTGCTAACGTTAACGTAGTCACACTGTGATAAACAGCAGTCACCGCGGGAAGAGAGGCTGACTCCCCCGTCACACACCCCTCGCAACGTTACACACACACACACACAGCAGCAGCAGCAGCAACAACAACACCGTCTTTTGACCAGAGTCTCCCTCATTAACACACTGTCCGACCAAACAGCCTCCACTCACGCACACAACCAGACACACGGGAGACCAGACCAGCCATACAATCACGGACGGAAAACACTGTAAAAAAAAAAAAAAAAACTCCTCCGTGGTCTCAGTCCACCACCGAGCGGACACACAGCTGATCAAACCATTTCTTACCTTCACTCTGGTGTCTCTGGTGTAAAACAGGCAGCAGCATCAGTAGTCATCCAGCACCACGTTAATAATCCACCGATATTATTCCCGTTTCAATTGTTAAGTCGCGGTCTGCCCGTTTCCTCCGTTTGCATTGTGTGAAAGAAAAAAAAAAAGTTTTTAGCCGCGGTAGCAGCCATAGCCTACTCCCGGGCTCCACCTTGTTGTTTACCCTGGTCTGTTTCTGATCCTCCACCGTGTTGTTTCCCCCGGTCTCCTCCCACCGGGACACGGCTGCTGCTCAGCTCGGACGCCGTGTGTCACGGGCGCCGGGCGGTCTGGACCGGGTCTGGACTCGCTACCAGGTCCAGAGATAATTCACTGTCTCTGCTACTGCTTCTCCTGTCAGGACACTTGAAGCTAAAGCTAAGCTAAAGCTAAGCTAACGTTAGCAAAAAACTTTATTTATTTTTTTCACACAATGCAAATGGATGAAAGACGCTGACCGGTAACGAGATGTAAACGGGAGCAGCATGGTGGATTATAACCTGTTGCAGCTGGATGGCTGCTGCTGCTGCTGGGACTGTTTTAGACACCAAGAGTGAAGGTAAGAATATTTCCTGAAGGTTTATCAGCTGTGTCAGTGCTGAGGACTGGGGTGTATGGTGGAGTGTGTTTGAGGTCACTTTCCCGTCTTTATTTCACGTGTACATGTTTAGGTTGTGTATCAGAGACGGTCAGTGAAGTCCAGCTCTGCTGCCATGGGGCGTGGTCTCTTTGCCTGCAGCACGACCACATCGCGACACGCCTCCACCGTTCTGAACCAGAGAAAACTGCTCATTTATTGACAACTTTGATGCAGAATTTTATATACTTAACGACTTTTTTAGTTCTCCAAATTTGACAGAGTGGTTAATAATATGTTTTCCTGTGGTATTATAAACTTAAAACACATATTATTCTTGGTTTACCCGGTCTTTAATAATATGTACATAAGACCCTAAAATACATGGTTAGGAGGCTTTGGTGGATTTGGGTTTCCAGAGGCTTTAACGTTAGTGGCTGTTAATGTTGAGTAACGTTATAATGATAATGTTAGACATTTAAAAAAAATACACAATAAGCAAAACTAGTAATTTAAATAGGAATATACAAAAAACAATGTACACCTAATGCATAATACGAGGGTTACGATATATAAGATAAGATGTTGTGCAACAATAGCAATCTAGGTATTTTTTTTACGAGTATGAAAGGTGTGCTGTTTTCTTCTTGACAGTCAAAATTCTTCAGGCAAAATGGAAGAACCTGAAGGGACACGTACAGGAGGTTGCTGAAAGTTGTTGAAGAGGAGGGGAGGAGTGGCTCAGGGCAGCGGAAGATTAAACCATGGAGACATTTCTATCAAGATAAAATAGCTATTTTCAGAAAAGGAATTGAAAACCTAGTGTAACCCCCGGTTACTAGACGTATTAAATAAATAAATAAAAATTACTAGACGTATTAAATAAATCATATTTTTATTTAGGTGACTACTGGATTGATATTTAGGCTACATTGTTTAAATTAATAAATAATTAAATAATTAATAAATAATAATTAATTTAGGCACAGTAACCATAACAACTGTCCCTGTATAAAAAGCCTGTGTGAGCCCGGAATTCTCACTCTAGCTGCACTTGAGGGACAACTAGAGACACAGAGGCTGTGTTCGAAATCACCCCCTATCACGGATGTAGTGCACTATATAGTGTGTTCGCCATTTTGTAGTGTTGTTCGAATTCTCTGCGATTAATTTCATCCACTATGTAGTGGATGACAAAACACCCACAATGCACCGCGAAATTGAGTGCACAAGCGATGTACACTACTTTGTGCTCCGTATCCCACAATGCAATGCGGTCCTGTTTTGTCAGAGGAGAAGAAGGAGACGATGGCCGCCGCACCGACCGCCGCTTTTGTGTACAAATGTAAGTAACATTAGAATATACACATTTGATGCGTCGTGTAATACTTTAGTGGCGTAGTTTTATGCCTTTTAACGGTTGCAAATTGTCAAAACGAGCGGATTTGTTGGTGGAGAAGCATCCGCTTTGTATTTGTATCTGCGAGCTAACGCTAAGGCTAATGCTAGCGCCGTTAGTTGCAGCTCTAGCTAGGAGCAGACACCCCCTCATATCTGATCATAGCTTTTTGTTCTCTTTTCCCGTTTGGCGGTGTGTTAGAAAAATGAATGCTTTACTGTTTCTTGTTCCAAGGGACTGATGAGGATGTTGAGAAGCTGATCAAGTGTAGAATTAAGCACAATCAGCTGTTCTCTGGCCGGAGAAATGCGGCTCTTCACGGATGGGAGTCAGCAAAGAAATTTGAGTGACAGCATAATTTTGTTCCTTCCTGAATTTTACAGTTTTGTGATCTTATTATAGTCCTAAACTCTGATTACTTGTATAAATCTGTGCTATATAATCTGTAAATCTGACAGGCTTGGGCAAAATGGTTACATGCTGCCATTCCGACATGCTGCCACTCCGACATATCGCCATTCCGACATTTTACTATTCAGACATGTCACCATTCAGACATACCACCATTCCGACATGCAAACGTCCTGCCATTCCAACAGTTTCGTCCCGCCATTCCGACAAGGCTTTAATTTCCATAAGGAAATGTGCCTTACTCCGAGCGGCGGTTAGGTGTATGTGTGTATGTTTTTTGTTTTTGTTTTCATGTTTTAAGACATGTGTACAGATGTGATACAGTCAGTGGAAGCTTAATAAATAAACAAACACAAAGTCTCGCCATGTACAATCACACACTCTGATGTCAGTTTGTAACAATTTCCCTTACAATAAGGATATAAGAGGAACTGGCACAACTCAGTCCTGCTGCAGGCGGACCTAGGCTCGGCTACTGGTGCGTCCAGGGAAGCAATAATCAAAGTCGCTACTTAGAGTCTCTGTATTTCACTGAACTCAAAACGCGCCCATCACAGGAGGCATATAATAAACAATTACACACAGATCAACAGAACCCGAAAGCCCTCCCCCCTCCTGCTGTCCATTACTGTAAGTCCGAGTGGGAATGTGTGTGTGCGGGGGTGCGCGAGCTCACTGTGTGTGTGTGTGTGTGTGTGTGTGTGGCGTGCGTATGTGTGTGTGTTGGTGCGTGGTGAGGGTGAGTGAGAGAGAGTTTGTTTGTCCTACTGTCCACACGGGAGAGACGCCGCGGCTCCGCCGAGGTGACCACCAGTCCTCTCCCTCGTCCAGCTTGGCTGAAAACGGGCTGTGAGGTGTCCAAACGGGCCTTTATGATCCACAGGGTAATCCACCGGGAAAAATAATCCACTATGCCGCCTCTCCTCCCCTCTCACCACGTCACTTCTCCATTTAAACCCTCGGTCCCACTAATGCACTTTTACGCATTACGCACACAACTTACAGCAAAAAAGAAACATTCATTCATTCATTAAAGGGATAGTTCACCCAAAATTCAAATTTCACTCATTATCTACTCAGCCTCATGTCAACTAAGAGCTGTGAGAATTTTCAGAGTCCTCCGTTCCTTCTCTGAGTTACGGGGGGGTCTGCGCAGCAGTATTTGTCCATATAATGGTTGTGAATGGACACCACGTTTCTTCGTCCAAAAAGACACACCAAAAAACATCCAAATACCTCCATACTGCTCGTCTGTAATGTCCCTCTTGTATTGAAGCCCCGACATGAGAAATTGTTCCGCCGGTCAGTGCAAATCACGTGAGATTTGCACTTACACAGGCAGAGCAGTGAACTGAGACACTGGGAGCTTCCGCTACAAACAAGCTTAAAATATAGACTTATTTAATTTTTTTCGGAACAATTTCTCATGTCGGGGCTTCAATACAAGAGGGACATTACAGACGAGCAGTATGGAGGTATTTGGATGTTTTTTGGTGTGTCTTTTTGGACGAAGAAACGTGGTGTCCATTCACAACCATTATATGGACAAATACTGCTGCGCAGACCCCCCCGTAACTCAGAGAAGGAACGGAGGACTCTGAAACTTCTCACAGCTCTTAGTTGACATGAGGGTGAGTAGATAATGAGTGAAATTTGAATTTTGGGTGAACTATCCCTTTAAAGGTCCGCACGTCCCCGTGCGCAAACCACAAGGATAATTGATCATTTCCCTGGCCTAATACAATAATCCAAAGGAAACGAAAGGTAACTTTAAAAAAAATAGCAACAGCACGAAGTAGTCAAAATATGTGTTTTACGCATGCCTCTGTGCGTCTGCAGATCAAATTGTCTATAATTAAACTTGGAGCCAGACCCGGCCAGGCTACAGGATAGATCAAAAATATGCAGGGGTCCAGGACCCCCATGAGAACCACTGATCCTGTTGAACGTACTGTAACCACTGTGATACAATAAAAAACAACATCACTGATTCACCGGCGTAGCTGTCCCTCTCTCCATTAACTCTCTAGCTCTCTCGACCACAGCTGCAAACTAAGTAGCACAGCGCCAATAATAATAATAATAATAATAATGCATTTTATAATCGAGATGGGATGTGACAAGGGCGTTGACCAGAGTCAAAGTGCTGTTAGAGGAGAGAGATGGGCAGGCAGGGAGGCGGTGATCATTATTAACCTACACATTTAATGACCTTATGTCGGAATGGCGGGACGTTTCCAAAAAAGGAAAGTACCGCCATTCCGACAATGGAAACAAAAATTGTCGGAGTGGTGGGACGTTTTCAATTAATGGAAGTGCCGCCATTACGACAATTAGACGTCAATGTCGGAGTGGCGGTATGTCGGAATGACCCGCGGATACCGGGCAAAATAACAATTACAAGGCTAGACGTATTGTATAATGTAATGATAAATAATATTGTATTACACAATATTATTATACGTATTTACAGTGTATTTGATTAGTACTGATGTAAGTTATACTTTTCTTTTTTTCTGTAGGGTTGTCCTGAAGGAAATGGGCCTGGGGGAGGTTTTTTCCCCAGCCAGGGTGGGCAAGAAGTGGGAAAACTTGAAAAAAAACCTACAAGGTATGATTTGTCTTGGATCTTTGTGCGAAACGTCCTGTAGTGACAGTATATTTGCCTAACTAAATGAACGCATATAATTCAAAGGAACTCAAGAAGCCACCAACTGGCCGAGGGACTGAGTCAGGGGAGGACACTGCAGCGTCCTGGAAGTGGTACCCCCTGATGGACGAGGCACTTGGCGGGAGGCCATCCATCCGGCCTCCTGTCCTTGTTGCCTCGGCCTGGGGGGATAGCTCCAGGGCTGCTGCAGTGTCCTCCCCTGACACCCAGAGAGCACCCCCATCCCCAGGTGACAGCAGCTCAGAGGAGGCGGGGCGAGCAGAGCCATGGCCATCACAGGCAGCAGGGCCAGCACAGGCCAAAAAGAGGCAGAGGGCAGACCCTGTCCTCGATTTTCTCGAGGCAGAAAGTAGTAGGGCGGAGGAGAGGGGGAGGAGAGGAGAAAGAGGAGAGGCTGCTGTCTCTGTTAGAGCGTATAATTGACAGAATGTAAATAGTTACGGTAAATAAATTTGTTTTTGAGAGTAGGTGAGGTGTTTCTTTGTATTTTTCAAGGGGAAAAAATGTCAAGGTGACTAACAAATAACAACAATTTGATTTTGTAATACATAAGATGAAAAAACGAGTGGATAAATATACAAATCAGTATAATAACAATAATATTAATTAAACGACTTGACAAACTCCCCCAACAACAATTATGCCAACTAGATATATTACTATGAATGAATAAATAACAAATACACAACCTTAATTATTATAACAACAATATGATGAATTGAACAACTTTACATACTACCCCACTACAATTATGTTAACTATATGTTAATATGAATAAATAAATAAATGTACAGACTTAATCATTTATAGTAACAATATATATGATAAATGATTTTGAACAATTATGTCAATTATATATCCCTAACCTACTGCTCATGCTTTTATATTTGCATATAGTTGTAGTCCCCCAGAGCAGCAACTTGGCAATCGGGAGCACAGACGGCAGCGCTCAAAAGCTCCCGAATGCGCTCCCCACTTTGTATTGTGGATAGAATGTCAATAGTTAAAAAAAAAAAAATTAGAGTAGGTGAGGTGTGTCTTTGTATATTTCAAGAAAAAACAACGGCTCAATATTAAGTCAATCATTTATAACAACAACAGTAATATGAATCATAAACCTACTACAGAAACTACCCTACAACAATTATGTGAAATGTGAATCATGACTGAATAAATAAATCAATGTTGACCTCTAATATATTTACAAATCTATATTAACGTAATGTTGTCCTATATCTACATGTAGTCATGGTCCTCCAGAGCCGGCACTTGCCCATCAGGAGCAGAGACAGCTGCCGTCAACAGCTCCCGAATGCGCTCCCCACTTTGCTGGTCCTGGTGTTGGTGTTGGTCTCCAGCATCGTCATCCGGCCTGAGGACCTCCTCTGCTGGCTCCGCAATGTCGCCGTTGGAAAGGCAAACATTGTGGAGGATGGCACAGCAGGCTATGACATCGGGGGCAAATGTTGGTTTAACCTCCAGAGCCTTGAAGAATATTGTCCTCCATCGGGTCTTCATGCTCCCAAAGGACCTCTCCACGATGGATCTGGCCTTGGCATGGTGGTAATTGAAGCGCCTGGCCGTTGGTTGGTGGACTGGCTCTTTGTAGGGCGTGATGAGGCCTATGGGAGCAGACAGACCCACCATCCCCAAGGATAAAAAAGCCTTGGGGTGGATATAGCTGGCCTGTGTACAGCGAGGTATTCTTCAAGACCCTGGAGTCGTGGACAGACCCAGGGTACCCCACGAAGATGTCCAGGTACCTGCCTCTGTGGTCACACACCGCCTGCAGCTGGACAGATGGAAACAGCTTCCGATTGAGGTAACACTGGGCATCCAGGGATGGGGGTTTAACTCTTATATGGCACCCATCTATGCTGCCCACTGCCCTGAAGAAAGCAGGGGAACCAGCGAGATGGGCAAATTCAGTTCCCATATCCTCTAGCTCGGCAGCAGAAGGCAGGTGAATAACTCTTTTTAAAAAATTTTGCAGTTTTCTGGACACTTTGTGTACCATGTCATGTACAGTGGTGCGAGGAATGGCGAAGCTGCGGGACACAACACGGTATGAGGTGGCGCTCGCCAACCAAAACAAAAAAACCAGCACCTCGAGGTAGTGGCCCCATCCGTGATCCTGCTGGCTGCTTGTGGCTGCGATCACGTTCTCCAGCGAAGCCCTGGAGAGCCGATAGTCGGGCTTCAGGTCCGCTTCCTCATCCAAGTACAGGCGAAGTACCGGCATGGTAACGTTGAGCTGGCAGTACGTCTGGGGTTCCGGCTAAAATGAACATTATTTCACTATTTAATATATAATCTTAACAGATTAAGAGATTTTTCCTCAGACACAGACCCTAGATGATTAAATTTAGGACATGGCACCAAGAGACTAGTTTTTAATATTAAATCTGGACATTCTACATCTACCACGTCAAAGTTTTCCTTACACTTGACTCATTAGTGATATCCAGTTAGTGTAAACCTAAGTGTTAAGTACACACATTTGACATTCTGTTTCTGTTCTCACAATGGTGTCTTGTGTTTTACAGTTGCTGACATCTCCAGCTCCATCAAGGAGTCCCTTGGACAGGGAAGAGTGTTCTCCTGACTCCTGCCTTTTTATGTGACCTTCAGCATATATTCAAGTGGTGCATATTCATCAATAAAAGAAATTTTAGCTAGCAGCCCCATGTGTTGAGGCCTTATGGAAAGCACAGTCAAGAGAGAGTCAGGCAATGGAGAGGCAGAAGAGGGGAATGACATGCAGGAAAGGGCCACTCGATGCAACGTCACATTTTAGAGTGGTCTTTTATTGTGGCCAGTCTAAGACACACCTGTGTAATATTCATAATGTCTAATCAGCATCTTGATATGACACCTGTGAGGTAGATGCAAATAGATTTATTTAGCGCACGCAATGTGATTTACCAGACCAGGAAGAGATTGCGGTGGCTGTTTTGGCGTCTTTATTTACCACGTCTGAAAACCATGTACTAACTGATACAACTTTGTGAAAACGTATGCGTTTATTGATTTGATGCCTACTAGACAGTCCCTCCAGGATTTTGCGGGCTTTTTTTGTGATTGTTGCGGCCTAAAATGCCTGATTTTGCGGCCACATTTTGAAAAAATTGCGGTGCATGTTGTGACATTTTAAGCACTTTTGTTGCGATTAAATTGCGGGAGACAGCGAAAGTTGCAAAAAAAAAGTTGCAGTTTTGTTCTGAATAATTCAAAATCAAAGGAAAATTGAAAATTTTGAAATGTCACAAAATAATGTGAGGTCCTGTTATACCAGCAATTTTCCACTTGTTAAGAAAGGCACAGGAAAATTACATAGAGTTGAAAGTTGTTTTACTTTTAATTAAAATGTCTTGTTTAAAAATCGTGGTAAAATGCCATTAAAACAGTCCAGTCTTTGAATAAAAAGAGGAGGGTGGCTACTCAAGTCCAGGGCCAGGGCCTTAGGATGGGGGAAGGGGCACCCGGCCGCCAGCTGCTCCGCTCCGGCCCTGCGGTGGCGCACTCACTGGATTCACCTTCGTCGGCGGCGGCGGCGGGGGGGGGGGGGGGGGGGGGGGGTCAAATCAAGTTTCTTCAATCATAGAAAACAATATGATTTTTTTTTTATTGGCAGACAGACAGAGATAGATAGATAGATAGATGGATAGATGGATAGATGGATAGATAGATAGATGTTTCTTTTTAAATGTGGGAGAGCGGGGAGTTCAGTTCTAGCTCTGGCTTTGTTGTTGACAAGGCCGTAGCCAGAACTGAATCCTTGTGTGGCCCTATGTAAACTTCCGACAGTGGACAGGCAACAGTGTGAACTGGGCCACTGTCAGAAGTTTACAGAAAGATGAGGGCCAGGATGATCAGGACGGTGTGAAAGATAACTGGACGCAAACATATTTGGATAAACTCTTTCCATTGAGGTTCCTCTTCCTCAACCCCAGCAGAGTGGTCTGTGATGTGCATCTGCAAATGTCCGGTGATGAGTTCTTCCACCTTGGACATTTCTGACAGGATTGCAGACCTGAGTTTCAGTTTCCCACCATATATTTTTTTCAGGTCCTTCATGAGAATCTTAGAGATCTTCCTGATTTCCTTCTTGTCCGGGTTGTAGTCTTCTCTCAAAGTGAGTCCCTGCAGTGTTTGTTTGACCAGCCGTTTGGTGTTGGTGATCAAGATGTCCTTTGTCCAGATGTCTGCAACACCGTTTTCCACAAACAGTGTCGCAATGATAGTTGTGACAAGTTTTTCATGTCTTCGCTCATGTGTCACAGATGTGGCAGAAGTAGAATTAACTTGACACTCGCTCTTGTCTCTTGTATCTCCAGTGTTTTCATTGTCTTTGACTTCTTCACGGAACTCTTTCCATTGAGGTTCCTCTTCCTCAACCCCAGCAGAGTGGTCTGTGATGTGCATCTGCAAATGTCCGGTGATGAGTCTTTCCACCTTGGACATTTCTGACAGGATTGCAGACCTGAGTTTCAGTTTCCCACCATATATTTTTTTCAGGTCCTTCATGAGAATCTTAGAGATCTTCCTGATCTCCTTCCTGTCCGGGTTGTAGTCTTCTCTCAAAGTGAGTCCCTGCAGTGTTTGTTTGACCAGCCGTTTGGTGTTGGTGATCAAGATGTCCTTTGTCCAGATGTCTGCAACACCGTTTTCCACAAACAGTGTCGCAATGATAGTTGTGACAAGTATTTCATGTTTTGGCTCATGTGTCACAGATGTGGCAGAAGTAGAATTACCTATGACTTGACACTCGCTCTTGTCTCTTGTATCTTCTGTGTTTCCATTGTCTTTGACTTCTTCACGGTCAAGGTCAGCAAAATCTACATCTTCTATGTCCTCCAGGACCAAATCTTGCGGCTGTTGTGTTGTCAATGCATGGGGACTAGAAAATGCACATTTGTTATAGTCCCCCATTGTCAACTTTTCAGTTTTTATAAAATCTTGATCTCAGTCTTTCACTCGAGTATTGACTGTGTGGCTCTTCAATCAGCCATGAATCAATAGGGGTCAACTTTCTTGTCTGAACTTTTCAACAATTTGGGAAACACTGCTTGCTTTGAAATGCTAAAGACAAAATGAGTCAAACTGGTGTAGGAGGCAATGAGATCAAAGGACTAAGAGTGTGATGTCACAGGACAAACCTTCCAACTGACTTCAGTCTTCTGACGTCACAGTAAGGTCTTCTGACGTCACAGGCAAAGCAGAAACGTGTAGTAGGCTAGCCGTTTTTTGATTGGCTGCATGATTCACCCCTCCCCCACCCCCCCTCACGCACAAAAGTAAACAACAAACTGTTTTTTGTTTGTTTTTTCACATTTGTTTTGGTGTTTGGATTTTTCAGACCTGTACCACGAAGCAGGACCACTGTCTTAGCGAGGTAACTTCAGGGTTAAAGAGCAACTAAACCCCTCAGTTTTGGATGGCGTGCTCTAAGCTTGAAATTCAAAAAATGCCTTGATTATGGGGCGGGGCTCCAGGAGTACTCTCCGATCCCTCCTCCCCCCTCCCCCCTGCGCCCCATTCACACCCGCGAAATCACACAAAATACCCAGGGGGCAAAATCCCAGTTTTTTTGAAAAACGGACACGGAGTGTTATAAAAGGTTTGACACCAAAAATGATATGTAGGAACTTCAAGGATTAAAACCTGGGTGGACAACCCGGTCAGCTAGCTGCTGGAAAGCTACAGGGGCCAAAACCCCTTTCTTGGGTCATTTTGCTGGCGAAATGATGTAAATGCAAATATTTAGGTACTACAATGGCATAAATAGTCATACAACTATAACATTTGGCAGAGATTATCTTGACACATAGGGGGAGGCATGAAAAAAATATTCTGGGGTTTGTTGCAACTCAATTTTAAGATATCACCCTCAACATCCCAAAAAAGACCAAAAAAAGTACTGTTCGCCTGACTAATTCTCATGAAAATTATTATTTTTCAGCACTTTATGGAGAATATCTATGCTTAACATGTATATAGAAAATTCCCTTAATTCATAAGCTTCCATTTGAGTCCAAGAGCCTTTCTATCTCTATAGACCCACTTGCTGTGGCCAACGGTCTTCTCTATCTATCTGTTCACTTTGGGGAGACCAGAAATAGAATGTTTTCTGATCATGCCAGTTAACATGTAGTTTTTCACAATAGGTGTTGCATTGTTTGGAGACAGCCTGTAGCTTTCCAGTAGCTAGTAGAAAGGCTATCTTGGACTCATATGGAAGCTTATGAATTAAGGAAATTTTCTATATACATGTCAAGCATAGATATTCTCCATAAAGTGCTGAAAAATAATAATTTTCATGAGAATTTGTCAGGCGAACAGTACTTTTTTTGGTCTTTTTTGGGATGTTGAGGGTAATATCTTAAAATTGAGTTGCAACAAACCCCAGAATCTTTTTTTTCATGCCTCCCCCTATGTGTCAAGATACTCTCTGCCAAATTTTATAGTTGTATGACTATTTATGCCATTGTAGTACCTAAATAAAATTTACATCATTTTGCCAGCAAAATGACCCAAGAAAGGGGTTTTGGCCCCCTGTAGCTTTCCAGCAGCTAGTAGACCGGGTTGTCCAATTAATCCTTGAAGTTCCTACGTATCATTTCTGGTGTCAAACCTTTTACAACGCTCCGCGTCCGTTTTTTTGCTTTGCCCCCTGGGTAAAAGAGAAAAAGTAATAAACACACATCGACACTTCTGCTAGCGCTAACGAGCTACTAACGAGCGACTCTAACAGCACTAGTAGCGCGGACACTACTAGGAGAGGACGCCAGAGCCATGACACAGTGCATCTACAGCCGATCCACCGGCTCGTTAACGGCTCGTTAGCAGCCGTTAGCCGCAGCAGAGCAGCTAAAGTGCCTAACAACCGTTAGCGGCAGGCAGCAGCCGGTGCTGATTGGTCGGGGAGCTAGTGGCCAGTGACGAAAGCTGCCTCCAAAGCGTCATCTGCCTCCATCTCAGCCAATAGAAAATTTTGATTGTAATAGCCGTGTTTCAACCCATAGAGGGCAGTCACTCTACATTTTTACTACAAAATTGAAATTTTTGAAATTTAAATTTAAATATTGAAATTGAAATATTTTGACAAAAATGTCAAATGTTGGACCAGAATCAACTGACAACACTACCTTATACCCAAATATATTTGTTTTCAGCAGAAAAAAGTGGTTTAGGGGTTTAGTTCCTCTGGCTTTCCGGTACCACGAAGCTGGATTCATTATTACCGAGGTGAGTTACCATGGTAACTTACGGCAAACCTGCTCAGTAGCCATAGACATAATAGCTAGGCTACATGTATGTCTATGAACGTGGCTGTCAGGATCATGGATGTATTATACAGTCCCTCCAGGATTTCGCAGGCTTTTTTTGTGATTGTTGCGGCCTAAAATGCCTGATTTTGCGGCCACATTTTGAAAAAATTGCGGTGCATGTTGCGATGTTTTAAGCGCGTTGCGGTGATTGTACAAAATTGCAAGATCGCAAAAATTTGCGGGGATTGGCTGAATTTGCGTTCATTGTTGCGATCGCAACATCGCGAATTCCTGGAGGGACTGACTAGAGCCCCATGATCTTACATCTCTGCATTTCCTCACGTCTGGATAATTTTCTAACAGTTTTTCAGCCGTGTTAAAAGTCTTTTACGCGCCGTTACGCACGGCGCATATCTGTCCTGCAGTGCGCTCCTCTCCTCTCCAGTGTTGCCAGATTGGGCGTTTTTATAATGTATTGGGCGGGTGGATAAAAATTGGGCTGGTTTCGGACGGCGGATTTTTGTATCCGAAACGGGCACTTCAGATCATTCTTCCTGTGATCCTCTGTTCAGCAGACAGCAGTCTCACTCACGCACACGCACACACACACACACACACACAGTACAGGCGGACGTGCTCAACTCACAGACACTCCCACTACTTTCAGCTCACGTCACGCACGCTGGCACCGTCCTTCCTCCAACACACTAGATCACGGTGTTTCCAAACTTCTAGCTGAGGGTTTGGCAACTTTCCAAACCCTCCTGGCGGTTTTTTTTCTCACCGGCAAGTGCACAGCTGTCTTTTTTAAAATTTATTTAAACAACTTCATTATTGCTTTACAAAATAGACAAACAGTGCATAAAACCATATGATGAGCATCATATCAATAACAATTGGTCACAGCTGTCATCAACAAGTAGCGAGTACCACCCCCCATAACTCAGGGTCAAGTTACTCAGAGTTGATTGAACTAACCTGTTCTGAAACCCTAAACTCTGAGTTTCCTATCTCAGAGTAGATCAACTCAGAGCTCAGGATTAGACTCAGAGTTTGTTGAACCTGCTTTGTGAAACGGACCCCTGAGCTCAGCTATTCAGCCTCCTTGTCCCATTGCCTCAGCCTGGGGGGAGAACCCTCCAGTCCCGGCATCAGCCTCCCCTGATTCAGTGCCACCAGAGCCAGAGAGTCAGGGTGTGGACCAGGACTCAGAGTCTGAGTCAGAGCCAGCTCCTCCAGAGCGTCAGCGGCGGGACCCAGTGGTTGAGCTGATGGAGAGGCAGGAGAAGAGGGCAGAGGAGAGGGAGAATAGGGAGGAGGTCAGGGAGGAGAGACTATTGTAGCCTCGTAAACCAGCCTCTTGCGGAAATGCATTTCATTTCATTTCGACGGAGAGTCTGGCCTCATTCCCCAAAATGTGAAATAATTAATAAATAACAAATAAGTAAATACATGCCCCACTTTGTTTTCAATTGAAATACAGGTCTTTATCGCACATGGGTGAACACTGACTAGAAATACTAATGAATTAGAACATGAACATTTCATTCTACTCGTTTAAACAGTGCGCATATAACAGAGAGCATATAAAACACATCAAAGGCTACGTTATTAACTATCAGCTACTGAAACTATAAATTGCAACTTGAGAAGATAAGAGGGCAGAGGAGGTTGACAGGGGAAGAGAATTACATATATGTGAGAAGAGAAAGAGAGAACAAATAATCTATTCAAAGATTAAATTCTTAACATTTGTGATTTGATTTGTTGTCTCTTCAATAATCATGATCCTGCGGAGCTGGAGGATTGTTATTCGGCGCTGAAACTGCAGCAGCCATGCGACTGCGGAGTCGCTCCCCAAACTGCAGCTCTGGATGAAGCTCTGCAGCTCCAGCATCTGGCTCAGGTTGTTCCTCCACTGAAGATTGCACAGCAGGCGATGACCTTGATGACAAAAGCTGGGTGCACTTCAAGAGCCTTAAAAAAAAGAAAAAAAGATTGCCACCTGGTCTTCATGATGCCAAAGGCTCTTTCAATGACTGAATGGGCCTTGGCGTGGTGTCGGTTGAATCTGGCTTCTACTGCATTCCTCACTGGCTCCCTGTAAGGTTAACGTTAGGAGTGTGATAGGGCTGTGACAAGCAGGGGTATCCACCATCCCCCAGAATGCAGTAGCCTTCAGGTGGGTACAGGCTGTTCACAAAGAGGGGGCTTTTTTTGAGAACACGAGAATCATGGACTGAACCAGGGTAACCCAAAAAAATGTCCAAAAATTGACACTGGTGGTCACACACTAACACACTAACCCTTTCCACCGAGAGGAGGGGACACCTGGCATCAGTGCCCCTCTCCCCCCAGAGGAGCGGATAATTGGGCATGATTAAAGCAGAAGTGAGTGGTCCGGTCGTTTTCGCTAATGCTGCGTTCCAGGCAGGCTTTTGAAATCGTAAATTACAGCTTCAAGTCACAACTTACGACTTTGTAGCGTTCCAGGCAACCCACTCGTGTTTTTCCGACCTGTTTTACCGGTGAAAGTCACTATAACGGCCACTCGTAACTTCTGACCGGTGAACTCGTACCAGATCGAACTGGTACCACTTCACGGTCGGAAAAATACGAGTTTCCTTGAACGCACCATAACAGTCCTCGTCGCTACGTCACCACATTCACGGCGTTCCTTGGCTGCACACACAGCCCTGCATGCCGTTCTCTCTCCTCATTGGATAAAAACTGTAGGATACGATAAATGTTTTCTCTTCGGCTCAGAGCAGAGCAGAGTGACTGACAGACCCGTGTTTCAGTCCAAACACTCTATGTAAGTGATTGCTGTCGGAAGATATAACTATTTAAGACTTATATTAACACAAATATATCACTCACTTCTGCTTTAATTAAAGGGACAACGAGGAGTTTCTATTCGGTTATAAAAAAGTCTCACGTTAATGTGGATGAATCTCCGCTACCCACACTTGTTAATGGGCCCATTTTCGATAAATATATCGTTCTGTCTCTATCGTTATTTTGTTATTATTAGTGGTGGCGGAGATGCTGGTCGAGCCGACCAGCGTTTTTTACTTTCGGTTTCACAACGAGTCATGAGAATAACGCAGCTGAATCGCCGTTTATGGTCGGAACTACGGTGGTATGTGAACCTCTTTGAACCTCTGACTTTAATTCTTGATGAATGAAAACATGAGTCCGTCTTGCGCCGGTCAAAAGAATTTTACGGTGCGCGCGGAGGCTCATAAATGTAGTGTGAAAACGCTTCGCTTTTCCAAAACTCCTCGTTGTCCCTTTAATGTTGATGCGCTCACCTGGAGCAAGTCCGTGTGGGAGATTACAAAAACGATGTAACAAAACAGGTTTAAAAATCATTTGATTCCATACAAGGCTTCTTAAAGGATAATTTCCGTTTTTTACAACCTGGACCTTATTTCTAGCATAAAATACGATCATTTACTCACCCGGATAACTTTGGTGTCATATGGAGTTGTTTTGACAAAAAAAAAAAAAATTTCGCCATAGGCCTAAGCAAAAATGTAGGCTAGTAGCAGTTTTACACCCTTTTGATAAATGAGGCCCCAGGCCCTAAGCCCAGAGCCCAGACGCTCACAGCTGCAGCTTCTCGCGGCTCATCCGCCGCGCTGTCCGTGGTGCTGATTGAAGGTGACAGGTTAACTTGACAAACAAACTGCAGCATCGTTCTGTTTGTTTATCATGTGTGTCAGTTTTGTGTGTGACTTGATAGTTTAGTTGTTGAGATTAAGAACATCACTCCCTCATCAAACCAGTGATAGGCGGAAAGAAAAAAAGACACTTCTTCCTCTGCTCCTCCTCCCTCACTCACTCACCTACACAAACACACACAGAGGACACAGGCTACAGCGATGAAATCACATAACTTAAACATCATAACAAGAACATGCGGGGTCGCTACAATATTTTCAGTTTAATGAGCGATGAGTCCCATATGCTACGTGGCATGATGCGCACCAGTGTTTGTAGAGCCTGGTTCAGGGGTGCTTCTGGGCCGGATTAGTCGGGCTAACACACTGTCGTAATTACTGGGAGTCGGAGCACCGGGCATACTTACATCAAGGAAATGGGAGGTCGGATTAATGGACGCAAAAATATAGAAATGTGTGGTCGGAGAAATGGGTAGTCGGACTGACGCCACGCGCCCTAATTTCTACGTGTTTCTGACTTGTCAGAACAAAATGAGCAGCTGGATGAAGTTCAGCTTCCACAGGCTTCCTCTCCTCAACCTGGACTTACTAAAGCTCCGGCTAGTTGAGATAAAAATGGACCCGAATGCCTAAATGGAATGATTATCAGAATGAGCCGCGCAGCGCTCAGAGATGACATCATCCAGATCAGAGGTTAGTAGGTCAACTACAGACCCCGGATGTTGGTAACAGCTAACCCCGGACTCAGAGGGGAATAGCACTAGCCTATCATAACTAAATATTGGTGAAATGAACGAGTTTTGCGGCGGATAATGTGTTATTTAGCGGCTGCATTGCGCTGCCCTGTGTTCTCGCATTATACAGATATACGCGCCGCTCCACTGGGGCTAATTTCATCAAAACGAATCCGAATGACACCAAAGTTGTCTGGGTGAGTAAATGATCATATTTTATGCTAGAAATAAGGTCCAGGTTGTAAAAAACGGAAAATATCCTTTAACGGCAAAACATTTTTTTTTAATTATCGCTCCAAATTTTTTTCCCCCATTAAATACACACGTGCGCTGCAACAGCTGATCAGCGCCACATCCACTGTGCTCTGTCTCAGCTGATCACGCTCATATGGAGGTTACATCGTCCAATGTAGAACTGTTTTTACACAAAGTGCAGCCAAACACCAGGCTGGAGAGCAGCAAACCTCTTTTACTTTTTTTTTTTTTCCTCCTGTGTAACTTTTTGCTGCAAAATATGACTGAAGGCACGTGGAAGACTGCACGTGTCGACACGCCCCCATGAGTTCACGACATAAGGAGCTAAAAAAAACAATAGTATAATCGGTCAAAGTTCTTGTTATTCGGTTGGGAGCGTGCCTATGTTCCCACAGCCCTATGTTCCCACAGCCCTATGTTCCCACGGCCCTATGTTCCCACAGTTCTAAGGTTTTCCTCAAAATTAGGCCCTATGTTCCCACTGGACTCTCTCTACCTATCTGGACTCTATCTATCTGGCCTGTCTAGCCTCTACCGGGTCTTTTTACTAAACTTAACCAACTCTTTTCTTCATTGCCTAAACCCAACCAATGGTGGGACCAAAGGGCTGTGGGAACATAGGGCCTAATTTTCAGTGACAACAAAAGTTAGAAATGTGGGAACATAGGGCTGTGGGAACATAGGAATGACCCCATTCGGTTAATGGTTAAACAGTGAATCATGTGCATCCCTAGTCTTAGTGATAAAGAAAGCATGGTAGTATTTCATAACACAAAATTAGCTACTATGATAAAATAAAATAAAGATTAAAAAAAAATTTGTTTTTAGAGACATGTGCCTCCAGTGGGGGGGGCACACCCAACAGGTGTGATTACAGAAACACCAGGATGACGATCCTGTATACCCTGGGGGGTCCGCCCGCTATTCCGACATGTCTCTATTTAGACATCCCGCTATTACGACATCCCTCTATCTAGACATGCCGGTAGTCCGACACTTTTTGATACCGCTATTCCGACACGTCGTCTTTTTTTCTTTCTTTTCTTTTCTTTTTTACAGCTGCGATACCCAGGCGCGTCTCTCTCTCTCTTTTTCTTTTCAGCATGCCTATAACTGGTTTGATGAGGGAGTGATGTTCTTAATCTCAACAACTCAACTATCAAGTCACAAACAAAACTGACACACATGATAAACAAACAGAACTATGCTGCAGTTTGTTTGTCAAGTTAACCTGTCACCTTCAGCACCACGGACAGCGCCGCGGAGAAGCTGCATCTGTGTGCGTCTGGGGGAGCATACGTCAGTCCGACTGCCCAAAAGTCCGACGGCTCATTTCTCCGACTACCCATTCTACAGTGTTAAGGTTAGGTTTAGGGTAAGGTTAAGGGTTAGGGCTACTTAAGTCGGAGAAGTGGGAGGTCGGACTAATGGACGCAAAAATGTATGGTCGGAGAAATGGGTAGTCGGACAGACGTCATGCGCCCGTGCGTCTGGGCTCTGGGCTTATATTAGGGCATTTATCAAAACTGTAAGTAAGCAGTGTAAAACTGCTGCTACTAAATGTTTTGCTTAGGCCTACGGCGAAAAGACACCCAAAATATTTACACCTTTTTCAGATCTATCAAATTGTGCGTGCACAACTCTCCGCAATTTCTCTTTGATAACTGGATACAAAAATGGTGCGCAGTTGCGCACGTGAACACACCTCCGCCCCCAGAACGTCTAGACACAACCATATATGGTCAGCATGTGCATATTAATTAGCCATGTGCGCTCTGTGGAGCGGCAACAAAGAGACAACGAAGACAACGGGCGGAGGGCGGGGGAAAGAAAGCAAGATACATGGCATCGGGCAATAAATCAGTCAGAAAAATGATCTTGCATTTTAATAAGCTACAATTAAAACAAAAACCTCCCAAATCTCAACAAAAGGGAGCAGAAAGAAGAATAATCTTATGTAATCTGCCCTTTTATCCCAGAAAATCTTTTCTTCTTTTACCTATGTTAAAACAATGTAGGAAGCAGGACGATAGTTACCATTACTTTGCAGGCCTTTCCCACTACACAGTTACAGCTCTACTGGACTCGGTTTAGGTCATTTTCCATTACAGCTGAGTCCTTCACAGTTCCGCGTTGTCTCGCTCTTTATTCTCTCGTCAGCTCTAAACACACGTGCACCTCGTTAACTCAGGTGACAGAATAATAACAGTCTCAGTAGCTGCAGATCAGTGGGCGCTGCTGCCGGTGTGTTTTTAAACTTGGCGGGTTTGTTTTTTCTTCTCTCTTATAGGCCGATGTATTTGTGTATGAGAAACAGTGTCTCAGATGAAAAATCAGAAGGACACGTCTGACTATAACGTAATCAACCAATGTCGGAAAAGCGGAATGTTTTAAAAATAGTAAAGTGCCGTTACTCCGACAATGAAAAAAAAAAGTTTAGACAATTAGAAGTCAATGTCGAAATAGCGGGATGTCGGAATAGCAGCATGTAACCATACCCTGGTGCTCCCCTCACAAAAGGACAGAGTCTGCTCTTGCAAGTCATATGTACTGAGACACAATTTGACAGGAGTAGCTCTTCAGGATCTTCTTACAATGCCAGCAACCTCATATCTTTTTCATAAAGCGTATGGACAGTTTGGCCAGTATGTGTCCCATTTATATTGTATTAACTGTGAAACATATATGGGACCCAGTGAGACAGCTCCAAAAAATGTTCTTCTTGTAATACTGAATTTGACATTGAGGGAAACTTAAGGGCTGGGTCTAACTTTCTTGTACATAGTCTATCAACCCAAATAGTGGACATTTTGGAAACATCTCAGTGTGGGGCTGAATATGAAAAACTCAAGCAGAGTGGACAAATAGATGACATCAGTTACGTGGAATTGTGATGGAATTCCAGTTTTCAACAGCAATAATTTTCAGATATGGCCAATTCAATGTCAAACCATAGAGCTGTCACCAAAAGATCATCAAGCCAACATATGTATGCCATGCTTATTGTTTGTTAAAGCAAGCCGAATATGATCACATTTTAACTGCTTTTGTGACAAAGCTCAAGGAACTGGAACAGACTGGAATTAAATGGATGGATTCTGAAAACGCAGAGCATACAAGCAAAGTTCATTTACTCCTGTGCCCCTCAGATTCAGTTGCCCCCGCTCCCCTCCTGAGAAACACAAAACAGTTCAATGGCAAATATGGGTGTGACTTCTGCCTTCACACTGGTGGTGGCCCATGTCTGGGAAACTCCAGAACCACCTTTAAGGACAGAGATGGATCATTTTCAGCATGCTATGCTGGCAACACCTGCTAATCCAGTGATGGGTGTGAAAGACCCATCTCCTTTGATGGAATTTAAGATCTTCAAGATGATCACTGGATTCATTCCTGAGTACCAACACAGTGTCTGCCTGGGTGTCACTAAACAGATTTACATCTCTGTGGCTGGACAATAAGCACCATAATGAAGACTGGTACTTGGGCGACAAGGTCAATGATATAGACCAGGAATTGCTGGCCATTAATCCACCCATGGAGGTCACAAAGGCACCAAGATCATTGAACATGTCTATGGAGATTCTCATTCATCCAGGTCATCCTTCTTTTTCTGGGCAAATTGAATCGTACGCAACTGGACTTGTATTGGTCGGGGACAGCTCTCCATTCCAAAACCCTGCTGTTCCGAACTCCCCCGAAACACCGCTGGTTACTAAATGTGAGTTTCTTTATTAGTTTATTAGTCTTTTCTTTTTCTTTTTTATTACACTTGATAAACTCCAAATGTTGCATCCCTGCTTAAAAAGGATCCCAGCGCCTGATCATACATGTATTTTATTTTATTTTATTTATGCGGTTACTTACTCGCATCAAAAAATATTAAAACTGAATAAAGTGAAGAATAACAGCGCTACAGCCGGTGCATGCTTTGCCTGCACACGTAACGGGTCAGCCACCACCGGAAGTAAACAAAACGGCGTTAATTGCGTTACGTTTTTTTAAATGCGTTAAATGTTTAAAATTAATCTCTAAAATGAACGCGTTAACTTTGACAGCACTACTTTTTACCTAAAGCAGTTTGTAGATGACATTGAAAGAATCAACACAGAGGGTGTTAAATGGATTGACTCAAAAACAAACACAGAGAGTGTTCCCCATACTTTGTTCATGTGATGCAGGGGCTCGTTGCATGCTTCAAGGCATACATCAATTCAATGGTGCATATGGCTGTGGCCAATGCCTGCATGAGGGAAAGACTGTGGCAAAGGGGAAAGGGTTCACAAGGGCATATCTATACATTGAAGCAGAGAAAAGAACCCATGACCATATTGTACAGTGTGGTGAGAGGGTAATTGAGGATGGTCTTGAATATGTATTTGGAGTGAAAACTGTCTCACCACTTGTGCTCTTGAACCCTCCACTGGCTTTGACCTAGTTAACAGTTTTCCTGTTGACTATATGCATTGTGTTTTGTTAGGAGTAGCGAAACAATTCCTGGACCTATGGTTTAACAGTAAACACCACAACAGTCCTTGGTATATGTAACAATGTTGTAAATACAATATGAAGTTTGTCAAAATTTGTTTGTTTGTTTGGTCAAGCAAGTTATTGTGCTGCTGGCTTTTATTCTTTAAATCTTTTTTTGTTTTGTTTGGTTAGCAAGTTATTGTGCTGCTGGCTTTTATTTTATTTCCATGCGAGGGTTTTTATGTTATTTTTTTTGACAGCTGGTGGTTGCTTAGCAACGGTAAAGCGCCCGCTCCTCACCTTCTGTGTTTGTCCACTGTGTAACCGGTACGTACTGTAAACAGCTCTGTGTGTTTTTTTATTAATTATCATTTTTTAAATCTAAATTGGGGAAAAAACATAATATATTAAGTTTCGGGTTTGATTTTGTCATATTTTGTAATGGTTTTTAAGTGTTGTCATCTTTTATTTTGTGTGATATATGTTTATCATTTTAGCCGTTACTGTCAGTCACGGTCAGCTGTTCACCGTTCATTTCATATGGTTTCAGTTTATTTAGGTTTATTTATTGTATTTTATGTAATGTTTAGGGGCAGGAGCTGTGTGTTGGCGTACGTCAAATTAACCATCAGCTTTTCTGTTTGTCAGGTATGTTTACATTTTGTATAAAGTATCGTTTTGTTTCGCCTCGGCATGTTAACGTAGTATATAAACGTGTATGTGTGTGTATTTTCCTTTCTCTGTTTAGAATAAGTTCATGGTTGTTGTTGTTGTTGTTAAAAAGTCGATTTAATGGATTAATT
The DNA here is from genome assembly GCF_905171665.1 of Trachurus trachurus. NCBI lineage: Eukaryota > Metazoa > Chordata > Actinopteri > Carangiformes > Carangidae > Trachurus > Trachurus trachurus. The sequence goes on from NC_139903.1 coordinate 32,773,626, forward strand.
TTTTTTATATACTGTAATCAAAAAAACCGCTAGACGATCAACTGTGCGTGCTCGCCCCCTTCTGTGTTTGTCCGCTGTGTGACCGGGGCAGGAGCTGTGTGTTGGCGTACATCAAAGTAACCATCAGCTTTTCTGTTTGTCAGAAATAAATGCCATGAACCTGGCTGTACCTGTGTGTTGTCGACTCTACTAACCCATACCGAACAAGAGGGGTAACATATAGGCACATGTAAAGACCAGGTTGACCAGAGGCTGCTGTCCATAAAACCCCCCTCTGATGTGCCAAGGGTCCCAAGGACTGTGAAAGATGCACATAATTGGAAAGCAGCAGAGTGCAGGAACTGGCTGCTCTTCTACAGGTCTTAAAGGTGTACAGAAAAGAAAATTGAATTTGAGCCCACTCTGGATCATAAAATGAATGTAATAACTCATCTTTCAGACGATGTAGGCCAAACTTTGTGCAAAATTGTATTTTTGAGTAAATCCGGGCTGAAAGTGTGTATTTTTTTTTTTCGCATTGGATAATGCAGGCGCACGGATTATACGTCAGCCTGTACACGATTCACCAGCCACTGATATTGGATCCGTAATCCGTCATTCAAACGTCTGAGACACGCACACACACACGGAGCTCGGGCTCACCCCAAGCTTTGAATATCCCGCCCGCTCGATAACGACCAATCAAATTCGTTTTTCCTTACTCGGGTAAACTCGTGGTGCAGCTCGGGACAACTCGGCGCGACAAACAGGACAAACGGCCATTTCTGTACACCTTTAAAACACTGGATGCTGTTAGTGGCTGCCATCTTTTTCTTTCTTAAAGAAAAAAACTGTGAACGTGGCTTAGCAGAGTCAACATCCAAAATCACAAAATTTGTGCATGAGATGCAAGAGATAAATGGTTTGTGCCACATGTCTTTCAATGTACACCAACTAACCCATTTGTCCTCATCTGTCCAAATACATGGGCCCCTGTGGTGCACATCTGCATTTTGTTTTGAGGGACACAATCAGAAACTTAAGAAAATGTGCCATGGTACTAACTACATACCAACACAGATTGCACGTCAGTTCAACACACTCCAGTCCATACCTACATATCTGAAGCTGTCTCAAGCTACATATAGTGGTGACATCTCACACAGGGTTGAAAAGCTAGTTAATGACTGGGTAAGTGGCTACCCACTTGTCACAAAAGCAAAACAGCTGGATGATATTGTGTCGCTCGGATGTTCCCATCAGAAAACACTTGCGCAAAGTAAAAAAAAACATTCTGTTTCCGTTGTGTAATTTATGTGATGAAGATGAGCATGTCATTGCTGAGGTCTATGAGAGAGCAATTGTGAGCGGAAAGATCTTCACAACAGAAAATTATGGAAAAGGGAACATGCACAACAGCTATACAGTCGAGCTAAGAAATGGCTGTATTGGTATGATAAAATCAATTTTTGACATCACAAAAAACAAATTAAGTACTCCACTGTTTCAGATTCAGCTCTTTCATACTGAGATTGCCTTCGGATATAGTCCTCTCAAAGAAAATGTAATTTTTTTCCAGCAATTAGTGATGTGAAAGTAGTTACATTAATTTGATTTTTTGTCATGGTGTTACTGTCCTCCAGTCTCCCAAAGATAGCTATGTGGGGGGATTGTGAAATCTGGGTCTGTAATATTTCAGAGATTGTCTTAAAGAATGTTTCCCAAAACCCATCCTGGGGCCTCATTTATCATTGTGGATACACCTTTTTTTACGCCATTTTCCCCTCGTTTTGTGCGTACGCACTTTTCTCCACCAAATTTGGGATCTATCAAGCCAAAACCTGACGGGGAAAAGTGCGGACATTTACACCCATTTTGACCCTGGCGTACGCCTTTTTTGAGGAACAGGAGGAATTGGCGACACCGTTGCTGAGTCAGAGAACTGCAGTGTGAGAGGGAGAGAGGAGCGGAGTACATTTAGAAGAGCACAGTAGGATTTTTTGAAGTAATTGTGGTAGTGGTGGACCGTTGATGCTGGCAATCCAACCCGCTCTATAATAACACTAGGCTTTATGTTAATTGATAAACAGAGCGGATTGTGGATTTTGCTTTTTTGATTAGGCTATGTGTGACGTCCGACAAGGATCAAACCATCCAAGTTTAAAAACACACCGGCAGCAGCGCACACTGATCTGCAGCTACTGAGACTGTTATTATTCTGTCACCTGAGTTAACGAGGTTCACGTGTGTTTGGAGCTGACGAGAGGAGAGAATGGAGCTAGACAACGCGGCTCTGAGGAGGAACTGTGAAGGACAGCTGTAATGGAAAATGACCCAAACCGAGTCCAGTAGAGCTGTAACTGTGTAGAAAGGCCTGCAAAGTAATGGTAACTATCGTCCTGCTTCCTACATTGTTTTAACATCTAGGTAAAAAGAAAAAAAAAAAAGAAAAAAGATTTTCTGGGATGAACGGGCAGATTACATAAGATTCTTCTTTTTTCTGCTCCCTTTTGTTGAGATTTGGGAGGTTTTTGTTTTTATTGTAGCATATTAAAATGCAAGATCATTTTTCTGACTGATTTATTGCCCGTGTATCTGCTTTCGGAGAAGCGGGGAAGTTCCGCTTCTTTCCCCCGTCCTCCGCCCGTTGTCTCCTTGTCACTTTGTTGTCACAAAAGTTGCTGCGCCACAGAGAGCACATGGCTAATTAAATATGCACGTGCTGACCATATATAGTTGTATATAGGCGTTCCGGGGGCGGAGTAAGAGGTGTGTTCACGTGTGCACCATTCTTGAGTCCTGTGTGATTTATTGCGGAGAGTTGTGCGTACGCACAGTTTGATTGATCTGAAAAAGGTGTAAATATTTAGGGTGTACGCCATTTTCGTCTTTTCGCCGTACGCAAATATTTAGTAGCAGTTTTACACCCTCTTTGATAAATGAGGCCCCAGTTTGGGGCACAGCCAAAACATGTGTGCTAAATCACATGCAGAGAGTGAGCATCTATTAAATTTCCCCTCTACTGTATCTGGGTAAATTTTAGTTAGTTTGGCTTTGCTATAATGAGCCCTGTGCAGCACTTTCAATTTGGTCCCCCGCCCCGTACTAAATACTTTATTATATTTCAGTAATTTAATAACAGCATGGAACAAACAATCAGGAGAACCTGTGTATGATTACAACATATTTCTTCAGAACTTGTACTTTTAAAAACATAATTGTGTTTTTAAAAGTACAAGTTCTGAAGAATATGTTGTCATTTTACACAGGTTTTTTCTCATTGTTCCATGTTGTTTTTCAAATTCATTGTGACTGATATTGCCCTGCTGTATATTATGTATTTAATGTTTTAAAACATTGATATTCAATCATCTATTGATATAGGCCTATCGGAGTTGATGAGCTTTTGACCTCACAGTGAAGTCAGATCTGGGGTTATATTCATGTAACATAACTTAAGTGTTTGGAATGATGAGTGAGATGCTGGTTTTGGTAACTTGTAAAGAAGCATGCTGAACATAATGGGCCCTAGTTTGCTGGCGCAGCGCAGGTGGCGCAAGGTAGCGCAGCCGGTCTAATGCAAGTTTCGACCAGCGCAGCCTAGCGCAAAGTCAGATTGGGAGATTTGTAGATCGCGCTGCGCTGAGATAGGCGTGGCCGCGCAGCAGGGGGAGGCGTCACAGATTCAGCTTGGTGCAGTGGAAGTTTCGTCCGAAAATGTCCCGCCGAGGTTGCGCTGAAAGCTCGCCACCTCCAACCAGGTCTAGTCTCAGCGCAGCGCGGAGCGCAGCAGGTGCAGTGCAAGTTTGGCTGACTGACCTGCAGTGCACACACGTCACCAAGACCTCACAGGCAGATCTCCACAGTTCCAGACACATTTCAATGCAATAAATATCCACAATAACCACTATTTAATGCAACTAACGGAATCAACACGTGAATTTATATCTATATAGATTGTCCCGTCACATCTGACGTCAGATCAAAGCAGAGATCAAAGGCTGTGGCACGCGTAATGGAAACTCCACCTGAATTAACACAGCAGGGACGAACTGGCACTGAAAAGCAGCTGTGGATGTCCCAAAAGCAGGACTGAGGGTGGATGACTGCATGTCGCTGCCGTGTTGAGATACCACTCTGCCCTTGTGATGATCGCTTTATTTATTTATTTATTTATTTACTTATTAATTTATAAACGCCAGCGACCGCATCAGGCAGCCGTAATGAAAAACAAAACACAAATCTTCATCTCTCTTAGTCCACCACCACTGCCTCGGTATCAGATAGTCAGTATATAGCCTACTACAGTATACTCTCTATCACAGAAAAAAAGAGACGGACAGAGAGGGAGAGAGAGAGCGTCCTTTACGCGGATTTCATCCGTTACGCATGGTGTTTGTTTATCTTTGTCTCATCATCTTGCACAGGGTTTGAATAAATGTGAGTTTCTTTATTAGTTTATTAGTTGTTGTTTCTTATACTATTGGGCAGGGGTTCTCAGTGTATCAGATCAAACCTGATTAAGGATATTTGTATTATTATTAGTAAACTCATTGTTGGTCACTCTGAGCTCGGACCTCCGGGGAAACAGCTGTTTCCTCCGGGGAGAGGTTCGGCCTCTGGCGTCGCTGTTTCCTCCGTCCATGTCAAAGTATAAAATGACAAACTTGCAGCGCGCATCACCCGCCGCGCAGTTAAAGGTGAGGAGAGGAGCTCCTTTGATTGGTGAAGATCTGACTCGGCTGTGTCAAACCCACTCCACGCCTTTCTCTCCTCCTCCTGTCTCCCTTCCGCCCTCTCTCCTCCCTCTTTGCCGTTTGCGCCGGTGGGAGGGACGAGGGGAGGGATTGCGCTGGCGTAAGTCTGACTGCGCGGCCCACGAATCTTGCGAAATGGACCTGGGCCACACCCCGTTGGCGTGGCGAAGCTGCGCTGACGTTAGACTTCACCTGGTCGACGAAACTAGGGCCCAATATAGCATGCTAGCCAGTATTTGATTAAACAAGTTGATCAGCCAATGCTCAACTGAAATATTGTGTTTGTATTTTTTTTATTAATTCGATCACTCAGCTCATACTCGCTACAGATGATGACATTCCCTGCATAACATTATAGGAAGATCAGCAGTTTTATTCTTTTTTTTTTTTGCTGCTAGCTTAAATTAATAAATGTAAATAAATGTATTAACTTCTGAAACCAAAAATACTATTATCAGTAGTATTTGTTGTGACTGATATTGCCCTGCTGTATATTATGTATTTAATGTTTTAAAACTGTTGATATTCAATCATCTATTGATATAGGCCTATAATTTATTTGTTCATCTATTTAAATACACGGATAAATGTTTAATGTGGCCCTTGAATTTTGTTGATTTTGTCACATATATGAATTAAATGCTTAGCCTAGGCTACTCATTTATTTAACATTTTAATTACATTAAAATTCCCCAGTAACACTTTGTCGCCATCAGAGTGTGAACCTTAATTGTCATCTTTAGCTGACACAAACTCAAAATAGTGACTGTATTTCCAACTAGAAACGCACATCTCTCTCCTCCTTTCATTGCTGTTTACGTTTGTGTCACTGGCTGCTTGACGCGTGAGTTGTCCTCATGCCGTAAACGTGACTTGTCGCGGACAGGCGTCACTCCAATGCAAGAAGAAAGCAGAAATAACCTATTTCCTTTTTTCTAAGGAAAATGACAAAAAATAGTAACGCACTGTCACTTGGATAAATAACTTAAATCTGATTACTGGTTTGGAGATAGTAACGCATTAGATTACTCATTACTGGAAAAAGTGGTCATATTAGAGTAACGCGTTACTAAGTAGCGCGTTACCGGCATCACTGATCACCATCCATGTACAATGGCATAAGCAGCACTATCTAAATCATCACAGATAATAAAATAAAATAATGTTTTATTTTGTTGTTGTTTTTAAATTCTATTTTAGAAAGAGGTGAGAGATACATTAAAACACACATTTTTAAGGTACGGTATTATCTATGTTGATGGTTTATTTATTTTTTATTTCAGTGGTATTTGTACCTGCGTCATTACGTACACACGGCGTAGCAACAACGCGCAGCGTAGAAGCTTACACCTTTGCCTGCTAGCTATGCTAGTCACCGACAGTCCAGCGAAATGAAAAGAAAAAAGCCCAGTAAAGCAGACATTAGAAGTTTTTTGAATATCAAAATTAAAGAGTCTGAGAGTCCCATGCAAGTACAGTTCTTTCTCTTTCTCTATTTTATTTCCCTTTCTCCTCATCCATGGTGTCGACGGGGTAAAAAGACGCCTGAAAACCTCTGACCTGTTGACTTAAGGTCGGCCCCGCTCATTATGACGTGTTCTTGTAATGAAACCTGATCCGTGGTGAACATGGAGTATTTTATTTTGAAAATCAACCAGGGTTTTATTTAGTATTTTGTAGCCGACTTCCTTGCTTCCTTCCCTGCTCTGTGCTGCTTGATGCGCCGTGCTCTGGCGTCCGGCAAAAATAGAAGCTCTGCGCATGTGTGACACGTTGACTAAAATTGAAGAGGTAGAGGGTCCCAGCCTGTAATCAGAGAGTGGCAGCTGTGGGGGAGAAGGGGCAACTGTGTGTGGACTAGAGGTCGACCGATTAATCGTTTTGGCCGATTAAAGCAGATATCAGTGGAATGTTTTTGTTAATATAAGTCCTAAATAGTCCTATTTTCCGTCAGCAATCACTTACATGAAGTATTTCAGCCTAAACACGAGTCTCTCCGTCACTCTGCTCTGCTGTAACCCGAGGAGAAAATTTTCCTTGTGGGATACAAGTGTTATCCAATGAGGAGAGAGAACGGCATGAAGGGCTGTGTGTGCAGCCAAGGGATGCGCGTGAATGTGGTGACGTAGCACGAGGACCAATTGATGCCTGACAAGGGCGGGGGCTGCTAACTCATGGTGCGTTCAAAGAAACTCGTACTTTGTGTTTTTCCTTCCTGTGAAGTCATACCAGTTCGATCTGGTACGAGTTCACGGGTCGGAAGTTACGAGTGGCCGTTATAGGGAACTTTCACAGACAACAGGATGGTAAAAACACGAGCTACGGGTTACCTGGAACGCTACCAAGTCGTAGTTGTGACTTGAAGCTGTAACTTACGGTTTCAAAAGCCTGCCTTGAACGCAGCATTAGCCGAAACGGCCGTGAAGCTGATATCTGCTTTAAGGGCTCTATTTAAAAAAAAAAAAAAAAGTCTGTTATCTAACGGTTATAGCAGCAGCGCGCGAGACAGCTTTGTGGACTGTGTGTGTGTGTGTGTGTGTGTGAGAGAGAGAGAGAGAGAGAGAGAGTGAAGTAGTTAACTTAGATGCACTTTTTTTATGACCGATAACCAACACTCCTTAACCGATGAGGTAAAAACATTGACTTTTTTATTTTTATTATGTTTTTTTGCTGTTATAAAACACACCTGCGCTGCAAGGGCTGATCAGCGCCAGATGAGTGTGCTCTGTATCAGCTGGAGGTTAGCCTAACAGTTAGATCGTCCAATGTTGAACTGTGTTATTATTTTTGACATGGGCTGTAGGTTCTCAAACTGTTGATCTATATGATGGAGGAAACACTGAATGTTACTGAATTTTATTTAACGTTATCATAGTTAAGACATGCTTTGGGTTAGGGACAAACTAGAAATATCTCCCTAGTTAAGTTAAATTATCTGAGTTTATCTTGACTGCTTTCCTTGTCAAGTGTGCAGCTATTTCATCTCCCTCTGTTTACTTTTTTCAGATAATGATGTGGATGGTGTAACAGTTGAGTGAGGCCTTGCAGACACCATGGTGCCCATTTCAAGGATCATTGAAAAAAGCAGATCAAATTCAGTTAATTCATCAACAATCAAGGAGCCAGTCACATCAAGGTGAGCGTGTGTATGATGCTTTCAGAGCTTTCCTGAGTTATGTTTATATGTTTTTAAGGAAGCTTTAAATTCAAAAGTTAGAACCTGCAAGAACCAGCCAGAGAAACTTGTCCAAAGTCAGTGGTGCACATCAGACAAGTCAGATGTGTATTTCTAAACACCCCCCACCCCCCCTCTCTCAAAACTCTCATAAGGCACCAAGCGTTCGTGGCGAGGACCCATCCTCCATTGTGGCTCACATGAAGGTCCAGCATAGCCAGTACCTGAAGATGCACCCAGACACTAAGGACACCAACTATGGTAAGTGAAAACGTATCTTAAAGTGATAGTTGGGATGCAGACTACAGGTATCAGATGTCAGACTGCCTCATTCTTTCAGTTTTAACCTGAATATACAAGACATGATTGATTTTCCCAACGATCAAAGTATACCAAACCGAACCGAAAACCATGACCACAAACCCGTGAACCGAACCGTTTACTTGAACATCTTTTAAATACATATTGCCACTTAATATGTTTTATGTAGCCTATGGCATTTTTAAGCTTCGTTAGTTAGTCTGTTATTGGACAGAAAGAGCAGCGCTGCCTCGGAGCATAGCCTACGTACAGAAAACACATTTACATCAATAAATAAATGTTTCCCCCTTCACATGTTTCAAAACCAAACACAGAGAGACAGCTTGTGCAGGTTTAACAGGAGCAAAAGCTATGCTAACCTGAGTAAATCTGGACCCTAGTCTCATGCTAAAATTGACTGTAAATTCACCTTTAAAGTTGTTTTGTTTTGTTTGGGGGTCGGTATCCTCTCACCTTTTTTACCCCTGATGAGTTTGCACCCCTGAGACTAGAATGTTTATTTGTCATGGCACATAAAAATAAACATTACTCAGTTTTGCAGCTTGAATTATATTCAACAAGATTTGGACCTGCAGTCCCTCGCTTTGTACTGGAGCAAAAACTCCCCCTTTAAGTCTTGAAATGTTCTTGAAATTCCTTTTTCTTGAAAGTCAGACTTTGACTAAAATATGAATATTTTTGTCTTTTTCTATTCCTCTCCAGGGAAAACCAAAAGACTCTCAGCACTTGGAGTAAACTGCTATCCCTGCAGACCCTTGACTTCATCTCCCTCCAGGGACGCTGGAAGGTTTTTTTAGTGGGGGTCCTGCTGTCTACACCCCACTTCCCGTGTCCCTGTCTCTCTCCCATGTTTGTCTGTTTATGTTCAATATGTTTTAAGGTTTTTACTTGCTTCATGATGGTTTGATGGTTCATGTTCTGAAAAGATGTAATTAAAATCACAAACTGCAACGAGTTGTCACGCCCCATATGTCCTGTTCCCAATTCGGAGGGGAAAATATCCGAATACATACACAATTACACATATGTATAGACATGTCTCTGGTGCCCAGTGTTAGGACTCTGCTATAATTTCTGTTGCAGGAGTAGGTTTCTCAACATTTTTCTAATAGTTTTAGATCCTAATGGGACCAGTTTTCTAATGGTTTTAGCTCCTAATGGAACCAGTAGCTTTCTAATGGTTTTATATCCTAATGGTTCCTAATGGTTTATTTCCTAATGGTTTTATATCCTAATGGTTCCTAATGGTTTATTTCCTAATGGTTTTATATCCTAATGGTTCCTAATGGTTTATTTCCTAATGGTTTTATATCCTAATGGTTCCTAATGGTTTTCCTAATGGTTCCTAATGGAGGTTCCAATTCCCATTAGACCATTAGGAACCTAATGGTTCCTAATGGTTTTTTCTAATGGTATTCTACTGGATTTTTCAGCAGGGAGGAAGTCAAACCACGAGAGAATCCGGTCAATTTTCAAAATAAAACACATTCGGAACGGCGGCCCCTCGGGAAGTTCGAAATGACGGACCTTCGGGAATTTTCGGACTGGCAGACCGTCGGAATGGCGGTCCTTCGGAATGGCGGTCGCCCCCCTCCAGCATTAGAGAGGGCAGCGCACCAAAACAACACTGCGTGCGCTCTGAGCCGCTGACGCCGTTAACAGCTGCAGCAACACGTCACGTTGTCACTTTAACACCTGCAGCTAATTCACAACAGCGACAGAACAAGAGCACGTCAGGCTCATTTATATGCAGATCGCATTCATGTGGTGGTTTGCATTGACCATCTACGGTTAAAACTGGGCGTGTACAGGGCGGAACGTGAAGCGGATTCAGCTGCGCGCACTTGTAGGAACTCTGTGATTTGGGAAGTTTGCTTGCAAGTGTGCGTACGCAGGGTTTTATAAGTCTGAATAAGCTTGGCTTTTGGGCGTACCCTTTTAGTAACGATCCCACGCACAGTTTTATAAATGAGACCTTGAAATTCAACATCTCGTCCCTCTTCATGTTGATTTTCAAGCTGCTTGTCCTTAACGTCACTATTCCTTACCACGCCGCGTGTCTGTCTGTCCGTTTGTGCCCTGTGTATGTCACTCTGGTTAGTGGAGCTATCATAACCTGCTAGCGTGTGCTGCCGTCAGGTAGTAAACAAAGCCGCATGCTGCGTTGCCAGGTTTGACAGTTGCCCCCTTTTGGAAACAACATTAAAGGGATAGTAGCATTTTTTTTAAAGTGGGGTTGTATGATCTACAAATAGCCCCTAAGTACTTTAATTGCAGTAGAAGACTCTCTGCACTCCTCCTGTTAGCAACACCAGCCCATAGCCCTGCCCAGAGATTTACAACATACATTGTTGTGAATGGACCCAAAGAAACGGCCTATTTTCACGGCCTAAAAGAGGTTTTACCTGAAAAAAAAAACACAGTTCCATTGTTCGCTATAATATCATTTTTTCCAGCCTTTAAAGTGCAGGAAAAACACAGTTTTTATTTGGACCTAAGTTCAAGAGACAGCTGGCTGAAAAGCTAAATAATCATTGTTAAAAATGCTGCAAATCAACTAAAATTTTATTATTATTATAACCTTTATTTATTCTCGAGAGACATTGAGGTTGCCCTCATTTTCAATGTCGTCGAGTTGTAGTAGTAGTAACTGATGATCAAATTTCCTTCTTTTTTTTGGTGAACTGCTCATATTTCATTATTAAAAACCTTTAAATGTGATACGTGATTGATACTCCCAAAGTGCACCAGATTAATTCATTTAGATTGCAAATTTTCAAAAATGTCCCCCCCCCCGCAAAAAAATTTCAGGCACAGGATTTTTTCCTGCTTCAAGGGTCAATGATATGGTTAGGTTTAGGCACCCAGCCCCTCTGGTTGGGTTTAGGCAAAAGGCCTCTACACAGGTAAGTACCCAAGATGAGTAACAATTAATTCCATTTCACATTAAGACCAAATGGTTCCCTCGTTCCTAATAGAAAAATCCAATAACGCTCTTTCTTCTTGCGTTCCCAATCTGTCCAAGTAGCATTCCTTTGCAGCCCTGAGTCAAAACCATGTATAATAAAATGTTGAACTAAAGGTGTATCCACTTCTTTCTTGTTCTTGATATTATAACGATGTTGAATCATCCTTGTGGATAAGGTATTTTTGGTTTCTCCAACATATTTCAAACCACATTTAACACAAAATATAATGTAGATACAGTTCTTGGATTTGGGGTTGAAACCTTGCTCTATCTTTACCATAGTTCTATCTTTAGCATTCCTAACGAAATTCAATTTGGCAAATTGTTTAGCCATATAGTCAGGTTTCTTAAAGGTCAAAGAAGGCAATTTTTCTCTGACTAGAAGGTCTCAAAGATTCGGATTCCTCCTATAGGCCGAAATGACCTTTGACCTCGGAATGATCTCAGACCCCTCCATGAACTGTTCAAAATTGTTCTTCAAAGCCTAATTCAATTTCTTTGCATGAGAACTAAAAGTAGTGATCAAAGGGATCACATTCCCATCTTCCTTACTCCTTCTCTTTTGAATGTCCTCAGACACCGTCGTAAAAAGGACATAGAATATCCTCGTCCCCTTAGGACATTAAAGAGCCCCTAAAAAGTCCTCTTCCCGTGTACAGATTCGCCAGAATCTGAGAAGTTGAGACTTCACAATTCCTGTAAAGGTATGGCGCGGGTGGAAACCGGACCTATACAATAAAGCGTGGGTGTCCGTCTTTTTAAAGAAAACTTTAACTTCCAATTGGTGTGTATGTTGAAACTCTGAGCCTTTAAAGACTGTTGTATCCAAGAAGTCAATGGATTTATCATTTTTCTCAACCTTAAGCTTAATAGAAGGATCATGGGAATTCAAAATACAAAAAACTTGTCAAAATCCTCCTTGGATCCCTCCCAAACTCCCCAAATGTCGTCCAGGTACCTTAAGTAATGAAATGGTTTTTTAGAACATTTTTGAAATGCTTCCTCCTCCCAGAGAGCCATGAAAATGTTGGCGTAGGCCGGGGCGAAACGCTTCCCCATGGCCGTGCCCTTAATCTGGAGATAATATTCTTCATTAAACATAAAATCATTTCTCCTTAGATTTATATCCAACAACTGAATCAGTTCTTCTTCTGGCCTTCCAGGGTCTGGATACCTTTGAAACATCTTTTGGACTGCCCTAATACCTGCATCAATCTCTATGTTGGTATATAAACTATCCACGTCCATTGAAAAAAAGAAAGAATTGGGAGGGATCCTCAATTTAATGACCACATCAATAAAATGGTATGTATCTCTTACATAGGCAGGATGTTTACATGACAATGGATTTAAATAATGATCCAGAAACTCTGCTGTGTGATATGTTTCACTCCCGCAGTCCGAGGGGTATTTCAAAAGGGATAGTCCACTTTTGGGCTTCCTTTTGGATCTTTGGAAGGATATAAAATCTCCTTTCCCTAGGGTTAGAATCCCCTTTTAAGTAAGCTTTCTGCTTTGCATTAATACATTTTTTCTTTTTACCCAGGGGGCAAAATCCCAGTTTTTTGAAAAACGGACACGGAGCGTTGTAAAAGGTTTGACACCAGAAATGATATCTAGGAACTTCAAGGATTAAAACCTGGGTGGACAACCCGGTCAACTACGTAGCTGCTGGAAAGCTACAGGGGGCCAAAACCCCTTTCTGGGGTCATTTTGCTGGCGAAATGATGTAAATGCAAATATTTAGGTACTACAATGGCATAAATAGTCATACAACTATAACATTTGGCAGAGAGTATCTTGACACATAGGGGGAAGCATGAAAAAAACATTCTGGGGTTTGTTGCAACTCAATTTTAAGATATCACCCTCAACATCCCAAAAAAGACCAAAAAAAAGTACTGTTCGCCTGACAAATTCTCAGATTTTACCGCGGGAGGACTTTGGGGAGGACACGGTGTTGCTCCAGCTGAAGACCGGGCGGACTGTCGGCTGAGAGCTTCCTGGTTCAGCTCCGAGCTGCTGGAGCAGCTGGAGCAGCAGCGCGGGTGAGAGCAGAGCAGCAGCGGAGCAGCTGCGCTGCATCTAAATGCAGAACTCGTTTGCAGAAGCCGAGTTATGATAAAAACTTCCAGATCATGAGCTGTCATGTGACTTTGATCGTCATCTATTTCAGTTCTCCTCGTCGTAGAGTCCCCAAATTTACATATAATGTGTATTAAAGTGTCTATTTTCATAATTTAAAAAAAAAGCAAAAAACGTAAAATTACGTTTTCGGCACTCAACGCATGGGAACGAAAAACGAGAAATTACGTGGTTGGCACTCAATGAGTTAATATATTGGATTTGTGTGCTATAAAGCGTATGTGAATAGTGTTCTGGGTTTCTCCAACGTACATAAGGAAGCATACTTTGCATGTGATAAGGTAAACACAATTTTTGGTTTGTGGAGAGGCTATTTCTGCAGTCCTGCAGACTCTGTCTAGCTGAGTATTTTCCACCCATTTGATTTGTTTGAAATACTCATAGTTGTGTCTATATCTCCCTCTAGTGGACAAAGAAGGATCAGGCTTGAGTTTTGCTTTGACCAAATGATCTTGTAGGTTCATGTTTTTTCTAAAGCAATAATTCTGATATCCAGTTCTAGTCTGTTTGTTTTAAAGGTGTTATCCAAATTGTTTTTGATTTGTTAGACTAATTGTAGTGTGGCTGGGGAGTACGTTGTTACTAATGGTATTGTTGTGGCCACTAAAATGGGTTTAACAGTGAGGAATTTTTTGTAACTTTCTCTTAGGAAGGTCCTGGTATAGCCTCTGTCTTTAAGCACAGCAAACAGTATCTTGGTGGCCTGGACAAAATCCTCTTTCTGAGTGCATATTCTGTGAAACCTGAGAATTTGTGATTTGACTAGTCCAGCAAAAGTGTGTTGTGGATGGAAGCTGGTACGGTGTAGAAGAGCGTGTGTGTCTGTGTCTTTAAAGAATACTTTGATGTCCAGATTATTTTTTGTGTGAAAGTCTTTTCCTTTAAATGTCGTTGTGTCCAGAAAGTCAACTGTATTGTGATCTGTTGTCAAACTCTGAAGGAGTGTGCTGCCAAATTCCCCATATATCATCCAGGTATCTAAAATAGTGCAGAGGCTGTTTGCTGCAAGCTTTAAAGGTCCCATATTATGCAAAATGCACTTTAGAGCGGTTTTCTATCAATAATATGCATCCCCGGCCTGTCTACAATCCCCCCTGGTATGGAAAAAGTTCATCCTCTCCCTTTTTTGCTTTCTCTGTCTTTAGAAAATGTGTGCTTAAACAGGCTCGACGCCACCCCCTAGGTTGGTGGCACCGCCCCAGGTGAAGGTTTGCCACGCCTGAAGAAATTTTCTAAACCGTGCCATTTTTTCCCCCACTTGTTAACATAGCTGTGGTTAAACAATGGCGAATGTACGACCTGGAAGAAGCGGTTGCTCTGTTGTTGGCTGCACACACAGCGCCAAAGTCATCAGATATCACCACATTTCAATCAATAAATGTTTTAAAATGAACAACTAGGCAAGTCTGGTCGCTTTTCCGCTGTCGCCGCCCCCCCGCTTTATTTACGTAAATGTGGTGATTTCAGTAGCTACATAGCCCAGCTCCTCCTCACTTTTCATTCAAACAAACTAATGCCACTGCCACAGTTGTTAAATTTCATCAATGAGACCAGCATTTAATCTCCTAAACAGAATTTAACCAGCCAGCGGTAAACCTCTAAAAGCATGCAGATACGTTACTTCGCTCGTTTGCTCCTCCGGGAGGAGGAGATGTCCGTGCCGGCAGATCAGCTCAGTAGAGCGGCTGTCTGCAGCTGGTCCCCGGTCGGGGCTCACACAGACTCTGCACTTCTCCCAGGACAGACATCGGAGCAAACTGACCACAGACTCTGGATTAAACTTTCTCGCATGAAAAAATATTAAAACTGTGACGTGTTAACAGTGCTAAAGCCTGAATTAAAACAGGGTTTTAGCAGCTTCTATGGCTGTTCGTTTACCGAAACGGCGACAGCCGATGCTAATTTCTGTTAGCCCGTCTATGAGGTTTCACATTATACGTTAGCATTGAGCTAAGCGGACTTTATGCTTAGTTGTGATACTGGCTGTGTGTGTTTTGAACGTTGTTTCAAGCCTAGTTTGGGACTATTGGGAGCTACATGAACCACGAGACCGCACTGGCGGCGACGTCAAGAGCTGTCGCCACACTGTTATATCAATCGCTCTGGCCATAGTGATACATCCACCCATAAACATTAGCCCATGCTACCGTTAGCCACATCCTGTCCCTGAGGCAGAATCTTTCCTACTATGGCCACGCCAAGACCCGCCTTACTAGGCCTCTGATTGGCTGAGAGGGGCAAGGCAAGGCTGTGACAGACGGAGCTCATTAACATTTAAAGGTACAGGCACAGAAACAGCTTGTTCTCAGCAGAGCTCATTTGAGCGACTTTTAGACAGCTGCCATTCAGGACCACGGATCAGTTTGGGGCAATACATTTACAATACAGTTTAGTTGGACGTCTGACAGCTGAGTGAAATTGATTAAAAAGAGCATAATATGGGACCTTTAAGCGCAGTTGTTTCCCATTCTGCCATGAATATGTCTGCATAAGCTGGGGCAAATTTCTTTCCCATGGCAGTTCCTTTGACCTGTAGGTAAAATTGTCCATCAAATTCAAAGTAATTTTTGGTTGGATTGATTTCTAGGAGTTGGAGGAGTTCTTTGTCAGGTCTCTTTTTGTCATAGTTTTTTTGTAAGACTTCTTTCACCGCCTGAATGCCCTGTCTGGTGTCAATATTGGTATATAAACTGTCCACATCTATGGTGAAAAGCATCGCATTAGGTGGGACATATAGTTTTTTGACCTTATTGATGAAATCATACGTGTCCTTGATATAACTGCTATGTAATTTAGCTAGGGGATTTAAAAAGAAATCTATATATTCAGCTGCACGGTAAGTTTCACTGTTGCAGTCTGAGACTATTGGTCGACCAGGTGGGATTGTGTGGGGGATACTCCACTTTTCTGGATCTTTGTGTATTTTTGGGAGTAAATAAAAGCGTCTGGCTCTGGGTTCAGATTCGTCAATTAAGTAGTTTTTTTGTTTAGCATTGATTAATTTTTTCTCATATATTTTTTGGAAAATAGACAGAATGGTTTTAGCTGTGTCCAGGTAGATGGGTTTGTTGAGTTTGGTATAGTATTGTGGATCGTTGAGTTGTCTGACTGCTTCCCAAACATACTGTTCCCTGTCTATGATCACTACCATACTGCCCTTATCTGCTGGTCTGATGATTATGTCGTGATTGCTCTTAAGTTCCTTTAAAGCTTCATTTTCTTCTGAGGACAAATTGGACTTGAACGGCTTCACCCTAAAGTTGTTGTAGAAAAAATCTGTGTCTGTCTTAATCAGATCTCTGATATATGTGGGTAGGCTAAGTTCAGGTGGAGTCCAGGTGGATTTGGGTATGAATGGGAGCTGATTAGTTTCTCCTTTGTTTTCATAATAAGCCCATAGTTTGAGGGTTCTATGATATTTCTGTAGATCCCACCTGGTCTGTGGAATGATCTCAGATGAACTGCCCCTTGTTGGAATAAAGCTGATTCCCCTGTTCAGCAGTGATAATTGTGCATTGGAGAGTTGCACTTTTTTGGCAAGAATCATTACATTCAGGAACCCCTCCCTGGTATGAGGGCTTCTGGGGCCCTTCAGTTTAACAAATCTTCCCAATGTTTGACTATTGCTGTTGCAGTTGATGGTTTCCAGTGTGTTAAGTCATTCTCTACTTTAAATAGCTTCTCTGGCAGGGCTGGCAAAAGTGCTTTTCTAGATGGTCGTTGAGCAGCTGCATGTTGCTTTTGTCCCCAGCAGAGAGCGCTGTGGTGTAGTTAATGAGAGGAATGAAGATTTGTGCCAAAGGGAATTTGTGTTTTGCCACCTGCAGTGTATTGTAGATTTCCCTGACCACTGTGTTTTTGATGTTGGCCTTGCGGCAGTTTATCCTAAATGACAGGATCATAAACTCTGGTTGTGCAAGGGTGGTCACCTTCCTCAAAATGGCCTCAGCATGATAAAAAGTGGCCCCCGGATAGCTTTCTATCTGCATTTGCTGGTTTTGGAATGAGGGGATTCTGGATAGGTTGGAGTCACCTATAATGACAATCTTTTTTCTAACAGTGAGGTGCCAGTCTTGCAGCTTCCTGACTGTATTTATGTGTCTTGTAGGTCTGCATGTTGGTGTATCAGCCTATTCAAGAGGAATGCTCACCCCAAAGTCACTGTCAGAGTCCGAATCAAAGGGGAGGTGGCCCAGCAATTGATCATCCTCTCCCTGGCGGTCCACCAAGACCGGTAGCGGACCCCGAGCAGGAGGAGGAGTGATGGATCGGGGGGAGGAAGACAATTCCCCGTCCTTTGAGCCAGGGGCGGGCTGACGACGCCTGAGGGGGACCAGCCTCGGCCTGTCTGAAAGTAGCTCTGGATCTCTGGCCCAGAGGAACTAGGCTCGGGAGGGATGAGGTCCGGCGCGGTGTCTGGCCCTGGCCTTCCAGTAGCTGCATGCTCTGGTCTTCCCGTGGCAGCCACGTGGAGGTGTTGCTGCCTGTGGTGGCTGAGGCCTGGCCGCCCTGAACTGTGGCCATCTGAACCCTCGAAGCAGGGGGTGAACCTGTAGCAGGAGAGTGAGGAGAAAGAATGGTGGGAGGAATGGGAGAGATGATAGGAGCAGCCAGAAGAGAAGTGATAAGAGAGGAGGAGGGAGGAGAGGAGGGAAGCCCCCATCGTCCCTCAGAACGAAATCTGTGTCCTCAATGTCATTGTCGAGAAGGTCAAGGTTGTTCCTTAAGAACATTTTTGTGTTTTCCAACGTTTTTGGTCTCAGTCTGCGTCCGAGATTTCTCTCAGCCCACCTGGAAGCAATGATGAAAGGGTCTCGCCAGCCGAGAGGAATCAGTTCAGAAAGGTATTGCACACTCAGAGACATGCTTTCCTCATAATGTTCTCTAAGTATCAGTAACAAGTTATATTCCCAGTTCTTGGCGTTTCCCTCCAGCATTAATTGGGTGTGATCAGTTGGCACTGCTGGTTTAATGAATGTAGCCAGATTGAGTGCTGTTTTATGAATTATGGGGGGGGGGGGGCTGATTAGTCGAAACATTGTATAAATGATGTTGGGCTTTGATAATTTGGTAAATTGTTTTAACCTTGGTAGCAAAATTTGGATCCTCTGAGTCCACAAATCCACTGCGTGGCTCTTTATTCGCAGTCGTTTCCATTCGTACATTGTCTCTTTTTCTCTTTTGGGGAGAGTTCCCACGGTAATTATCATGTGTTGATATGTAATTACCTCTTTTGTAGTCTCGGGGGGCCACGTGACCGTGCCGATGACGTGACGTCTGGTGTGAGTGGCCATGCGTCCCTGGTCTGCGGAATCGACGCGTCGGTGATGGAGAAGGAGCGGCAAGGCGCTGCCGCGCGCGGCGCGGAGAGCGTTGATATGCTCTTCTGGCTCCTTCTGTCCCCTCTGTCTCTGTTTTGTCTTGTTGTTGAACTTGCTGCTTGTGCATAAGAACGTACTGTATCTTGTCGCTCTTCTTGCCACGGACGCGGTCTGTCGCGGCTTGAGAAGCGTTCCTGGGGGGAGCATACATCAGTCCGAATGCCCAAAAGTCCAACGGCTCATTTCTCCGGTTACATGCTGCCATTCCGACATGCTGCCACTCCGACATATCGCCATTCCGACATTTTACTATTCAGACATGTCACCATTCAGACATACCACCATTCCGACATGCAAACGTCCTGCCATTCCGACAGTTTCGTCCCGCCATTCCGACAAGGCTTTAATTTCCATAAGGAAATGTGCCTTACTCCGAGCGGCGGTTAGGTGTTTGTGTGTATGTTTTTTTTTTTTTTTTTCATGTTTTAAGACATGTGTACAGATGTGATACAGTCAGTGGAAGCTTAATAAATAAACAAACACAAAGTCTCGCCATTTACAATCACACACTCCGATGTCAGTTTGTAACAATTTCCCTTACAATAAGGATATAAGAGGAACTGGCACAACGCAGTCCTGCTGCAGGCGGACCTAGGCTCGCGCTACTGGTGCGTCCAGGGAAGCAATAATCAAAGTCGTTACTTAGTCTGAGTCTCTGTATTTCACTGAACTCAAAACGCGCCCATCACAGGCGGCATATAATAAACAATTACACACAGATCAACAGAACCCGAAAGCCCTCCCCCCTCCCGCTGTCCATTAAGTCCGAGTCCCAGCTGTGGGAATGAGTGTGTATGTGTGTGGGTGCGCGAGCGCACTGTCACTGTCTGTGCCAGCGTGTATGTGTGTGTGCGGGGGTGCGCGAGCGCACAGTCAATGTGTGTGTGTGTGTGTGTGTGCGTGCGTGCGTGCGTGCGTGCGTGTTGAGGGTGAGTGAGAGAGAGTTTGTTTATCCTACTGTCCACACGGGAGAGACGCCGCGGCTCCGCCGAGGTGTAACACTGTCTTTTTTCAGTCCATTATACAATCATGTGTCATATAATCAATGTTCAATCATGTGTACAGTCCCTATTACAATTTTTTAATCATGTGAAAAAAAACACAAACCAATCATGTTATGAATGCCACACTGATCAAAAGAAGACTGTTGTATCTTGTAAATTATGTTATGTGATACTAAATTGTCCCCAAACATCTGGATGCACTGGATATGATGTGGTTTACTTTATCATATGTTATGTTATACCAGTATTATGGTGATAACAGAAAAAATTACTCATAATTTGAATCAATAATAAAGAAGAGTATAAACCCTAACAATGTTGTGCTTGAGTGTTAGGGTTAGGGGGAAAAAAAAGCAGTAATGTAATTTTTAGAGCATTTATTGTGCAGAAAGCAGATCTCAAAATTAAAACCAGCACTTTATGGTGCAAATGAACACAAATAACAATACCATAAATGGTCAAAAAAATTGCTCATGTTGCCTTTGTTTGCTGTCACTGTCACTCCACTGTTGAGGTTATCCCAACTATAAGACAATTATTATTAAGAGGGTTATTGGCTATCAAATTAGTAAAATATCAATACCAAAATATTAATAATTACTATAAAAAATTTAATGGGATTTAATTTGATCAAATCCACCTCGGGCCACCAGACAGCCAATGTACCAAAGTCAGTCTCATAAGGGTGTGCTAAATATTAATATAGAACCTTGTTTAATGATTAAAGCAGAAGTAAGTGATATATTTGTGTTAATATAAGTCTTAAATAGTTATATCTTCCAACAGCAATCACTTACATAGAGTGTTTGGACTGAAACACGGGTCTGTCAGTCCCTCTGCTCTGCTCTGAGCCGAAGAGAAAACATTTATCGTATCCTACAGTTTTTATCCAATGAGGAGAGAGAACGGCATGCAGGGCTGTGTGTGCAGCCAAGGGACGCCGTGAATGTGGTGACGTAGGGACGAGGACTGTTATGGTGCGTTCAAGGAAACTCGTATTTTTCCGACCGTGAAGTCGTACCAGTTTGATCTGGTACGAGTTCACCGGTCGGAAGTTACGAGTGGCCGTTATAGTGACTTTCACCGGTAAAACAGGTCGGAAAAACACGAGTGGGTTGCCTGGAACGCTACAAAGTCGTAAGTTGTGACTTGAAGCTGTAATTTACGATTTCAAAAGCCTGCCTGGAACGCAGCATTAGCGAAAACGACCGGACCACTTACTTCTGCTTTAAGTTAATAATTATAAACAAAATAACATTATCAATAGCTGCAAAGTTGAAGGATTTAGAAGTTCTACTGCGTAGAGGTTGGCATAGTCACTATTGTACAACATTAACAGACCAGTAAAGTTTCAAGGAAGTTTATTGGACACATCTAGAAAATGGAATAACAAAACATAAAACTAAGACAAGCTACGTACACTATGTACACGTGTGTGTGTGTGTGTGTGTGTGTGTGTGTGTGTGTGTGTGTGTGTGTGTGTGTGTGTGTGTGTGTGTGTGTGTGTGTGTGAGTGAGTGAGTGAGTGAGAGTGTATGACTATGTGTGGGTGACCATGTGTCTGTGAGGTGTTAAGTGTGACCTCAGACAATGGAAAAGATGGAGGGTGGCCCTTTGACTTTTTCTTTTCGTACAGCTTCGGGACTAGGGCTGGGACAATATGCTTTTCTCCCGATTTGATTCTTCTACGATTTTTGGGATGGCGATTCGATTTAAATTGCGGTTCTACGATATTGCCGATTCTCTCGATTTTTAGTGTGCATTTTTAAAGGTGTACAGAAATGGCCGTTTGTCCTGTTTGTTGCGCTGAGTTGTCACGAGCTGCAACACGAGTTCACCCGAGTAAGGAAAACGAATTTGATTGGTCGTTATCGAGCGGGCGGGATATTCAAAGCTTGGGGCGAGACCGAGCTCCGTGTGTGTGTGTGTCTCAGACGTTTGAATGACGGATCCAATATCAGTGGCTGATGAATCGTGTACAGGCTGACGTATAATCCGTGCACCTGCAATTATCCAATGCGGGAAAAAAAATACACACTTTCATCCTGGATTTACTCAAAAATAGAATTTTGCACAAAGTTTGGCCTACATCGTCTGATAGATGAGTTATTACGCTAATTTTATGACCCAGAGTGGGCTCAAATTCAATTTTCTTTTCTGTACACCTTTAACGTTTATCTGCACACAAATACTGTAGGAGCCTATAAATTAACATACTCTAACAACAAATGCACATTGCACAATATAAAAAAAAAATTGATTTAAAAATCGTCAAAAAAGATATTGCAATATTTATGTGAATCGATTTTTTCTCCCACCCCTATTCGGGACGGCGACTTCTGTCATGTGTTTGCGTGTTGGTATGGCGTATCGTGGTTCGAGTGTGTTTACCATCTTCTTAAAACCCTCGTTTTCGACGACACTGTACGGCCGCAGGTCCTTGCATATGAAGACAGCCACCGACTCTGTTATCTTCTGTGCGCGGGCAGAACCTGGCGCCAGTTTGCACATAAGGGATCTGTCGAGTTGTGTTTGTTTTGAATCCGCGGATTTAGCCATGGGTTGCTGCAGAACGTCCGCATGGTGTCGGCTCAGGTGGTTCCGCAGGTTTGTCGTGTTGTTACAATATTTCAGAACCGCCTGGCAAAGTTTGCACAACACTTTACTTTTATCTCTTTCCTGTGTTCCAGATTTACACGGGAATACAAAATGAACCCACACGTCTGCTTTGAGGTTTGACGGCGCTGGCTTCATGCTGCTGCTACTCACTCCGGTCGCCATATTGTTATGGTTTGGTCCAGGCCCGGACTGGCCATCGGGAGAACTGGGAGGTTTCCCGAAGCGCCGGCCTATGATTGGCCTGCTGGCCTGCGTCTCTCTCTCTCTCTCCCTTTTTTTTTTTTTTTTTTTTTTAAGTCTGCCGGTCAGCTGGCGCCGCGGCTATCTGACTTTTTTTTTCTAAGTCAGAGAGGCAGGCCTGGCCAATCAGAGGCCACTCAGGCCAGTAGCATGTGAGGAGGACAAGGCGATTGGTTTGTTTTGATTAACACCCGCCCCAACAGTCCGTATCAACCACACAGACAGCGTGTGGAGGAAGTGTGTGTGTGGTGTGTCTGGTACTTGCTGCAGTCGCGGTGTGTGTGTAGCGAGCGCCGAGCAGAGAGGGAGAGTCGAGGCTTCGACTATTAAACCATGGACCCCAACCCGGGTAAAAAGAAAAAAGAAAAGGCGGTGCCGAGAGGGAGAGAGAGAGAAAAAGAAAGGCGCTAGAGGAGGATGCGGCCAAATGCCTTAAAGGACAATTCCAGGCGAATTCAACTCTGGGGTGTATTTTCCTATCATTTTAGGTCTAAAAGAATGAATCTGAAGATTTTCAGTTTAATTGCTCCTGTTTAGCGGTAGTTGCATCTGTCCCCGCATCCCCACGGCAGCAATGAATGGGAGTGGATGTAAGTTCCGCTGTTTAGGCTGTTTCCAGCCCTCAAAGCCGCAATTTTTTTCCACAGACAGCGTCAGATGGCTCCTCAAACATGCACCGAGAAGTTTATTTACTTCAAGCAAGCCGGCATGTTTGTAAAACTAGATCTAATTCAAAGTCTCCCGGAGTCTCGCGCGAGACCCAGTTGCAGTGCGCGGTGCATTCGGGCACAGTGGGAAAAGCTACCGTTTGTGTCATAAACACAGGAATATCAACTCTTGACTTGCTTCAAGTAAAAAAAACTTCTCGGCGCATGTTTGAGTAGCCACCTGACGCTGTCTGTGGAAAAAAATGTACACTTCAAGCAAGTAAAGAGTTGATATTCCTGTGTTTATGACACAAGCGGGAGCTCCTACTGCGCCTGAATACACCAGCACTGCAACTTCGGGCTCGCGCGAGACTCCGGGAGACTTTGAATTAGATCTAGTTTTACAAACATGCCGGCTTGCTTGAAGTAAATAAACTTCTCGGTGCATGTTTGAGTCGCCATCTGACGCTGTCTGTGGAAAAAAATTGCGGCTTTGAGGGATGTAAACAGCCTAAACAGCGGAACTTACATCCACTCCCATTCATTGCTGCCGTGGGGATGCGGGGACAGATGCAACTACCGCTAAACAGGAGCAATTAAACTGAAAATCTTCAGATTCATTCTTTTAGACCTAAAATGATAGGTAAATACACCCCAGAGTTGAATTCGCCTGGAATTGTCCTTTAAGTTGACAAATTTATTCATTTTATTTACCCCCCCCCCCCCCCCCCAGCCAAGATACCTCTGCAAGTAAGTTATATAAAAACAAAACCACTGGTTCTTGTCAGAAGGCTTTGGGTCCTGGGTCCTTAAGGCTGTAGACTTTTACACAGTAGGATATAGGCCATGGCCATGAAATTAAATAAGCCACTTTTTTAATTTACCGTTATCATTCCATTATTATGTATATGAAAACAAGGGCAAATTAAGTGAGACATAGGCTACACTATCTTACTGTATAAACTATAGTGTATGGAAAAACACTGTAAGCATATGTTTGCTATTCAAAGGTGGTGATGGTGATGACACGAGTCCTGCTGGTACTTCAGGAGAAGCCAGTGCAGAGCAGTTGGCAGAAGGTACAGAATCATTTCTAGAGCAACAACAAGCAAGTTGCAGACATAACACCAACAGGCACTGCCATTTGACATAAATGGCTCTCATTTGTAATACGGTAATAGCTAGTTTCTAAGCGGAAGGGGGTGGAAACGAGGCGGGTCGAGGAGGAGCAGGGGAGACGAGGGGATTGGATGGAGGATACGAGCCAGTGGGAGCCGGACGGGGCGCGCGGCGCCCATTGGTCAATTTCTATGCAGGCCCACGGCTGATAGACTGAATGGATTTTTTTGGTTCTTTTTGCTATTTATATTGTGTATATCGGACCACAGGACCATAATCGCTGTATAAACGATGTTAATAATAATTACCAATGCTCCAAATCATAGACCATAGCTTTAAGCACTAGTGGTGTTGAATTTTGCTGTCTGTTGCTGACTTGCTGTTATGTATCCCAGCCCTATATTAGAATATGAGTCAATATTATGTGATTGCTTATTAGGAACTATACTCTGGGACTGTATTATACATTGCGTCTATCAGTGCGTGCATGTTCTGTGAACATGTATTCAAAGGCTGTCCCCTCATAGCTGATTAATTGTTTGATTTGGACTTTGTTGTCTTTGTTTATTAGGTTATATTGTAGGCTACACATAAACATATATGCCAAAGAGGCAGTTGACATTCCACATGATATGACTTTTATGTAACCTTGGCACTGCGTTAAACCTTTATTCTCTTCTAGTAAGTGTGTTAGTGGATTTTGCTGAGGATTGTTGTGTTACTGTATTTACCAGCCCGGCCCCAAACACAAAAGTTACTGTATATTCCTAACTTAGTTTGTACATAGGTCCCATATTTGAACTTCTATTTGGAATGCACTGTGTGTGTGTGCATTGCTGAATCGATATTTTTACCCAGCCCTAGTGTGTGTGTGTGTTGTCTCAGATGTTTGATTGACGGATGATGGATTCCATATCAGTGGCTGATGAATCGTGAGCAGGCTGACGTATAATCCGTGTGCCTGCATTATCCAATGCGGGGAAAAAACGACCCTACTGTCATCCCGGATTTAGGGCTACATCGTCTGATAGATGAGTTATTACACTAATGTTAAGACCCACAGTGGGCTCAAATTCAATTTTCTTTTCTGTACAGCTTTAACTCTTTTTTTGAATATTTTCCAGCCGACACGAGGACACAGACCTCCAAGAGGTCGTTGACCAAGTGGAGGAGGTCATCCTGGCCTCCCAGTGTCTCCAAAACCCTGACATGGCTCGTTGAGTTTGCACAGGACAACCACAGGACAACAGTGTCCCTCGATGACACACAGGCTACAGCTGTAAAGGCTGTGTTTGTCTGTGTCATCTGTGGAGGTTTGTTATATACAATTTAATTTACTTTTTTCTTAAAGGGACATCGAGGAGTTTTTCCGCCACCACTAATAATAACAAAATAACGATAGAGACAAAATTATATATTTATCGAAAATGGGCCCATTAACAAGTGTGGGTAGCGGAGATTCATCCACATTAATATGAGACTTTTTTATTGTCGCGGAATTTTTCGTTCTGCCGATTGAGAAACTCCTCGTTGTCCCTTTGCTCATAGTGCGGGCACTGCTGCCGGTGTGTTTTTAAACTTGGCGGGTTTGTTTTTTCTTCTCTCTAATAGGCCTATGTATGTATTTGTGTATGAGAAACAGTGTCTCAGATGAAAAAAAAAAAAAAAATCAGAAGGACACGTCTGACTATAACATAATCAATCAATGTCGGAAAAGCGGAATGTTTGAAAAATAGTAAAGTGCCGCTACTCCGACAATGAAAAAAAAAAAGTCGGAATAATGGGATGCTTGAAAAATAATGTTAGTGCCGCTATTCCGACAATTAGAAGTCAATGTCGAAATAACGGCATGTCGGAATAGCAGCATGTAACTGTTTCTAATAGTCAGTCTGCATTTACCTTAAAATTATATTTAAATTACGTAACCATCTGCAAATTGTAAATGCATAGCTCAGCATATGGCTGTATAGACATTTACTGAAGTATGTCTTCGTCATGGAGGTTTTAACAGTGATGAGACATTACTGTAATTAGTTCAGGTGTTAACGCTTCTCTATTATATGTAAATTGCAGGTCCTATGTGGAAGCCCATTTTTTCATTGTGCTGCACCAGCCTTTTGGGCTGCCTTACATGTGTGGAGCAGTGGAAGGAAGACCACAGTTATGCCCAATTCCAATTCTATTTTTCATCCCTACCCCTACCCCTAGCCCTTAACCCTTGCCCTTGAAACGGAGCTACAAGGAGTAGGGTTGAAAGTCAACCCCTACGAATTGGGACACCACTTCAACAATCACATACGTCATCAGTCGTCTCTGCTGGCTTTCACATAAGCAGACGTGACGAGCTTTTGCCACAAATCCTCTATTCAAAACCACGTTAACTTAATAAAATAAAATAAAATTTAATGAAGACTGATCGGTTCATTGTAAAACATTTATTTATTGATGTAAATGTGGTGATTTCTGTATAGGCTACAGATCCCCCAGGCAGTGCTGCTCCTGTGTCCAAAACACATGAAGCTTCACTTTTAATTCAAACAAATTAATGCGACTGCCACAATTGTTACATTTCATCAATGAGACCAGCATTTATCTCCTAAAAAGAATGTAACTACCCGGCGGTAAACCTTTAAAAACCTGCGGGTAAGTTAATTAGCGGTCGTCTTTTCTACCGGGATGACGTCGGGAGGTTGGCCGGCTGACAAGCTCTCCGGACGGGGTGGTGTCTCCGTGACGAGCCGTTGATCTGCTCCACAGGTGGAGCTTCACTTCTCCCAAAAACATTGGAGCAAACGTCTAAACAGCCGTCATTTGGATAAACCGACCGCACATTGGGGATCTAAACAGCTACTTTCTCACATGAAAAAATATTAAAACTTAACAAAATGATGTAATAACAGCGCTACAGTGAGAAATAAAACAGCTGCCAGTTGCCGCGAGATGCATTCTGGGTCCGTAGTGTGCCCCTGAAAAATCTCCGTTTCGAGGGCGAGATAGCCCTACCCCTTCCCCCTAACCCTAGTCTGAACCAGAATCGGGACACCCCTACCACTTCACGTGAACGCGCAAAACGAAGGGTTAGGGCCAAGGGCTGGGGCTAAGGGGAGAATTGGAATTCACCCTTACTGACCAAAGTGCAGAGCTGTCAGTCAGTGTTGGGGCTAGATGAGACTTTGGTGGCACTGAACCCCATTATTTCTTAAAATGTGGGAAATGACACTGCAAACTCCACTTCAGCATGGCTCCTGTCTTTTTCACTCTGAAATGGATCAACTCCAAATGTTGCATCCCTGCTTAAAGAGCATCCCAGCTCCTGACCATATGCATCTGCCCAGGGGTGAAAGTAGTTTCAAACTCTTGCCGGTACTATTACCAAAACCTTCATCTCTCTCTCACTTCATGCATTTTAAAATAGCAAAGTTAAAACCCAAACAATAAACATTTCAATATTTTACTGTAGGCTACCTGTACCTGTCTGGGTCAGAAAATAGATCAATAGAAATATACAGTCTTGACAACTGCTTTGTCTGTTAATCAAAACTAGTAGTGCCTAGTAGGCAGGAATTAAAAACACTTGACAATACTATTTTACCAGTTCAGTTCAGTTCTGTTTATTCAAGGAGAAAAGAGATAAAGAGAGAGAAAAAACAATCAAACCAAAAACAGTTACTATACCATAAGAATTCAGATCAAACAAGCATTTAGCTTTCACAACAAATTTGTATATTCTTGTGGTTATCGATGGCCCACTGGTAGAAAAAATCCTGCACTGTCACTGAATACGTGACACTGAACACTTAACCACTCTTAATGATTTCAGGAGGACGGACAACCCAAGCCATCTCCAGACCTGGGCAACACAAGGCAGCATCAGCATCAGTTTTCCCAATTAATAACATTAAACATAACATTAACATTAAACCTGGGCAACACAAGGCAGCATCAGCATAAGTTTTCCCAATTAATAACATTAAATATTACTTAAACAGTTACTATACCATAAGAATTCAATCAAACAAGCATTTAGCTTTCACAACAAATGTGTATATTCTTTTAGTACTTTTTTTTTTACCAAACTATTTTAATTGAAACACATCCAGAATACAGAACAGATCACCCCTCATCAAAACACATCACCTAAAATAATTTCCACAGAGGCCTAAAGTAGTTATCCTCCTCTGAGTGGCGGCGAGCCATGCCACTTGTTGTGTGAGCTGCTCTTCTTCCTTTGCCCAGCCAGGTCTTCACATAAGGCATCGGGTCCCACTGCATGCATGGTTGTCCAACTGAGCTGACAAAGAGGAGGTTTGCAGCATTATTTGTTGTCAGTTTGCTCCTGTAGTCAGTGATGATGTTGTTCATGTTACTGAACCCCCGCTCACAGTCTGCATTACTTGCTGACAATGTATCCACTGCCACAAGCAACTTCCTTATGTTGTTAGGAATGCTTCTTCCTCCACTGGACTTGTACTCAATGAATCCAAGGTATGCCTCTTGTTCATTCAGATGTAGGACATGGCACAAAGCCCTCACCTCATCTTCTCCATATCGAGGATTCTCATTGTCCCACTTGTCAGGATTAAGGACTGTCATTTGATTTAGAAGCCTGTTGTAGCTCTCTTTTCTGTTGGCTGTGACACTGGCCTGTGCTCTGTTCGCTGTGGTTGTGAAGAGTCTGTCGTTCATACTCTCTGCCACTGCTTGCGTAAACTGTGCAGAGTCAATGATGGGAGACCTGCCAACTCTTAACTGTTCTCCCTTAAATTTCATCTCTTCCTCTGCCTGTCTAGCTTCAACTACATGTTTCCCTAATGAGACTTTCAATGCACTTGACATACATCGTCATGATCTCATGGGCTTTCGGGAGTGTGGTCTTCCTGTTCTGAAGAAACTCTGACAAGTTCTTCAGTTCAGTCAGGACATCTGCCATCAGTGCAAGACTTTTCAAGAAGTTTACAGAGCACAGCTTTGACAACAGACCACTGAATTTAGCTCTCTCTCTGCTGTCCCTTGTCTCATCCTCTGGTGCCTTGCGGAAATGTTGTGCCAGTGCTGGATAAGAGTGCCAAACTGCAGTGACTGCCATGTATGAGGAAGCAACCCAGCGAACACTGAACACTCTTCCAATTCTTCTGAGCTGGATGTGTAAATTGTGAGCACTTAGCTCTCGCATGTTTTTTGGTGACTGACTATACAATGAATATAGGCTGTCAAGGAAGGCCTGGAAGTCTTTTGTTCCCCCTGTTGCCTCCAGTGCCTGGTCCACAGCCAGCTCCAGTCTGTGATTAAGGCAGTGCCACAGTACAATGCCTGGAAAGTCATCCTGAAGCAGCTTCCCAACACCTGACTTCACTCCCAGCATCACATTAGCCCCATCACTGCAGAATCCTATGAAGACTTCCTGCAGCAATTCAGTGGTGAAGCCACTCTTGAACAAGCAGTTCATGATCTGTTCTTTGATATGAGCAGCAGACAGGCCATCCAGCTCAATAAGGTCCAATGGAAAAGCAATGGGCTCCATCTCTCCATCAACACTAGCTTTCAAAAACACAATTAATGTTGACTTGTGCCCCACACTGGTTGACTCATCAGCTAGTACTGTGATTTTACATCTGTTTTCTATAATCTTCCTCAGGAGTTCCTTCTTCATCTGTGATGACACATGATCAATAATGTCAACACAGACCGTTTTGCTGTGCAACACACGGCCTAAATCAGCAGAATTAGCTTGCTGCAGTTCAGACTCTCAAAGTCAGTGAATGGTTTATTGTTTTTAGCCACATAATATGCTGTCCTGAATACCTTGGCAGTGGACTCAAATGCAGACTCCTGACTGGTGGCGTTCATGTTCAGTAGAATGTCTTTCTGTGCTGTCTGTAGAATTTTAATTGCTTCATTGTGTGCTTGGGAGTTTCGGTGCTCATGGATTTTTTTGCGCAGTGATAAAAGCTGGACATCTCTTGAATTACCGAACGGGGTTATCTTTCCCTCAGCCCACTGGCTGGCAATATTGACACCACGAGATGCCATGAGACCTAGATTCTTAACATCGTGGCATGGAGTGCATCCCAGCTTCCCATGTTGGGCATACAACCATTCATTTTTGCTTTTAAATTGTTCATATTGATCCTTTGTCCAAATGGAAGGATATGCAGGAGGTGTAGCATCATCATCACCTGCTTTTTCTGGGGGTGCGTAAAACATGGCGATTCAACATGGCAGAGAAGGTTCGGTGAACCCCCCCCTGTATGTTTGTAACGACTTGTAACATCTCATTCTAAGGTACGAGAAAGCGCTCGTTTGTATGCGGGCGCGATTCCACTTCAGTGAAATACGTATTTATGAAAGCGATATTTGATTTTTGTCAATAAAAAGCCAATAAAGTCCCATACTGTCCCTTTAAAACTTAACAAAATGATGTAATAACAGCGCTACAGTGAGAAATAAAACAGCTGCCAGTTGCCGCGAGATGCATTCTGGGTCCGTAGTGTGCCCCTGAAAAATTTCCGTTTCGAGGGCGAGATAGCCCTCTTAACATCGTGGCATGGAGTGCATCCCAGCTTCCCATGTTGGGCATACAACCATTCATTTTTGCTTTTAAATTGTTCATATTGATCCTTTGTCCAAATGGAAGGATATGCAGGAGGTGTAGCATCATCATCACCTGCTTTTTCTGGGGGTGCTGCAGCTGCAGCTGCTTCTTCCTGACATGATGCTGCCTCACCCTGGCTCTCTTGCTCAAAATCCTCATCCGTATGTGTTTTTCTGATTTTCTGTGCTGGTAAACCATCTTCAGTTTCCTTTTCTTTTCTTTTGAATAAATAAGTTATTTTTCTCTGCATTATTACTACAAAAAAATAGACTGTTGGGTTTCTCTCTGTTTTTATTTTAAATGTCTGTAGATGATATAACTGACAGATATTTAAATCATGTTCAAAGTATTTCAGCCAACCAGAAGAATGTGTGGAATTTCGTTGGTGTAATTTATTGTTCGTCCTGTCCCGGCGCAGGCGGCGTTTCTTGACGTCTGTGGACCAGTTGTGGAAAACGTCCCAGTGCTTTAAATCAAACGCACCCATCCCCATAGCAACCACTGTGTTTAGGAAGTAGACGCGCATGCGAACTCTCCGGTCGTTCGCTCATAAGCAGTTCATTTTCCGAACTGCTTCGTATCGTTAAAATGTAATAAAACAACACGAGACACAACTGCTTACTCTCTTATACTCTTACTCTTTTAATTGGGACATTTTGCAACGAACGTTAAACGTGTGTGGTACACGTTTGAAAGGCTGGGTGCAGAGGAGATTACCGAGCTCTCCCCGAGAGGAGGGGGAGAGAAGCAGGGTAAGAGCCTTTAGAGAGGGAGATGCCCGGCGGCCGGCCAAGGCTCCGCACAGCTTGGACTAAACAGTGGACAGTTCAGAAACAATTCGGAATTAATTAAAATTAGTTTTTATTAACAGACAAAGCAGTTTTCAAGACTGTATATTTCTATTGATCTATTTTCTGACCCAGAGTGCAGGTGTGGTGGGGGGCGATAAACTAAAGGATGATCTAGACTGAGAGTTACACCAACAACGCCACCTTAGGACTTGCACCTAAAGAATTTACTCTTTTCCAAACTTTACTTTCTCAGAGCACAGGTCGGTACACAAATGAATACAGGCACGGTTTATAGAAAGTTTAACAAGTTTTATTTAGTCACAAATGGGAACATTAATTTATTTAAGTTACTTATCTTCTGTAAAAACAATTATAGTTATTTTTATTTCCAAAGAGCACAATATTAATCTGTACCACAGACTCAGCTTAAGTTGAGACTGAGGAAATAACTGAGCTGAGGTCCTGCACAGCAAACAAAGAGAAAAGAAACCAAACAAAATATCTTATATACACAAAAACAAACTCAAATCAACACAAAAGAAAACAAAACCCATAATGCTACATGCATAACTTTTGCAGGTCCTCAAAGCTGTGCTACTTCCCACCCCCCCACTAAGGAGTCGCGGTCAGTCAGTCTTGAACTACAGTACACTACTTTAAAACGAGCGTCTAACTGACGAGGGCAGAGCAACTATGAGCAAGGCAACAAAAAGAAACAAAACGTGGAGATAAAGGCAAGAGGCAAGGCAGGGCAACAACAGCAACCTAACGCCAGGCAGGCTGCATGGCGGGCTGTAGCCTGCACCAATAAATAATGAAGCCGACAGAAGCTAGCGGCGGCAGCGGTGGCTAACCGGAAGGGGACACACACACCATCACGGCATACACGCCAACCTGGAGAGCGAACACATGGCACATACTACGCCGGGAAACCACGGCTCGGCGGAGCTGCACGCCGGCCGGCACTCACTTGGCAGAGGAGAGAGAGAGACTGAACAACCATGGGACTATATGAACAGGTCTGCATTAGCAGCCCATGACGCGGCTGCACTACAGGTGCCGGTAAGGGGCGTGACACACACCTGCTGCAATCGCCAGACCTGCTGCAACATAACTAAAAGACACAGAAAGGAAATACAATATTTACATTTATACAGCCAATAACCACCCGGTTACACAGGCAGCCTCTCTCTCATGATCTTCCAGGTACTGAGTACCGCCTCTGAATCTTTTAGTGGTACGCAGTACCGGACTGTACCGGCCTACTTTCACCCCTGCATCTGCCACAACTGAAGCACAGGGTAGCAGGTCCTCAGACACTTCAAGTTCAGGGTATGAGCCCCACACGGCACAAAAAGAGCTCTTGGATTCATTTGTAGAAGCCTGGCTTGAACACCCTTGTTTTCCCCCTTCATGTTTGTCGTAAGCCTTTCCTCTGCAGTCCTGAAAAGGAACTTTGAGCTCCTCTTTAGAATCAGAGATGCCAAATGCAGACCTGTTGATTCCTCTGCCTCCAAAAACCCCATGAAATGTTCCTTTATGCAGGGCTTCTCCTGTCAGTGACACCACACAAATTACAACTGACAGCTGTTCAGTGTGGCTGATGTCTGGTGTGCAATCAAGAATAATTGAGAAATATTTTTGCCTGCTTGATGTCACTCACCATTTCAAAAATGATCTTGCTGCTCAACAAATGAACCAGTTTGTTCTGTTGCTGTGACTGAGGTAGCTGGTGGGACCAGAGGTACTTTTTTGGACCCGGTTAAGATGCTCTTTCATTACTGGGTCAAATTATGCTATCAGTTCAACCTCTTTGAGAAAATTGCCGTTAGATGGCGTGAACAATGTTTCTGTGCTCCCCCTTGTGCCAGATTTCTCACTCACAGTTCATGAGTGAGTGACGGTGGTGTGAGAAAAAAAAGTAATGTCCACAAAAATACTTACCTTGGGACTTCACGACTGTTGCTATTTTATTGAGCAGAACATCACGTTTTATCAGACATGACAAAGCGGTCTCAAGTTACTCACTGTTAGCTGAGTTGAGAATCAAAGAAAAAGAGAAATACAGGAGCTCAATAATGGCGTCCCAAAACAAAGGGGCGCAACACTCAGTGCTGTTACGCTGTTACGTTTACGTTGTTAAAGGAACATTACAACTGTTACACAGAGACAGCCCAATCGCAGTCAAACGGGTCAACACTGCTCTCCATCTCATCTTCTCAGCCTCTAGAAGTGCCATCTCCTGTTTATCAGTTGTTTCCCCCTTTTTTATACTGACTGCCGGTTCTTTCCATACCTTCATGGAGTTGGAGTTGAGCAGTGGCGAACCGTGGACCCAGACCCTGGGCCTTCAATAGGACCATGTAGCAATAAAAAATTAAACATAGCAATAGAAATAATAGCCAGAGCCTTGTCACATGGATGGTCGGCATATTACATGTTTCTTTGCCCTAACTGGCTTCACAACACACAAGGTGATTCTGGAAAAACAGTCATTCAAAGCTGGCTATCATGAATCACTTATTTTAAAAAATAAAAAAAATAAAAACTAGCAAATCACACATTCACTTATTTGTTTAGCTGGAATGAAAGTAAAATGTCAATCATGAGCTGTTCAACAACTAAAGATGTATTTTTGATAATGTTTTTTGTGTTTGTTTGAGCTTTAGACACAGTTGAATTTCACTGTGGATTTAATATTTCTGCCAAAAGTGGCTATAAAACAAACACCTCCTGAGGTGACATGGGAAAAAGGCACAAGCTCTTTGTAAATGTTCAGCCATTTTTCACTGACCTTAATGGCTATCAAACTACCGGTATATGCAAATTGTAGGTTTACAGTACAAATTCAGTTCTGTGCTGCTGCCTGCTGCTGCTGCTGCGGCGCTGGGTCTGTGGGTCTGTGGGGCTTCAACAGCAGAACTGACCCAGCTTAAAGTCATGCGTTTAATCAGCACCATTTAAACTTCTAATAAATAAATGTGCGCTCCGGCCACAGACTGTAGGCTCCGCTCTTTCCTTACGGTAACTATTCTCTTGATCAGCGTGGTGAAAGCATGGACTGTAGGGTGAAAGACAATCTCGTTGTTGTTGTTGTCACCGTGGCAAAGTGTCGTGTGTGTACGGGGGAAGGGAGGGGCGGGGGGAACGGGGCGGGCGTGACAGGTCCAGCAGGAGGACAAACTATCCTGCGTTTAAATAACATGTCGAAAATATCTACTTGACAACTCATGGAGCTGGAAGCAGCCCTAAATAAGCAACTACACTTTAACAACAAGCCCAAAAACCCGCAACCCACGACTACCAATATAAGCGACTTCACAGAAAAACAAAGTCACGTAAAACAAAGTCACGTATAATAAGCGGACTTGGCAACCCGCTCCCTCACTATTTTGGCGGCAATGTTGTTCTGCTGGGTATTCGCGAATACCCGGAAGCTGTCGTGATATGGTCCCGCCCACAACTCAGTGGAATATGATTGGCTAAGACACCTGTCAATCTCAAATTCATGCCCACATTGACTTGCATTACACGGGCCTTCAGTCACAGCCACTGAAGGCCCTGCAGGGGGAGTCGATGATTTACTGCCCAGATACCGTTGGAAGAAAAATTGTGATTGGTCCATTTGCCGTTCCATTATATTAACCCATTGTTTCCCAAGAAATATTAGTCCCAACTTTATAACAATTATCTAATATTACCTGTGTGTTGCTCACTGTATAAAATAAATAAATAAAATTTAAATTAAAAATAAAATAAATATATAGTAGTACAAGAATTATTTCAATATTTTTTCTTAGGCCTTCACTGAATACCTTGAAGGCCCAGAGGGTTCCCCTCTGGAGTTGAGGTGTTCTGGACTGTTGTCGTGAGAGGTGAGCAAAGAACTTGCATGTTTCCAGTCAGGCCTGAGCTTGTTACGTTAATTGTCCTCTTAGAAAAGAGTTTGCAGCAGAAGCAGAAAAGGCTGTTGTTTTTCTCTGAATAGACTAACCAGCTTCTGGGAATCTTTTCACCATTAACCAATGTCTTCTTGAATTACTGGTGATGGCAGTAGCGTCGTTAGTAACTTTACATTTCTCAGGAGCGTGGTCGTAGCGTCGCTGTTTTCTACATCAAATAGCTTTTCAGTAGTTAAGCTATTTTACTGATCAGTAGCGCGGTAGCGTCCACAGAAGCTACATTTCCCCAGGCATTTCTAGACCTTAAACGCACCGCTTCCATGTGACGTCATGTACGTAGCCTTCTGCTGATGCCCGTCTGCTGCAGCGGAGCAGCAGCAGCAGGTGACAGAGGAGGAGGAGAGAGTGAATCAGGGCCGTAGCTGGACAACTTTATGCTTCTAATCCAGTCCTCAGAGAACAATTACCTACACGTTCGCACGCTTCCTCTGCAACCCAAACATGAAGCTGCGCTCAACGTCAAATAGGGGTTTGAGGACACACATTCACATTAAGGTATTTTCCCGAAGCTAACACAACCCAGATAGCAAGCCTGCATTGAAACAATGTTGATTTTCCATCTAAATCATCAGAATGGTTGAAATTGAAATATCAATGCAAAATCAATGTTGAATCAACATTACAATAGAGATGAAAACCGACAGAAGATAATGTTGATAACAGTTACATTGAAACAACATTGATTTATAGTTCTGCTTATGATTGATTGAGCATCTATTCATGGTTGACCGGGTGATGATATACTGATGTTGAAAATTAGAAATTTAGAGTTGACTGGGAAATTACATGTTATTGAAAAGTCATCAATTTATAGTTGACCGGGAAAGATGATTGAAAAACCATCGATTTATGGTTGACCGGAAAGATAGTCAGTGTAAAAAAAATAAAAAAAAGTTAGCCTCCTACATTTAACAACAAATAACACGGTCAAGAGCAGGGATTTAACCCTCGATCCTGTTAAAAATGACAAACGTTCTAAATGTTAGGAACATTTTTTGTAGGCTACCCTGTTTTCAAACACACACCATGACAAAGTAAAAATAGGTATTACAATTTTTATTTTTTTGTTGCTTAGGGTTAGGTGTCTTCTAATGAATGATGTGTAATTTCATCAGTATTTTTTATAATTGAACCCTTTCATGGCCTGTTTTAGTGAGGGACCGCTAATATCCTTAAAAAAAAATGTTGAAAAACTGCAGAAAAATGTTATTTCCTCCAACTATTATGAGAACAGTCATATGTCTGCCTTTGAACTGGGCCAACATTCATTTGTTTGCTTATAGTTTGCTGGAGCATTTTTTCATTTTATATGGCCATATAGGCCTACAGTTTTTTGTGACATGTCGGCTAAAAGGCATGGTCACGTGACTTTCTGTGCAAAAACATGACATCATTATATGGCTAGAGGAGAGTTAAAAGACCATCATAGGTTTTACTGGACCTCATTTGACCAAGGAAAAGTAGAAGGCTATAATCTGATATTTTAGATCGTTTTAGATTTTGAAAAAAGTCTATCTACTGATACAATGTTAAATCTGATGAAAATCAGAGACCAAATCACTTCCTGCATCATCAGGCCGATGTAATCCCTCAGCTCGATCCCCCCCAGCACGGACCAGCTGCGGCTGCGGGGGCGGTGAGTCCCCCGGGGCAGCGCGAGTAGCTTCACCCCGGCAGCAGACTCACATGGCGGGGCCGGCCGGAGAGAATGCCCCGGACTTCGGAGCGACGAAGTGATATTTTAAAAATCGCCCATAAACCTATATTTTGACTTCCCCTGATTTGTATTAAACCATGAAAATATAAAAAATATTTTTCCTGGGGGGTCCGCCCGCTATTCAGACATCCCGCTATTCCGACATGTCACTATTTAGACATCCCACTATTACGACATCCCTCTATCTAGACATGCCGGTAGTCCGACACTTTTTGATACCGCTATTCTGACACGTCTTTTCTTTTTTTTTTTTCTTTTTTTACAGCTGCGATACCCAGGCGCGTCTCTCTCTCTCTTTTCTTTTCAGCATGTCTATCACTGGTTTGATGAGGGAGTGATGTTCTTAATCTCAACAACTCAGCTATCAAGTCACAAACAAAACTGACACATATGATAAACAAACAGAACTATGCTGCAGTTTGTTTGTCAAGTTAACCTGTCACCTTCAGCACCACGGACAGCGCCGCGGATGAGCCGAGGAGCTGCAGCTGTGAGCGTCTGGGCTCTGGGCTTAAGGCCTGGGGCCTCATTTATCAAAACTGGAAGTAAGCAGTGTACAACTGCTGCTACTAAATGTTTTGCTTAGGCCTACGGTGAAAAGACAGCCCAAAATATTTACACCTTTTTCAGATCTATCAAACTGTGCGTGCACAACTCTGCACCTCAACTTTGATAACTGGATCCAAGAATGGTGCGCAGTTGCGCACGTGAACACACCTCCGTCCCCGGAATGCCTACACAACCATATATGGTCAGCACGTGCATATTAATTAGCCATGTGCGCTCTGTGGAGCGACAACAAAGTGACAACGAAGACAACGGGCGGAGGGAGGGGGAAAGAAAGCGAGATACATGGCATTGGGCAATAAATCAGGCAAAAACCTCCCAAATCTCAACAAAAGGGAGCAGAAAAAAGAATAATCTTATGTAATCTGCCCCTTTATTCCAGACAATCTTTTTTCTTCTTCTTTTACCTATGTTAAAACAATGTAAAGCAGCAGGATAAACTCAGGTGACAGAATAATAACAGTCTCAGTAGCTGCAGATCAGTGTGCGCTGCTGCCGGTGTGTTTTTAAACTTGGAGGGTTTGCTTTTTCTTCTCTAATAGGCCTATGTATTTGTGTATGAGAAACAGTGTCTCAGATGAAAAAATAAAAATAAATCAGAAGGACACGTCTGACTATAACGTAATCAATCAATGTCGGAAAAGCGGAATGTTTGAAAAATAGTAAAGTGCCGCTACTCCGACAATGAAAAAAAAAATGTCGGAATAGTGGGACGCTTAAAAAATAATGTTAATGCCGCTATTCCGACAATTAGAAGTCAATGTCGAAATAGCGGCATGTCTGAATAGCAGCATGTAACCTTTTCCTGGGACAAAATAACCCCCAGGTGAAAACGTGTGGTTTTTGCGATTTTCTTTTTTTTTTTTTTTTTTTGATCAAAATTTTATTTAATTCCTCAAAACATTAGGAAAGAAAAAAACAAAAAAAACATAGTGAATAATACAGGGCACAAGGGAGTGTGGTAGATAAACGATAGACAGTACTAACAAACAAGACCACAATAAAAAATAAAAATAAAAATAAAAAAGGGGAACAGAACCAGAGCAGATGCACACAGAACAAGATACAAATAAATAAAGATAGAAAGAAATAAAAGAATAAGATAAATGAATAAATGTCAAAAATTTAATGAAGAATGATAACAATGATGATAGCAATAAAGTTTCAGTAAAATAAAATAATAAAGTGTAAAAAAAAAAAATAATAATAATATATATATATAATAATAATATTTTTTTTTTTTTAATTCTGGTGCGGGAAAAAAAAAAAAAAAATTCCAAACAAAACTATTAATAGTCATTAAGACACTCTGAGTCATATTAATTATATATTATAAATACACTAAAAATAATAATAATAAAAAATAAAAAAAATGTAAAAAGATGCTCTGATACCACACAGCAATAACAAATACTTCACAGACAAGACTCACACACACAGAAACAAAGACAACCACAGACAAACAAGACAAACAGGGCCTGTAGGGTTAGACAACCCTAGAATTTAGAGGAAGAGAGAGAGAGAGAGAAAAAAAAGGGATAAATATTAAATAAATAAATAATAATAATTATCATAGAAGCTATGACGCGTTAATTTTCTGAATATGCTCGATGGCCTTAGACCAGGTCAGAAGAGAGTCAGATTTTGCTCCATTGATTCTGGCAGTAGATCTTTCTAGTAAACAAATATCAAAAAATAAATTAATCCAAAGTTTATTTAGAGAGATAGCGGGTTCAAACCAATTTTTAATAATAGATTTTTTAGTTGCAGTTGAGGCTGCCATTAAGATCCGTTTCTCCTGAAAAGAAACATACACATTGGGGTTATAACCCAGTAAATAAAGAGCAGGACAGGTAGGAAGAGATTTACCAATAATTTTGCTAACAATATTATTTACATATTTCCAAAAAGAATTAATCAGGGGACAGTGCCAAAACATATGGAGGTAATCCCCTTTCACTGAGTTGGAACAGTTGGGGCAAGCATCATTATCTATCAAATTAAATTTAAATCTGCGTTCAGGGGTAAAATAAAATTTGTGAATGAACTTGAAATGAATTAACTGATGGGCTAAATTCTTTGATGATGAAAATAAATTAAACCATATTGTGTGCCAGTCACAAACCAGATCAAGAGATTGTAAAAAATGTTCCCAGCCATATAAAACAGGAAGGGGTTTCAAACCAGTTGAAACAAGTTTGGTATAGATTCGAGAAA
This sequence comes from Trachurus trachurus, assembly GCF_905171665.1. NCBI lineage: Eukaryota > Metazoa > Chordata > Actinopteri > Carangiformes > Carangidae > Trachurus > Trachurus trachurus. Next base: position 32,813,827 of record NC_139903.1, read on the forward strand.
CTAGTTTGTACTTTAAGGAGAGCAGAGCTATTATTGGATGAGAGCCGAGAGAGACGTCCCAAGGAACCCCATAAGTTTTTAAGGCAGTGCGGAGTTGGAGGTAAAAAAACCACGAGGAACCTGGGATGGAAAAAGAATTTTTAAGGTCTTGAAAGGATCGGAGGCCTTGGTCATCAAAGATGTCACCTAATACCTTGATCCCCTGTTTAGACCACTCGTGACAGGTAAAGGGCATTGACCCGGTTAATAAAGCATTATTGTGCCAGATGGGAGAGGAAGAGTGAAATTTACACGCAATAGACAAGTGCTTTTCAATGCAGTACCAGATAGATAATGTGTTAGATACGATGGAACCCATATGTGATTTAGCAGTTTTAAGTTTAACAAACGAAAAAGGTAAGTCCTGGATTCTGATTGGATATGTCATAGCGTTTTCTATAGCTCGCCAGGGTACTTCTGAAGTGGGATCCAACCAGACTTTAAGAGCTCTAAGATGAAAAGACCAAAAGTAATGTTTAAAGTTTGGTAGAGCAAGACCGCCAAGTACTTTGGGACGGGAAAGAGTAGAAAGACTTATCCTAGCTTGTTTCCCCTTCCAGATAAAGTTTCTACATAAAGACTCCAGGTCTTTAAAAAAGGTGGTTGGTGGAGGAAGAGGGAGCATGGAAAATAAAAAAGTAATTCTAGGCAGAATATTCATTTTTATAGTAGAGATACGGCCAAACAGGCCACAGTTCAGGGATGACCAGGTATCAAAATCTTTCTTTACTTTTATTAAAGCAGAGTTAAAATTGTCTTTTATTATTTGAGAGATTGTTGGCCTTATAGTGATACCAAGATATGTAAAACCCTGAGGTTGTATGGATACTGGAAAATTTGACAGATTAAGATTTGTGGGTGTGAGGTGGAGGGGCATAAGGATGGACTTTGACCAATTGATTTTATAGCCGGAAAAGGAGCCAAAAGTTTGGAAAAGTTTGGTTTTTGCGATTTTCAATGGATCTCTATGGGGGCATTTTTTGTCCCTATCAGGAGATGAGGTGCCAACGCGATAAACAGAGAACTATAAGGTGCAGACAGGAGATCTTTTAGGAGCATGGTGTAAATCCATGTGTCCTTTGTTCTTTCGCTTTTCTGTTTCAAAACAAAATCAGAAAAACGGGAAAATGGGTGTGTTTTTCTGTTTATTTGTTTTGAAACAAAAACAAAAAAACATTTTCGGTTTAGGAATTAAATATGGTAAAACGAAAAATAAAAATATTTAAAATGTGTTTTTAATCATTTAATTTTAATATTTAGGCTATTTTGTCAGAAGTTTGCATGCATGCAGTCACAAAGATCATAATTTCCACAGACATAAAACATTGGTTCAGCGACAAGACCAGACACTGCAGAGCAGCAACCAAGACTATGAGTTTTTTTTGCATTTTTACTTTTTTTGTAGTGTTAGATTGAAATTAAAAAAATCCCTTTCACCCTGTTAAGGACTCATTGAGTCCTTGTGTTGGTGAAATCATAACTTTTTAATGGTTTTAAGATCTTTTATTTTGTTACCTATATGTTATTTAACTTCTCTCCCATCATGACTGTTAATGACCTGTCACAGTCACAGGTGCATTTCATTTTTATAGGACTTCACCCTCAGAGCTGTCTGTCCTCAGACTGTCCTGACCTGTCCCTGAACATCACACAGGGACAACATGGAGCTGCCTGTGTGATTGGTTACTGAGTTGTACAGTTAAATAGCCTACAGTTTATCATCACAGTGGCAGGAAAGATCATTTCATCTGTATGTATCAAATATTGTGTTGGTCAAGACTCGAGCAAGTTACAAAAAAAAAGAAAAAAGTTGTGCAATAAAATGGTTAAAGCAGAAGTAAGTGATATATTTGTGTTAATATAAGTCTTAAATAGTTCTATCTTCCGACAGCAATCACTTACATAGGCCCTTTCTCAATATACGTTCTTGTCCGTTCTTGTGTTCTTGTGTTCTACTGAAACGTCATCAGTCGCAGCCCAAGTACTGTCCCAATACACAAGTTCGCATTTCGCCGAGAACGGTCAAAATTCCCGGAAGTGTTCTCGCCACGCCCATTTTACCGAGGATGCATCGGTAGCTGACTTGTGCTAACTTGTCAGCTCAGATATCCCAGCATGCCTTTCGGCAGTCAAACCAGCAGCGGGAAGACGACAACAGCGAAGTGGTAAGCGGTCTTTCTTTTACAGTTTTCGTATGCTATTTCATCAATAAAGTTAATTTTGATGTGATAAATCAACTGTTTAGATTTCAAATATCAGCATGAGCACGAAGATTTATGGCAAATCGAACTTTTGCTCGACTATTTTCGGAGTTGAGAAGCTCCATGAACGGGGGCGGCAGGCAGGCAGCGTATGCGGGGGTAGTTGCTCTCTAAGCGGCTAGTCTAACTGCTCACAGACCCGTATTGTTTTCCCTCTGTTACAGAAAACGAGAACACAATGGCGGAGGAGACGGCAACCCACAACTGTAAGAGTATTTTAAATTAATATTCGTACAGCTGCCATTCCGTTAAATTAATACCAGAGTAAATATAAATGTGAACTAACGTTAGTTCAAGAGATTACCGGTATACTTAGCCTAACCAAATGTTTAACGACCTGTATTTTGGTTGATTTTGTATTGTTTTGACTTCAATCAAGGGACAACTGACGAAACCGCGGCTCTCATCACCTGGAGAGCCGCAAATGAAGCCCTCTTTACCGGCCGGAGGAACTCCTCCAAGACCGGATGGGAGTGAGTAAGCTTTTTATGTGTTTTTATCAAGGGGGCAGTTGTCGGTCTGAGAAGTGAAGCTCACTTCCGCATTCAAAAAGCTGCAATCCCCTCGGCTGTCGCTGGGGGCTGGCTCCAGAAGGGAGCAACTCCAATTGAGCCCCATGTTAAAATAGCCGATTTTACAGCTTAAAAAAACATATTTACAGCCTGGTACATTTTATTTTTTTGGTCTCAATCGATAGTTTCTACCCCCGCACACACTCTGAGGGGGGTGCATTTTTTTAAAACTCTACCGTTTTACAATTATTAGGGTTAAAGTTCTGGCCAATCAGGGCGCAGAACCGTTGAGTGACAGGTCCGGCGACCGCTGCTACGAGGCCAGTGGGCGGGCTCTCGGCCGGCCAACGGCCGCACCGCTCCAAATATGGCAAGTAGAATCCAACATGGCGCGGTTCTAACCCCCGTAGTAGCGGCACAAAACAGACTCCCCCAAACCAATGGGTGACGTCACGGACGCTACGTCCATTCTTTTTACAGTCTATGGTTTTTATACGAGGAGCAGTGGGAGTGTGTTTGTTTGTGCCAGATTTCACAGCCTCTTAAAATGGTTTGATGGAACCTAAATAAACAAATGAAAAATATAGTGTAACGCTAAACTAAATGTTATAATACTAAGTTGTGTGAATTGTAACCTGCATGGTGAACAAAAATGACTTAAAGTGCCACAAAGTACAAGTGAAGGGCAACAGCAATAGTACAGGTGCAGTTATCAACCTAAGTGATATACTAGATGTACTAACAATATTAACTATATATTATCAATATAACTATTGATGAAGCCACTTGGATAAGGGTGGAAACGTCTTCAAAGACAAAACGAAGTCCAGTTGACTTGATTCAATTGCCTAGAGATGACTTTGACCTGGACTAATGAGAATTTACACAGACATTTACTATATAATATCACTATTCTCTTCCTTGCATGCATGTAAGTGCAATCATCCTAACTACATCACATTCAGTAGTCTCTGTCAGCTTGTGTGTCTGTAATATATTTGTTAACATGTGTTCTCAATGTGTAATAATATGTCTAACTTGCCCTTCTTTGTGTGAATGTGTGTGGTTTATCTAGAGTCTTTGTGAGAGACAGTGGCGTGCCTGTCACCCCCAAACAGGCACAGAAAAAGTGGAACAACCTGAAAGAAAAGTACAAGGTACCACCATTCTATCCACTTTTCAGTAAATAAGTTGGACATGGCAACATTCATTCAGTGAATTGTTGAGGAGTTAAGATGGCGGAGTGAGCGGTAGCGTTTTTTGCAGGCTCCGTTATTAAAGTTTTGAAACCGTCCTAGACATTTATCCTTCGACAAAAAACAACAACAACTGCACAAAAGAACTGCACGAACAACTCCTGAGCCCCACGGTGTTTTGTTTTTTCGAGTCTGAACACTTTTGCTCTGTTTTTTTTACAACGAGAACGAGATGGCTAACGCTAGCAAAGCGGCTAACGCTCAAACAACAACAGACCACGAATACGACCTGACGGCCCTGCAAGAGGCATGTGATGAAGAAGAACTTGAAGAAATAGAGGCGATGGAGGAAGAAAACCGGAAAATGCTTCATAACCACACACCACTGCCCAGCCCAAATCCCAAAAAAATGAAACAAAGGAATCAAGACGAGAGAAACCAGCCGGGTGAGATTACAAATGAAACCATCTTGAATGCAATTCAAACTTTGATAAACAGATTTGATGAACAAGATGACAGGCTGAAAATTTTTGAAAGTCGAATGGAAGCTAACACACAAGCAGTGAGAGAAAACAAGGAAGAAATAAGCAAAGTGAAGGAAGAAATGCTGTTGCTGAAAAAAGAAAATGCGTCACTGAAGCAGATTGGAGCAAGCCAGGTACAAGAGAAGGTGGGATCTTAGACTGATGGGGCTTCCTGAAAAAGACAAAGAGGATACAAGAGATACTGTGATCGGCATCCTGACAAGAGTAATCCCGCTGTCAGTGGAGAAACTCCGTGAGTCAGTAGACACAGTGCACCGCTTGGGAAAGAAGAACGATGCAGCTACCAACAAAATGCCCAGACCTGTAATCATCCAGTTTGCCTTGCGAACTGTCCGCGATGAAGTATGGAGGAGATCAAGAGAGGCAAGAGTGTGCAGAGAGATGAACATTCAGTTCAAGGAGGACTTCTCAAAGGAAGATCGTGAGGCTCGAGCTAAGCTGTGGCCCAAGGTGCAAGAAGCCAGAAGAAACGGAAAAAAGGCCTCCCTAAGAGAAGGATATGCACTCATCGACGGACGCAGAGTTGACCCCTAATAGCTGCTTAGTAAGCAAACACTCAGGCACCTTCTGCTACAGAGCAAAATACAGTAACATGGTAAGATGTATTTATGTTTACAGAAGCAAACTCTCAGGTATTTTGTTTAAACATACTGAAAATATGAATCTTACCAGGTGAAAGTTAAAGTTAAGTTAAACTGATTTAACTGCCAAAAGGAGTTTAAGGACTTCAATTCCAAGTTGTTGTTTTTTCTATATTTTATATATGATGTTAAGGACAACATGTTCATTCCTGCATAGAAAAAAACTAAGTTAAGCGCATTTAGAACAACCATAATTTCTTTTATGTCATTGAATGTTAGGGGTTTGAAAAACATTACAAAGCGTAAAGCCATTTTTTTGTTTTGTAAGGACCAAAAATCGCAATGTGTTTTTTTACAGGAGACTCATTCTATTATGACTGATGAAAAATTTTGGAAAATTCAATGGGGGGATTACGCCTTCTTTGCACATGGAACATCACACTCAGCAGGAGTCATGATATTATTCAATAGATTTCCAGGTAACATAATTGATAATAAAAAAGATACTGAAGGTCATTGGTTAATGGTGGTAGTGGAGACAAACGACAAACGTTATATTTTAATATGTGTTTATGGCTTTAACAACCAAGCAATGAATGTGAACTTTTATGCAAAATTAAGCCAATGTATAAATGAATGGAAAACAACTTATAATACAGATAAAGTGATATTGGGAGGAGACCATAATATAGCCCCAGATTCATGGCTAGACCGACTACCTCATAGGAATTCTCAACCTGTATACAGCGACACTATACTGTCTTTATGTACAACAACACACATAATTGATTATTGGAGAACATCAAATCCAACATCAGTTCAGTATACATGGTATAACTCTGCAGGAAATGGTCAATGTTCAAGACTAGATTACTGGCTGATTTCATGTGAGTTATGTAATGATATTTCAGATTGTAAAATATCAGCTTCTCCGCTCACTGACCACTGCATGATTAGTCTAAACTTATTAACATCTAAACAACAACTGAATTCTCCAAATATTTGGAAGTTTAACAATGATTTCTTACAAAATGTTGAATTTTGTGATCAGGTGAAGTCTCTTATCTTGGAGGTTGAAAGGTTAGACATGAGTGATATCAGTAAATGGGAATGGTTTAAGTTTAAGACCAAACAAATAGCAGTTGACACAGGTAAAAAACTGTCACGTATAAGGAAACAAAAGCAAAAGGATCTAATTGACAAAATCAATTTATTAACAAATAATACACAATTATCCTTAGACAACATTACTGAATTAAAGTCATTGCAATCCCAATTAGATGACATGTACACAACAAAGGCAAATGGAGCTTATATTCGATCAAGAGCTAGATGGATCGAAAAGGGTGAAAAAAGTTCAACTTACTTCTTTGGACTTGAAAAACAAAGACAGACTAAGAAGAAAATAAGTAAACTTATGACAAATGATATTATAATTGAAGATCAGAAATTAGTCCAAGATGAAATTTGTCTCTTTTATTGTAACTTGTATAAATCAAAATTTAATAATTCAGACTGTGACTTTTTATTTGAAAAAATTAATGAAGACATAAAAAAACTAGATGTAGAAGACAAACATATACTTGACGAGGAATTATCTGTAATAGAAATTGAAAATGCATTAAAACAAATGAAAAATGGTAAATCACCAGGGATAGATGGATTAACATCCGAATTCCTAAAACATTTTTGGGTGGATATCAAAAAGCTACTATATAACGCTTTTCTGGAATGTATTAAGAAAGGAAGTTTGTCCCCTACTATGAAAACTGGTTTGATAACCTTATTACCAAAACCCCAAAAAGATTTGTTGATGCTAGACAACTGGAGACCAATAACCTTACTATGCAATGACTATAAACTTCTTGCTTTAGTTTATGCAAATCGCTTAAAGCATGTAATTGGAAAACTTATAGAAGAGTATCAATCAGCTTTTATAAAGGGAAGATATATTCACAACCATATTCGACTGATTCTAGATATGATTGACTATCAATCATTCATTCAGTCAGATAGTCTTGTGTTATTCATAGATTTTTTCAAAGCATTCGACACTGTGGAACATGATTTTATGTTTACGGTGCTCAAAAAACTTGGATTTGGAGAAGGGTTCTGCAAGATCATAAAAATGTTTTATAATGATATTTACAGTTACATCTCCCTCAACCCTGGAATGACACCAAGAATCAAGATCTCACGTGGTATTAGACAAGGTTGTCCTATTTCGCCAAAATTATTTATTTTATGTACACAAATGCTAGCATATCTAATTATAAATCACCCTCAAATTAAAGGAATCACCATTTTCGATTATGAATATCGAATAAGTCAATTTGCAGATGACACAGTAGTCTTTCTAAAAGATAAATCTTTAATTAAAAAAGCATTAGATATAATATCAGTCTTTTCCAAAGCTTCAGGATTATGTCTAAACCTGAAAAAATGTGAAATACTATCTCTTCATCCATGTGCTGAGACAAATATAGGCTCCATCCCTGTCAAAACTGAATTAAAATACTTAGGTTTAATAATGACTACAGATAGAAAAAAGAGAGAACAACTAAACATTGAAGGGAAAATAGATAGTATGAAAAAATCTCTCAACCATTGGCTCATGAGAGATCTCTCTATTCTTGGCAGAATCTTATTAACAAAAGCAGAAGGTTTATCAAAATTAGTATATCCATGTCAATCTCTTTATGTTCCCCCCCAAATGATTAAAAAGGTAAATTCAATCATTTTTAATTTCATATGGAAAAACAAGACACATTACCTTAAAAAATCTGTGATGGTTAAAGACTACAAACATGGTGGGTTGAAAGCTGCTGATTTTGAATCCATGATAGGTGTATTAAAGTTGAACTGGATAAAAGCTTATTTGACACAACCGAATTCCATATGGTTCCACATACCAAAATATCTTTTCCAAAATGTTGGAGGATTAGAATTTTTGTTAAGGTGTGACTTTGAAATAACTAAACTACCAATCAAACTGTCTGACTTCCATAAACAAATATTGCTCCACTGGAAAATGATGTTCACACACAATTTCACACCACATAGCTCCACCTTGTGGAATAATAGAACGATATTAAGTAACAGGAAGACTTTATTTAAACAAGAATGGTATGACAAAAAGGTACTTTATGTTACTGACTTGATGGATGAAAATGGCAATATGTTACAATTTAATTCATTTACAGAAAAGTTTAATTTAAAATGCTCTAATAGAGAATTTAATCAAATCAGTAGAGCTATTCCACTTCCCTTAAAATACATGATTAAAAATATCCTCATAAATTCAATTGTGTCTGTTAAATTACCTGATTTGAAAATTGGTGAACTGAAATTTGGTGAAAGAAAATGTAACAACAAAGTACTTGGAAGTGTGTTAAAGGAAAAGCTATTCCATGATATCAAAAGGTCAACGAAAATAAAGATATCAGACAATGAAGTTACATTAACAAAGACTTATTGTAGCTATCTTAAATGGCCAATTTCACCCAAGGTAAAAGAAATTCAGTTCAAATTAATAAATAATATTTATCCTGCAGCTGAAACTCTAAGGAAAAGGTTCAATTTTGAAGTTAATCCATGTGTTTTCTGTACGACAGAGCATGAAACAATTGAACACCTTTTTTTCTCTTGTACAGTCACAATGAGTTTTTGGAAAGATGTTTATCGATGGTTAAATATTGGGATTAACGATTCTTTGTTTAATAAATTTCAAGTGATGATCTATATGGATGGTCTGTCAAAAAAGGTATCCAAAATGGTGAACATTATTTTCACTATGGCAAAGTATCATATACACAAGAATAAATGGAATAACAGCAAGCCCAACATAAACTGTTTTAAGAATGAAATTAAAAACTATATAACATCCCTAAAGGTGTTATCGGAGGAAAACCAGTCCATAAATGAGTTGTATGAAACAATGTCAGAGTCTCTTGCTCTTTAAGTTTACAGTCCTATGCTCTTAAACACGCTTAATGCACTGTTGAAATGTCAAACCCTGTAATTATTATTTTATTTTATTTTATTTTATTTTGTATAAACTGTTTGATATGTTGTAAGCTTGTACTGTTTTAAATGCAAGCAAATGTTTTTTCCTCAAATGAGTTCAAATTGGAATGTATGACATTGTGAATTTGAAATAAAGCTTTGAAATGAAAAAAAAAAAAAAAAAAAAAAAAAAAAAATTCAGTGAATTGTTATTTTTTAGGAGCTTAGGGACCCACCGACAGGGAAAGGGGTGGAGGCGGGAGGGGTGACAGCTGCCACCTGGCCATGGTATGGTCAGATGGATGCCGCACTCCGGGGGCAGCACTCCATTAGTCCGCCCCTGGTAGTTGCGGCTAATCTGACCCCCACTACAGGTGGCGTTGTCACCCCCCCGTCCTCTGCCCCTCCCAGAGAAGGGGAAACACCACCAGCTCCCAAGAGGGCCAGGGCCAGTGGGCAGCTGCTGGACTACCTAAAAGAGCAGGCAGAGAAAGATGAAGACAGGGAGAAGAGGGCAGAGGCGAGGGAAGAGGAGAGGGAGAGGGCAGCATCTCAGAGGGCAGAAAAGTTTTTGTCTCTCTTTGAGAGACTTGTTGATAAAATGTAAATAGTTAAGTAGTTATAGTTATTTTTTTTATGTAGTTCTTAATTGATGTTTTATTGTTTTGTGTGAATTAAATTGTGAATATTGAGTGTCAGCCTGTACAGTATTTTATCAGTTGTGAATGAAGTGGTCTCAAAGAAATTTGAAACGCAACTGGACTTTGTTATTTGTCAGTTATTTGCCAGTTAATGTTCGCATCTGACCAGGCTGGGACTGGTCCTCGGACTTTGTCCCAGCCTGGTCAGATGCTACATGAACTGATGAAGCCTCTTGGATGAGAGGTGAAACGTCTTCCTAGACAAATAACCAAGTCCAGTTGCCTTTCGATTTAAATTTCTTTGAGATAACTATGACCTGGACAAATGAGAATATGCACAGGCCGAATGAAGTGGTAATATGCAGGTAAGGTGTTGGGTTATTTAGACTTTGAGGCACCAAGGCTTGTAACGGTGGTCACAACAAAGAATGCTTCTGAAACTGAAATCTGATGGGAGGTTGACTTTACTTACAGGTGTTATATGTTTAACTATATACATAATATAATCATTTTTTTATTGAGATAAACTATAAAATCATTTTTAATTAAGATGAAATATATACACACAATCATTTTTAATTAAGATAAACTATATATACAATAATTTTCCATCAAGATAAACTATATACATAATAATTTTTAATTAAGATTAACTAACACAATCATTGATGCACTATTTATACAATCATTTTAAATCAACAAAACAATATTTACAATTAACATTAACATTACAACTACTGAACTGATTATAATTTGGGGTTTTTCCTTAATAATCGTGCTCCCTCAGACAAGCCGGGAGCTCTTGAGGGGCAGACACCTGGGCAGCAAGTCAGCCTCTGAGATTGGCTCCCGACAGCTCCTGGTCTTCCGCAGCGTTTCCCCCAGCTTCCTCATCCTCCCCGTCATCCTCCTCTGCCTCCTCCTCTTCCTGCAGGTCACCGGCCAACAGGCAGAGGTTGTGCAGTATGCAGCATGCTGCGACAACCTTGGGGGCAAAGAGAGCCCGGATCTCCAAAGCCCGGAGGAAGATGGCTCTCCAGCGGGTTTTGAGCAACCCGAAGGTCCGCTCAATGATGTTTCGGGCCTTGGCGTGATGCCTATTGAAACGGGCCTCAACTTGGCCTGTTGATTAAAATACAGGTAATGTAGAACACATCCAGGAATTCAAATTCAAAGTAACAACTGTAATAAATAATGTATTCTCTTACCTGCTATAGGTTGACGGTAGGGAGTGATGAGGGCCACCGGATGCTGCAGGCAGGGGTACCCCCCGTCTCCCAGGAGGAAGAAGCCAGCCGGTGGGTAGAGGGACTCCTTATACATAGGAGACCTCCGGAGGACAAGGGCATCGTGCACTGACCCCGTGTTGCCGATGTAAATGTCAAGAAATGCACCGTTGCTGTCACACACACCCTGAAGAACCACAGATGGGAACAGCTTTCTGTTAATGTAGCTCTTCTTCTGCTCCGCAGGTGGCACAAGACGGACGTGGCATCCATCTATGGCTCCAACGGCACGATGGAAAGCCTCATGCCCGGCCAGCCGAGCGAAACCTGCTCCCACCTCCTCCATCTCCTCAGGCTTGGGGAAATGGATAGCCCTATGTATGATGCCCATCATGGCCTCAACAGAAGTGTGGACGACCCTGGCAACTGTGGCTCTTGGTATGGCAAATATGTCTGCCGTGACCCTGTAGGACGTGCCACATGCCAGCCAGTAGAGACAGACGGCCACCTCTATTTCATGGCTCCAGCCATGTGGCTTTAGCCGGGGCAACATCTGGACCAACAGATGGATCGTCTCCCTTGACAGCCTGAAGGCTGGTTTCAGGTCAGCCTCCTCGGAGAAGAAGGTGCAGAGGATGGGCACAGTGTTGTTGACCTGGGCATACCTTCGAGGAGAATGATCCTGTAATGAAATAAAAAAAAAATGTAATTAGTAAAACAATGAAATAATATTTGAATGAATTTATTTATTTATTTATTTATTAATTACTTGCTTGAAAATGTATTTATAGTTCTTTGCTCAGTTCTCATTAAACTTAATTTATGTTTTGTGTTCTATACAAATGAGCTTCTCTTGATTTATTACACAAGACTTATCAGACTTGTATCAGATATCAGAAATAAATAAATTGTACAACGTAATATGCTCCGCTATTTCACCTGTAATTGTTGGGTCCCCCCACGATTTCACCAGTAGGTGGTGCTAGGTATCAGATGTCAAATTGTATGAATGAGTAGTAGGAAATTTATGAATGAAAGGGGCGGGTCTACCGTTACTATTACTACACAGTTTGGGTCGGACCTTGTTAATCTTGTTTCATACATTAATATTTATAATACACCGGTGTTAATATTTCTAAACCGTACCATATTTGTTTTGTTAACTTTAATATGAATGAAAAACCAAGTGATCGTGAAGAAAAGATAACTTACAAATCCAGCAAAGGCTAGGATAGCGCGACGTCTCTCCAGACTCCTCCTCCTCATCCTGGCTCTCCTCCGCTGAAGACGCCCCCTCAGCTCGGCAGCTTCCTCCTCGGCCTCCCGGTAAAGAATACCGACCGCGACAGCGAGCAACACTTGCCGGTACATATTGACGGTGGTAATACCGAACGTCTCTGATAATACTAAACTACTACTACTCACAATCTACGAACGCAAACCCACAATGGCGATCCTCTACACACAACAGCCTTTTCGCGGGGTTTGTTTTTCCCGCTGTTGTCTCGTCACGTAGGCAGATTCATGGCTCGTGAGCTTCAGAAGCACTTGAGAATGAGGGTTGTTGTTGCTGCTTTATTTACGTGTATATTTATTTATTTATTTACATGTCACGTACACACGAGATAGGTATATTTATTTATTTATTTATTTATTTACATGTCACATACACACGAGATAGGTATATTTATTTATTTATTTAGCCTACATGTCACATACACACGAGATAGGTATATTTATTTATTTATTTACATGTCATGTACACACGAGAGAGAGAGAGAGAGAGCATTTGTTTTGGATGTTAACGCCCAGCTGTTTGATCAGCTGTTTAATCAGCTGTTTAATCAGTGCATGCTGCCTGTGGCACCACAAGAACGCATCGTCTCAAAACTGAAAACGAGCATTCTGTATTCTTGTGATCTCCGGAGTTCATTCTTCGGAGAACGACTAGCAAGAACATTCTCCTCAAGAACACAAGTCCGTTCTTTGCATTCTTGGTATTGAGAAACGGCCATAGAGTGTTTGGACCGAAACACGGGTCTCTCAGTCCCTCTGCTCTGCTCTGAGCCGAAGAGAAAACATTTATCGTATCCTACAGTTTTTATCCAATGAGGAGAGAGAACGGCATGCAGGGCTGTGTGTGCAGCCAAGGGACGCCGTGAATGTGGTGACGTAGGGACGAGGACTGTTATGGTGCGTTCAAGGCAACTCGTAACTCGTGTTTTTCCGACCTGTGAAGTCGTACCAGTTCGATCTGGTACGACTTCACGGGTCGGAAGTTACGAGTGGCCTGCCTGAAACGCTACAAAGTCGTAAGTTGTGACTTGAAGCTGTAATTTACGATTTCAAAAGCCTGCCTGGAACGCAGCATTAGCCAAAACGACCGGATCGCTTACTTCTGCTTTAACAGTGATGTGCGCTATATGAAATGCACTGACCTGAGAAAAGATGGCCCATCCAAAATTAGAATTCTGCCTACGCGTTATTTGACCATGACTGTTAATTTCAAACAATAAGATTAGCTAATTAAATATGTTGTTATTGTGTATTTTTGCATATGATGCGTGTGGGGGAGCATACGTCAGTCCGACTGCCCACAAGTCCGACGGCTCATTTCTCCGACTACCCATTCTACAGTGTTGAGGTTAGGTTTAGGGTAAGGTTAAGGGTTAGGGCTACTTAAGTCGGAGAAGTGGGAGGTCGGACTGATGACGCAAAAATAAAGAAATGTATGGTCGGAGTCGGAGAAATGGGTGGTCGGAGAAATGGGTAGTCGGACAGACGTCATGCGCCCATGCGTGTGTGTGGTCTTGTGTTGTCGTCTGCTGCTGGTAACATTGTAATTTCCTGCAAAGGATTAATAAAGTATCTTTAACTTAATTAATTAACCCTTTATAGGCCGGCTCATTTCTAAAAACAGCCCCAAAATGAGATATATTCTAATTACAGATGCATTTTTTTTCATGATTACAACTGTCTGAGGTCAGACAATGTTTATGGAAAATATCAGTTTTTATGCATTTTTACTTTTTTAGTGTTAGATTTAAGTGCTTCGGAGCCATGCTTCTCTTGGAGTAGACTACCTATCCGTTTTCGAATGCAGCAGGCTCAGCGATTTTTACCAAATCTTAAAAATAAAATAAAATGGCGATTCTTCAACGGTTTGTTTATTTAAAGCAGAACTATGCAGGATTTCGGCTGTAATTATTGTGGCTCAGAGTCACTGTGATGGTAGAGTGACCTATTATGAGGTGAATGGGGTCTAGGCCAATGCGCTCACCCCCCCCACTGGCTGAAAACCGCACTTGCAAGATCAGTCCTCCGTCTCGGTGTCCCAAATCTCATCAATGGATAGAACTATCGCGAGAAACTGCCTTACGGCAGTACGAGATAAGAACGCAGATGACGTCATGCATGTCATGAATCGTGATTGGTTTGAGTTCGGAAAGTCGGAGGAAACCATGGAAACATGTTTGTACTGATGAAGTTCGGCTTGTGGCTAACACGGAGCTAATGCTAACAGACACACACACACCATGAATCTTTTATAAGATAATGTAATACATCATGACACACACACACACGCCTTCGCGTTTTGGAACCTTTATTCATGTGTGTGTGTATGTCTGTGTCTTTGTCTGTGTGTGGCCGTATTAGCGTTAGCTCCGTGTTAGCATTAGCTCCCTGTTAGCGTTAGCTCCGTGTTAGCATTAGCTCCGTGCTTAGCAAACACCGCTCTCTACCTTCAGCAGTAAACACAAGCACGTGTAGGGAGGGGGTGGAGGAGGTGGGGCGGCGAGTTTTTTTTTTTACGACAGTGACATGTGCCTCCCAGAACTGTGGGGGAGCCCCGGAGAGGGAAAAAAAGAGAAACCAACGAAGGAGCGAGCTATTTCCGGCCAAGTTGCATAGTTCTGCTTTAATCCCCCCGCAGCTGAGTTTTGTTTTGCCGCATTGTCCTCTCTGATCTACCGCAGCTGGTATCCAGAGGACTCGGTCCTGAATAGGGCGATTTTTTTTTTCAATCTAACACTACAAAAAAGTAAAAATGCATAAAAACTGTTATTCCCTATAAACATTGCCTGGTCTCAGACGGTTATAATCATGAAAAAAAATCCATCTCTAATTGGAGAATATTTCATTTGTAGCCTAGGCTGTTTTTTGTATATAAATGAGTGTACATGACAGAGACCGGCCTGTCATGATGGGAGGGAAGTTAAATAACATAACAAAAATTTTTTTTTAAATATAAAACCATTAAAAAGTTATAACTTCACCATCACGAGGACTCAATGAGTCCTTAACAGGGTGAAAGGGATTTTTTGTTTCAATCTAACACTACAAAAAGAGTAAAAATGCAAAACTGTTATTCCCCATAAACATTGCCTGACCTCTGACAGTTGTAATCATAAAAAAATCCATCTCTATTCACTGAATAATTCACAATATATGTCCAAAAGACTTTGTCCCATCCAGGGGCGGAGCTAGAGGGGAGGCCGGGGTAGCACTGGACCCCCCTGAAATCTGATTGGACCCCCCAGGTGCCACCCCAGATGATTGACATATCGCGGCACCGCACGTCTTGTCGGAAGGAGCCAGTTGCATTTTTAAATCAGTGAAGCCTAATGACTGCTAAGTCCCTCCTGTACAGTAGTTGGCGCTATGCACCACAAAGCGTTGCAAGCCACGTTCATTAGGAGAAGAAGAAGAATCGCCACTGAAGAAGAGAAAGATTTGAACTGAGTCGGTTATCGTTGCTGGAGACAGGAGATCAACAAAGTGACGAAAAAGAAGGAGAAGAAGGATAACCTTCATGGACAGTGAAATCCTCGTTGTAAAGTAAGTTTTACGGTGGTGTCCTATTGAGTCACTGTTTAAAATAACTTTTGTAGATAGGAGTTGTTTTTTTGCTACAAGCAGAGAGCCACAGCATCAAGCAAATGTTAACGTTACATCTCATGGCGTCTAGCTTCCAACAGCCGTTCAATTTTAACGTCTACATTTAATTCATTTGGGTCGCTATTTATATTTATGTGTTTCTCCAGTGATTCTAGAGGAATGAAACTAGCGGAGAATCAGCCAGCTAGCTGTTTCATGCTCTGTTGAAACGTAACGTGAACACGGTAGTTAGCCTGCTGTCAACTAGCTGAAAAGTCTGAATATTAAACTTACGTCTACAGTGGTTTATTTGCCCTGACATTTTTTAGGCTTGAAGTGGTGATTTAATAACATTGTGTGATTGTAAGTGATGCCAGGAGTAACGTTAACAAGACTGGCTTATTTTTTCATAGGGTCAGTTGAGAATGAAAAGGCAGGGGGAGAAGATTTATGACCTCTTTTTAAAAAGAAGCAAGTCAGGAAAAGATGAGGCAGACAAACAGCCAGAATTCAGGTCTGCCAGCAGTCCTGGCAGCTCCCATCCTGGGACGAGTCAGGAGGAGAGAGAATGTGATGCACACAGCCCATCATCACCAGGTCAGAGCATAGAAGCAGTCACATGCTCACTTCAGTAATTTTAAGTTACAGGGTTCCTACGCTAGTATGGAAAGTATGGAATTTCTACATTTCCAGGTCTGTAGTAATATGGAAGATGGAAACAATTGTATGGAAATATATTTATACTTATCTGGGTTATCTTAAGATTTTTGGGTTAATTATTTTGCATACATATCTAGTTAATGTTTTCATGTAAATATTATGGTGTTGGGGAAGTGGTATAAAGATTAGAAAACCTCTATCAAAAAAAATATAAAATGGAATAAAAACTCTTCTATAAAAAGATAAAAGGTGGTAAAAACAAAACGCATAGAAAACATTAGGTGCTTTATGATTTCACATGGTTTAGTTTTTTCTTTATGGGGGGAGGGATGTTATGAACTCCCCTGGGAGATGTGAAGCAGGTGAAGTGTAAGGGCCAGGTGAGGTCAAGGTAGACTGATCCACAAATACATAACACAGAAACATATCACGAGATGGGAGGTAGCTCACTTAACCCAATGAGTGGGCGGAGTTTGGGTGACCCATATCACATGGGCTGGAGGCGGAAGTAAAAGACGACTTCCGGGGTTTCGAGACGAAGAGCGGCAGGTCTTCACGAGGAGAGACCACGCTGGCGAAAGACACACCCCCACACACCGCACTGGAGTCACACACCAAATGAACTAAGAACCAAGTGCCGAGTCGAGCGAGCTGGCCGGCTGTGGAGCTGCTGTGGCCGTGTAGTGACGGGGACGCCCTGAGCTACGGCCTCGCCGAGTCCGGTCGCGCCGGGTCATACCGGGCCTAGAAGCGATAACTACGGAGCGGACAGTGAAGCAACTCCCATGCTCAGGTAGATACACACACATATAGACAGGTACACAAACTCACGTCTATGCATACACTTAAGAGAGAGAGATAACCACAGGAGCAAGCGGGAGGTTTCAGGACAAGCATAGTTTAATAAACGAGCTAACGTAATATCATGTTTCATGTACCAATGCGGTCCCGTTTGTCCGCGTGTGTTACAATCTTCTGGAAATAATTTGGTGACATAATGGCATACAAATTCAGTAATGATAACAAATGATTTCCATGATGAATTGCATAATCTATTCACATGATACACATCTTATTACTCAAATGTCACAAATTATTAGATTTTTTTTAATTTATTTTTTTACTGAGAAGTCTGGGAATTAGGGTCTGGAAATTTCAAATGTGTAGGAACCCTTACGTTTTTTGTTTTGTTTTGTTGTTGTTTTTTTAGATATTTTGAAGTGTTGGTTACTGATGTGTGTTGTTTTTTAATGGTGGTTGTGTTTATTTTGCTTACACTAATATTTTTATTTTTATACAATGTAGTTCCATTGAGGGAGGACACAGAAGACAAAGATGGCAGCTCCCTTCCTGGGACTAGTCGGGAGAGAGAATGCACAACCCAGCACAGCCCATCATCACCAGGTCAGAGCATAGACAGAAACAGTCACATGCTCAGTTCAGTAATTAAGTTTAGTTTTAGATATTTTGAAATGTTGGTTACTGATGAGTGTTGTTTTTTAATGGTGGTTGCATTTTTATTTTGATTACACTATACAATGTAGTTCCATCGAAGGAGGACACGGAGGCCTCTGACTCTGACTCTGATGTCGATGAGCAACAAGAGCCAGACCCAGAGCCAGCTGTCTCCAGCACTCATTTTGCTCATCCGAGAGGACCCAGTGGTAGGTCTACTTACCTGAAACTTGCTAGTTAGCTGCAGTTATTGTCTAATAATCTTCTGGATCCCTTAACTGTGTTTTCATGACTATTTTATTTGTATTCCAGATATTTCAAGATGCAAAGAGGAGGGACCAGTTCAGCCTTGTCTGACACAATTCCCCAGAACCCAGCATGGATCAAGGAAGAGAGCATTCTGCAGTGCCTGGTACAGAGCAAATTCTTGGCTTGAATACTCAATCCTTAAAGACTCTTCCTACTGCTTTGCCTGTAGACATTTCTCCTTGCCTAATGCACCAGACTCTGCCTTTGCCTCAGAGTCAGGCTTCTCCAACTGGAAAAAAGCGTTGTCAAAGGAGGCTGGGTTTAAACTCCACTCAAAATCAGAAATGCATGTCAATGCAATGTATGCATGGAATCAGTGTAAAAAGGCTACTGAGATGAACACAACCATGTTAAACTCTTTGAACATGAACCGACAAAAAAAAGTGGAAGAAAATCAACATTATGTGAAAACAATAGCAAATGTTCTTCTGTTAACGGCAACTCAAAACATTGCACAGAGAGGCCATCGGGAGTCTGAGGACTCTCACATTAACCTCCTGAGACCTGAGCTTTGTTCTGGTGTGCATTTTTTATTTCTCCTTGCTATTTGGGATAAGTAGGACCTAATAAGTACAATACCTAAAGTTTGTCTTTGTACAGGAAGTAGTTTTTGCAAAAAATGATGTCCTCATATGAGGACACTGGGACTATCTCAACATAAAAAAACTGTATTTGCTGTTTGGGACCAGAAGGGCCCAATTTGTGTAAATTCAAAATTTCAGCTTTCTACAATAAGTAGTTCTCTCAAAAATCAGTGTCCTCATACGAGGACATTGGGTCGAAAAACAATGACTCCTACTGTATATAGAATACAGTGACATATGAAAGTTCAAAGGGGTTTTATTCTGAAATGCCACATCAGTTTGGCCTGATTTTTTCTGAGTGTCATCCTGAGGTCAAGTACTATCAGTCTGAAGTGGAACGGTCAAGTAATAACGAGTAGTTTTTAAGAACTGTGAATCCTCCTGAGACCCTGCGTCCTCATACGAGGACATTATTTTTGCCTCTTTGCACCATGATACTCCATTTTTAAAAACTTATCTTACCTATTGACTTATTAACCACATTTAGGGACACTGCCTGTGCCATCTTGTGGTGATATCACAAAAAAAAAGACAACAACATGGTACTTTAATAACATAACATAGTCCCAACGTCCTCAAACGAGGACGTGACATTTATTGATGTCCTAGTCTGCTACTATTACTAAAATATGTCAAATTTTAATGCCATATGAAGACAGAGACATTGTTGTACATAAATACACTGGTTTCATTCATAAAATTTGGATTTAATTCTTATCTTGGTCTTTTATCGTCTGGGAACTGCCATAGAAGGCTCCGGCTGAAATTCCCGCCATTTTTTTCCCCCAAAGAAATTGGTGAAATTTGTGATATCACCACAAGTTGGTGCAGGCAGTGTCCCTAAATGTGGCTAATAGGTCAAAGTTTTTAAAAATGGAGTATCATGGTGCTAAGAGGCAAAAATGTAATGTCCTCGTATGAGGACGCAGGGTCTCAGGAGGATAAGGGTAACTTTTTGGCCATATTGGATGAAATAGCAAAACACGATAAATTCATTGAAAAGAGGCTGGATGCATGTGGCAATGCAAAATACACAAGCCACCAAATTCAAAACGAAATCCTACAGGGTTTAGCTGAGATGGTACAGACCGAAATTATCAAAGAAGTAAATGAAAATGAAGTGTTCAGTGTGATTGCAGATGAGACAAAAGACCTCAAAAAAAGGAACAAATGTCTATAGTAATAAGGTATTATTACAATGGTGCCATCCATGAAAGTTTCCTGTGCTTCCAAGCAGCTGAAAGCCTTGATGCAGCAGGTCTCAGTAAATTGATTGTCAGTTGTCTAGAGAGGCATGGTCTGGACTACAGAAATAACCTTAATAATAATAATAATAATAATAATAAATTTTATTTGTTGGCGCCTTTCAAGAACCCAAGGTCACCTTACATGTAAGAAATGAGACAAAAACAAGAAACAAAAACAGATATAAATACAATAGCACATAGATGAATACATACAAAGAAAATACAGTGTGGCTAGAAACATAGATAAGGTGGATAAAATGGTTAGGGGACAGAGTGTTGTAGGGAGTAGGATAATTTAAAAAGGTGTGTCTTGAGGTGGGATTTGAAGGTGTCGATGGAGTCCAGAGTGCGTATGTGTAGTGGGAGTGAATTCCAGAGTCTAGGTGCAGAACAGCTAAAAGCCCGAGCACCAAGTGTGGTAAGTGAGAAAGAGGGGGTGGAAAGCAGGGCGGCGGATGAGGAACGGAGTGAACGGGGTGGGATATAAGGATGAAGCAAATTAGAGAGATATGGGGGGGCCTGGTTATGGAGAGCTTTGAATGTTAGCAGAAGGAGCTTGTAATGTATACGTTGATGAACAGGGAGCCAGTGAAGTTGCATGAGGACTGGTGTAATATGATCCGAGGACTTGGTACGGGTGATAATTCTGGCGGCGGTGTTCTGGATAGTCTGTAGGCGGTGGATGAGTTTCTGTGGTAGACCGGTGAGGAGGGAGTTGCAATAATCCAAGCGGGAAGTGACCAGGGCATTTACAAGGATTTCGGTGGAGTGCTGGGTGAGGGAGGGGCGGAGTCTGGAGATATTGCGGAGGTGGAAAAAGGCTGTGCGTGAGATGTTGTTGATGTGGGATGTGTATGAGAGGGTACTGTCCAAAATAACACCAAGGCTTTTAACTGCGGTTGAAGTGGAGACCAGACATCCGTCAATGAGAATACTGGGGGGATGTGATTTGGAGAGTGATGATTTGGATCCGATGAGGAGAATTTCACTTTTATTGCCGTTGAGTTTTAACTTATTGTTTGACATCCAGTTTGTGATGGTTTGCAGGCAGTCGATAAGGGCAGTAGGTGGTGATATAGTGTCCGGTTTGGTGGTGATGTAAATTTGGGTGTCGTCAGCATAGCAGTGAAAGTGGATACCAAAGTGACGGAAGATATTGCCAAGAGGGAGGATATAGATGATGAAAAGTAGGGGACCAAGGACAGAACCTTGCGGAACACCGTGGGGGAGTGGTGAGGGTGATGATCTGGAATTTACTCCTTGAATAAACTGTGAACGGTCAGACAGGTAGGAATGGAACCACTGAAGAGGAATACCAGAGACCCCAGTGCCGGCCAAACGATCTAAGAGGATGGTGTGAGATATTGTGTCGAAGGCGGCACTGAGGTCTAAAAGTATGAGGATGGTGAGTAGGCCAGAATCCGCTGCTAAAAGAAGGTCGTTTGTAATTTGAATGAGAGCTGTTTCTGTGCTGTGATTGGGACGGAAACCAGACTGGAAAGGCTCAAAGAGGTTATTGTTTGATAGATGGTCTTGGAGTTGGCTGGCTACTGTACGTTCAAGGATTTTTGAGATGAATGGGAGGTTTGATATAGGGCGATAGTTATTGAATTCAGTGGGGTCTAAACCAGGTTTCTTTAATATGGGAGTGACTGAAGCGGTTTTGAGTAGGGAGGGAACAATACCATTTGACAGGGAGGAGTGCACAATTTCCGTGATGAGTGAGGAGAGTGTGGGGAGACAGACCTTGACCAATGTGGTAGGAAGTGGATCGAGTATAGAAGTAGCAGACCTGGAAGACATGATTAGTTGAGATACCTGTTGATTTGACGGAAGATGGAAGGCAGACAGGGTAGTGGTGGGCCGGACAGTAGCATTGAGCCAAGGAGTGTTTGACTGAGAAGACAGGGAGGGGGTGAGATGGTGATGTATGGAGTAAACTTTGTGATTGATAAAGTCCAAGAATTGCTGACACTGAGGGGCTGATGTGAAGCGTGTGGCAGTTTCTTTGGGCTTGAGAAGTTTGTTTACTGTGGAGAAAAGAGTCCTGGTGTTGTTTCCGTCGCGGTGGATGATGTTGGAGTAGAAGGCAGATTTGGCAGCATTTAGAGCAGTCTTGTAGGAGGTGATATGGTCCGAGTACATTTGAAGGTGAACAGTGAGTCCGGTTTTCTTGGCAAGGCGCTCAAGGCGGCGGCCATGAGTTTTAAGCTGGCGGAGATCTGAGGTGAACCATGGAGCAGTAGGACAAGGGTACGACGGTGCATCCGTCATGAGCGGTAAACATTCTGGAGTATCTGCAAGAATTCAAAGCAATGCTAGATTTGCATTTTACGTTCACTGTAGCGCATTGCTTGAATTTAGTTCTTTTTGATGCTACAAAAGCAGTGCCTGAGGTTGTTGACTTTTTTGCACTTCTGCAGCAGCTGTATAACTTTGTGTCTGGCTCGTATGTGCATCTGTCCATCACAGCCGCCCAGGGAGCTACAGGCACTTACAGACACAAGGTGGGCGTGCAGATACACAGCGTGCCGTAATCTGAGAGACCGGCTTCCAGCAGTTCTGAGGCTGTTGCAGGATCTTGCACTTGAAAGACATGGAGAAAGGTCAGTAGAGGCGAGGGGGCTTCTTTCTCAGATAGATCTACAGTTCATTGGGCTTTTGGTTACCTTTTGTAAAGTGCTTGGTGATGCCAAATGTCTTTCTGACATGCTCCAGTCCAGCACTCTTGATCTAGCAAGGGCTGTGGATCTAGTAGGTGCCCTTACAGACACTTTCCAAGGACTACAGAACTGAGAATTACTTTGATGAACTATGGAAAGAGGTTGAGGAGCTTGCTGAGCAGTGCAAAATCGGTGTACAAACACAATCTAAAAGACATCCTAGAATAAGCTCAAGATTTCTTGACTCACTGGTGATGAGCGCTGTAGGACAGAGAAACTGTGATGATGAAGGCTTCCCCAGATCACTCTTTTATCAAGTGATTGACTGTCTCATAACTGAGCTGAAGAGGCGTTTTTCAAAGAAAAGTTGTGAGATCATGCAAGGTGTGCAGTCCCTGAACCCAAAGAGTGCAACTTTCTTAAGTGAGGAGCCTCTATTTGCCTTTGCACAGACGTTTGAGTCAGACCTCAGTGACCTCAAACATGAAGTTCATCAAACCAAGCGACTTCTAGACAGGAGAGTGAAAAGTGGATTAGACAGACCATCTACTTTGCTTGATTTTATTGTGTTTCTTGAGCCTTACAAAGAGGTTTTCCATGAGATATTCAGACTTTGCAAGATTGCTGTTGTTACTCCAGTCAGCACTGCTTCCTGTGAGAGAAGCTTCTCTGCTTTAAAACTGATTAAAACTCACCTCAGAACCACAATGGCTGATGACAGGTTAAGTCACCTTGGAACTCTCAGTATTGAGTCAAGGAGGGCACGTGCCCTCAACATGGATGACTTTGTGAAACATTTTGCGACTTCTCACCATAACCGAAGGATTATGCTTTTCTGAACCTGTATGAGAAAGATAGTGTCTCTGGTCATGACTAAGCTCTTCACTATGTTCAGTCAGACAGTCAGACAGTACCCCTTGTCATAGTTAAAACCTGCACTACGTTCAGATGTTCAAAAATGGTGTCAATTTGTTGATATATTGATGCCTGTGTGTTGATGAGAGAGAGAGAGAGAGAGAGACTATGAATGTGTTGGTGCATTTTCACCATTTTTGTAAAAATGAGTTATTATTAATGAATTATTGAAAAATTGTTGCCAAGTTGTGTTTGATATATTGACGCCTGTGTGTGTTGATATATTGGAGAGAGAGAGAGAGAGAGAGGGAGAGAGACAGAGAGAGATGTTTGTCTGAGTAACTATGAATGTGTTGGTGCATTTTCACAATTTTTGTAAAAATGAGTTATTATTATTAATGAATCATTGAAAAATTGTTGCCAAGTTGTGTTTTACATTTTCTGCATTGTTAATAAACTGCAAATTATATATACATAAATCTCATCTCCTGTGTGCTTAGTATGTACATTATAACATTTGACACTCTGATTTCAATTGATACGTCAAGAAACAAATTCATTGTTATAGTCTGTGGACCCCCTGAAATAGCCTTGGCCACCCCCTGGCCACCCCAAGGATAAAAGTCTAGCTCCGCCACTGGTCCCATCGTCACGACGTGAGGGAGGGAGGATTGGATGCTGGCTCAGGTTTAGTGATGAGGAGACCGTCACTGCAGCTGCACATCTGCAGCAGCTGCTCCAAACAGACACGTTAAAAACTTTAATTTGAAGGGACAGATTAGATGCTGATTTTGTTAACAGTGACTTTATTGCACCCAAACATTAAGCAATGGCATAGCCTATTTCTGTCAGCTGCTGTCTTATTGTTCTGTTTTTCCATTTCATGAGCCTAAAATTGAAATATGAAAGCAGACATTTGTCGTCTTTTGTGTTAGATTAAAAAACAAAATAATCTGTCACTTTTTAATTGCCAATTGAAAATAGAAAGAACGAATGATACATGGATTGTCACAATATGTTTTCAGGCATTTTTAATTAAAACAATAATTTTAACAATTCAATTTTTTGTTGTTGTGTTACATAGTTCTAGATCACATGTTTACATTAGTTATTAATAAGGGTCATTACTCTGTGAAGCCCAACCTGTTGTCATCCAGGGTCAAACTGATACAATTTGTTTTGTCTGGTCCTTCTTTCTTCCCTTCCTTCCCCCATCCCTCCTTTCTGTCCCTCCATCCCCCCTTCCTTTCTCTCTCATTTCTTTGTTCCTCCCTTCCTCCATCCTTCTGTCATCCCATCCCTCCTTCCTCCTCCCTCTATCTCTAGCACTGAGACCCAGAAATGCCATGCTGTGACAGCAATTAAACTCACAACCACAGTCCTGATTATTTCCTGTTTGCTAACACTGTGCTTTATCTTTTTTGCCCTTTTTACAGATCGTGGATTCATCAAGTAAGCAAGTATCAGTTGCATTTTCTTTCATTTCTGAACAATTACAACACATTTGTTACGCATGTGTTGTAATTGTCCTGTAAACAGTTTTCTAATCAGCAATAACTATAACAATTTCTGATCAACCCATGTCAATTGCATGCTTAAAATAACATGCTGGTTAAAGCCTCGCCCATTTCAAGACAACCCGACCCACTTCTGGGTTAAACCCCG
This sequence comes from Trachurus trachurus, assembly GCF_905171665.1. Lineage (NCBI taxonomy): Eukaryota > Metazoa > Chordata > Actinopteri > Carangiformes > Carangidae > Trachurus > Trachurus trachurus. The sequence continues at coordinate 32,839,149 of NC_139903.1, forward strand.
CCCACTTCCGGTTTAGGCCCCGCCCACTCCGAGTACAGATACAGATACAGATAATTCATATGGTTAACAGATACAGATACAGATACAGATAATGCTGTACTCGCTCATCCCTAGTGAACAGCACAAGTCGCATTGAATCTGACTTTTTCAAATCAGATTCAGGCCACTTTTAAATGTGGTACTGAATCGGATACGTATCTGATTTTTTTGAATGCGACCGCAATCTGAACAGCCAGGTCGCATTTAATGCGACTTTGACGTCATTTTGACCCGCGCTGCACTGTTGACAAATAAAGTTGATTGAAAAACAAAAAATGTGCCACAGGCGCTTGTTGGGAGAGTCAGGGGATGAGACCAGGATGAGGATAATAGCCGGTATTCATTTGTTTACACAAACAAATAAAGGCCGGCCCTGAATACAAGCTGGGTCAAAAAAAACCCTCGCCTGGAAAAAACTGACAACATATGATCAGAAACTATTTCAACTTTGTGGACTGTCTGCATAGACTGACTGGAGTAAAGCTGGCCTCATCCTCTGCTTCAGAGAGGGACAAGTTGAACTGTCGGACTCGGACCTGCGTCTCTGCTCCGTCTCCGGTCCCGAACGGGCTCGGACACGGAGCAGAGGGGGAGAGGAGGGGTGGGGGGTTGAAGCGCTACAGCGCAACGGTGACAGACCCATGCAGGTCCGACAGTGCAGCAAGGACAGTAGGTGAGGAAGAGGAAGATGAACGATGAGCTTGGTTGCTAATGAAAATAAACTGAGGGATTTAGAAATAAAGGCCGTTGGCCGTAGCGTCACACTGAGCTGTCAGGTGATGAGCCAGGCAGGCAGACTGTATATCACATCAAAAGTCGGTGAGTTTAAATTCAGACTCTTTTTTTTTTTAAGCGTAATGCTGTGGGTATAGGGAGGCTGATGGAGTGCGGGAGGGGTGGCGGGTTCGAATCCGACGTGATTTTTTTTTTTTTTTTTTAGCAATTAAGTCCTACAATACCGGTTGCCGTTGCCATGGTTGCTTCCGTAAACACCGTTGTGGCGTGATGTCACTGCGGGGGACAGCTCTCCATTCCGACACACCTCCACTTCGACACCCCGCTGTTCCGAAATACCCCCACTTCGAAACACCGCTACTCCGACACCCTCCCCCCCGCAGCTGTCCAAGGTGCTGAACCGCGTGACGTTGTTTACATTCTGCTTTGTGGCTTGTCTGTGAAACGTGCGCTGCTCAGAGACTGGGCAGATCTGTCCCTCTTGCTTTCTCCCCGACTCCGTTGTTGGAGATCTCCCACACAGTAATAGAAATACACTTTTTTTCTTTTTCTCCCCCCCTGCTCCGCTCGAGCGCGGCTGAACCCGGCTTGAGCTCACACGGGCGCGAGGCTGCTGCAGCCGCCGCTCGTGCTGACAGCTGACTGAGGGAGATGCTTTGGTTGGGTTTAGGCAATGAAGAAAGGAGTTGGTTAAGTTTAGTAAAAAGAGCAGGTAGAGGCTAGACAGGCTAGAAGCATAATGAACATTATATGTCATTAATATGAAGTATTTGCTTGTTTTGCAGTTAATTATGCACATGATCCGTTTGACCCCAAAAAGGAAAAAAGGATCAATGCGCACTGCGCACTGGGGGTTTCCCCCAATAGCCTTTTCCGAGTAGCAGGGTCTTTAGAAAAAAATAGAAAACCCCGCTATTATGATGAATGGAAGTCTATTGTCGGAAAGGCGGGGCTTCGGAAAGGCGGGGTGTAACCGTCACTGCGCATGCGGGTCACTTCAGGAGCTTGAGCTGTTCACACAGCAATCCATAGACAGGCCACATTTAAAGACGTAGGGCCCTAGTTTGCTGGCGCAGCGCAGGTGGCGCAAGGTAGCGCAGCCGGTCTAATGCAAGTTTCGACCAGTGCAGCCTAGCGCAAAGTCAGATTGGCAGATTTGTAGATCGCGCTGTGCTGAGATAGGCGTGGCCGCGCAGCAGGGGGAGGCGTCACAGATTCAGCTTGGTGCAGTGGAAGTTTGGTGCGAAAATGTCTCGCCGAGGTTGCGCTGAAAGCTCGCCACCTCCAACCAGGTCTACTCTCAGCGCAGGGCGGAGCGCAGCAGGTGCAGTGGAAGTTTGACTGACTGACCTGCAGTGCACACACGTCACCAAGACCTCACAGGCAGATCTCCACAGTTCCAGACACATTTCAATGCAATAAATATCCACAATAACCACTATTTAATGCAACTAATGGAATCAACAGTGAATTTATATCTATATAGATTGTCCCGTCACATCTGAGTCAGATCAAAGCAGAGATCAAAGGCTGTCGGCAGCGTAATGGAAACTCCACCTGAATTAACACAGCAGGGACGAACTGGCACTGAAAAGCAGCTGTGGATGTCCCGAGAGCAGGACTGAGGGTGGATGACTGCATGTCGCTGCCGTGTTGAGATACGCACTGCCGTTGTGATGATCCACTTTATTTATTTATTTACTTATTAATTCATTAGCGCGAGCGACCACGTCGTCACGCAGCCTTAATGAAAAACAAAAACACAAATCATCATCTCTCCACAACAGCCTCGGTATCAGATAGTCAGTATATAGCCTACTACAGTATACTCAGCATCTCTATCACAGAGAAAAAAGAGACGGAAAGAGAGAGAGAGCTCTTTTACGCTGATTTCATCCGTTACGCATGGTGTTTGTTTATGTTGTGATTAGTGTACACCTCTCATCTTGCTTACACAGGGTGTGAATAAATATGAGTTTCTTTATTAGTTTATTAGTTGTTGTTTTTTACTCTAAACAGGGGTTCTCAGTGTATCAGATCAAACCTGATTAAGGATATTAGTATTAGTATATAGTATTAGTATTATTATATATATTAGTAAACTCATTATTGGTCACTCTGAGCTCGGACCTCCGGACCAAAACAGCTGTTTCCTCCTGGGAGAGGTTCGGCCTCTGGCGTCGCTGTCTCCTCCGTCCATGTCAACGTATAAAATAACAAACTTGCAGCGCGCATCACCCGCGGCGCAGTTAGAGGTGAGGAGAAGCTAATTTGATCGGTGAAGATCCGAATCGGCTGTGTAAATCCCACTTCTCCTCCTCCTGTCTCCCTCCCGCCCTCTCTCCTCCCCCTTTGCCGTTTGCGCCGGTAGGAGGGACGAGGGGCGGGTTTGCGCTGGCGTAAGTCGGACTGCGCTGCCCAGCAAACTTGCGAAATGGACCTGGACACGCCTCGTTCGCGTGGCGAAGCTGCGCTGCACTTAGACTTCGCCCGGTCTAGCAAACTAGGGCCCTTCCTCTCAATGCTATCGCTGCAGCAGCACAGGTGACAGGACGGGAGTGGTTGGAGGTAGTTGCAAAGACAGACAACAGTACTGGTGACAGATGCTGAAGGTCTGATTCAAGGCTGGCAAATGAAAAGGACTTGAGGTCCTCTGGCGACGAACTCCATAACATGAACTTGTTGTTGAGGTTGCCTAGTGTCTTGCACTCCCTCTCAACTAGTGAAAGGAAGATGATTCTCACTTCTTTGGACAGGTCTTTGTGGTTCATAATTGACTTGGCTGCCGCTTTTCATCTTCTGTTGTTAATGTGTTTCATTATAAGAGCCTCTTCTGGGTCACACACCTTCGGATTGGTGACGGCCTGAAAGATAATACATTAACGGCCGGATTTACTAAAGGTTTGCGTGTATTAAAACGTGTGCAAACGTGATTGCACGCGCAAACACATGTGGAACCTGATCTACTAACCAGACGCACCGAGGATTGCGTCTCTCACATGGGCAAAATAGCACGTGCGATCCATTTAGCGTGTATTGTCTTGATGAATATGTAAATATGGGCGTTTCAGCCAGAACGAGTAGATGCAAATTGATTTATTTAGTACACGCAATGTGATTTACCTAACGAGGAAGAGATTGCGGTAGTTGTTTTTGCGTCTTTATTTACCACGTCTGAAAACCATGTACTAACTGATACAACTTTGTCACCGTACCACAATCCAAGCTAAAAACATACGGCGATCGTGCCTTCTCCCGGACTGCACCCCGCCTCTGGAACTCCCTTCCCCAGCCCATCAGAGACTCTCCATCACTTCCCCTCTTCAAATCCCGACTGAAGACTTTCCTTTTCACCCAAGCATTTAACCTCCCCGGTTACATGCTGCTATTCCGACATGCCGCTATTTCGACATTGACTTCTAATTGTCGGAATAGCGGCATTAACATTATTTTTCAAACGTCCCACTATTCCGACATTTTTTTTTTCATTGTCGGAGTAGCGGCACTTTACTATTTTTCAAACATTCCGCTTTTCCAACATTGATTGATTACCTTATAGTCAGACGTCCTTCTGATTTTTTTTTTTTTTTCATCTGAGACACTGTTTCTCATACACAAATACATAGGCCTATTAGAGAAAAAAAAACAAACCCTCCAAGTTTAAAAACACACAGGCAGCTGAGATTTGGGAGGTTTTTGTTTTAATTGTAGCTTATTAAAATGCAAGATCATTTTTCTGACTGATTTATTGCCCGATGCCGTGTATCTCGCTTTCTTTCCCCCACCCTCCGCCCGTTGTCTTCGTTGTCACTTTGTTGTCGCTCCACAGAGCGCACATGGCTAATTATTATGCATGTGCTGACCATATACGGTTGTGTCTAGGCATTCCGGGGGCGGAGGTGTGTTCACGTGCGCAACTGCGCACCATTCTTGGATCCAGTTTGATTTATCAAAGAAATTGTGGAGTTGTGCACGCACAGTTTGATAGATCTGAAAAAGGTGTAAATATTGTGGGTGTCTTTTCGCCGTAGGCCTAAGCAAAACATTTAGTAGCAGCAGTTTTACACTGCTTACTTACAGTTTTGGTAAATGAGGCCCCAGGCCCAGAGCCCAAAGCCCAGACGCTCACAGCTGCAGCTCCGCGGCTCATCCGCGGCGCTGTCCGTGGTGCTGAAGGTGACAGGTTAACTTGACAAACAAACTGCAGCATAGTTCTGTTTGTTTATCATGTGTGTCAGTTTTGTTTGTGACTTGATAGTTTAGTTGTTGAGATTAAGAACATCACTCCCTCATCAAACCAGTGATAGGCATGCTGAAAAGAAGAGAGAGAGTGAGACGCGCCTGCATATCGCAGCTGTAAAAAAAAAAAAAAAACACGTGTCGGAATAGCGGTATCAAAAAGTGTCGGACTACCGGCATGTCTAGATAGAGGGATGTCGTAATAGCGGGATGTCTAAATAGAGACATGTCGGAATAGCGGGATGTCTGAATAGCGGGCGGACCCCAACCTCCCCTACCCATAAGTTTTTTTTTTTTTTTTTTTTTTTTGTTGTATTTTACTGCATCTGTAAAGCGTCTTTGGGTCACTGAAAAAGCGCTATACAAAATGAATGAATTATTATTATTAATTATTAATTATTGTGAAAACGTATGCTGCCTACTAGAGTCCCATGATCTTACATCTCTGCATTTCCTCACGTCTGGGTAATTCTCTAACAGTTTTTCAGCCGTGTTAAAAGTATTTTACGCGCCGTTACGCACGGGGCACGTCTGTCCTGCAGTGCTCTCCTCTCCTCTCCTCTCCAGTACCTGGCTGCTCAGCTCCGTCTCTCGGTCCCGGTCCCGGACTGAGACGTCACCGCTGCCTTCACCCGTCTTTGATCCCTCTTGTCAGTTGTCAGAGCGTTAAGATCCATGTGTCCCACCTGAGCTCTCTATTAATCCACTCGATCATGGGCGGCCACACACACACATATTAGTGTGTAATTGTCGCTGCAGCTGCTGCCTGTTCGTCACTATATGACGAGTTGGGCCCTGTAGCGATTTGTGTTTATTAATCTAAACAGAGCGCGAGAGAGATGAACACACATGCTGTCTTTGTCTGCATCGGATCAAATGTCATTCTGTCCCTTCGTCCGTCCAGCTCTCTGTCCACTCTCTCCATGGCGGAAACGATTACCATGCGCAAAACCCTCATTTACATATTGTGGTTTGCACGTGTTTTCATTTAGCGGGTTACTCTTAGTAGATCAGCTGTTTTACGTGCACTAACCAAACACGCAATATTTTAGCGGGTGCAAACAATTTAGCGCCCGCTATCTGTGATCTTAGTAAATCCGGCGCAAAGTTTTAATGGGAAATAGTTTTGTTTTTTTTTAAAAAGAAAAAAAAAAAGGATTTGACATTTTGTTAACATGATAGTTAATGGGGAGCATGAGCAAGAATAAGCTATATCACTAGCCTTGAAATCTAAACGTACCCTAACGGCAGTATGGCTTGTCAGGCTACTATATCACATCACATCACATCAAAACATGACCACAAGTAGGTTACATAGGCTACATAGTAATACTCTGGAGTAGACAAGCTAGCCCACCTCAACAAATCAAGATTTCTAACGTTACGTTAGCTAAGGAGCCGATGAAGATAACGTTATAAATAAAGTTAGACAACATTTCTGTAACCGAGGTCAGGCAGTTCTGTACTGTAACACATCGTTTAAATATTTAACACTACATCAAAACAAAGTCAGCAGGTACCTCACTTGGTCCTCTGCAAACCAGCTGTGTCCGAATTCTGTCAGTCAGAACTGAAGGCCAATTAGCAGAGTCAGTAGACAGAGGCTCATCCTCAGGCACAGGATTTGGTGGGATTTCTGGTTGAGGCATTTCTAATAAAGAGAAAATGGTATTGTCATTAGTATACATGTTATTCACAGCATTCATAGCGTTTACAAAAGTAAAGAATTATGCAAAAACGCACACATAAACCCCCCCAGGACCATCCCTGAAGAGGCCTGTGTGGCTGCAGAGGTAGATTACTCCTCATCAGACTCCAGGACCACGTCTGGTCTGTGGCTGCTGTGGAAGTATCTGACTCCTCATTCTGGCCAGTGGGTGCTGCTCCAGCTCCAAAATATTTCATTAGTGCCCCTGAATTTACAATTATGATACAATATGTAAGTTAGGTCACACATGCACCAGTTACCCAATTAAAATGACCATAATGCACATTTTATTAACATTTGTTAACATCCTATTAACACACTACAACTTATTTCAAAAGCTATATCACATGTAGCTTACAAAATGCCATAAATGTAGGCTATATTAGAAGTTATTTAAGTTAGCATATAGCAATAAAAAAAATTCCAGTCAGGACATCTGTGTGAATTTGCACCTGTGTTGCAAACACAAACTAGACTAGGTTGCCTATGGGTGAAATTAGTTGCATGACATGATGCCTCAATTCAAAAAAACCAAATACAGTCGTCTTCTGTGGCTAACAGCAACACAGTTTCTCCTCTTCTTCTTTTTCTGAACTGGGCATCTGACCGGCGCTGCGTTTTAGGCAAGCCCAACTGTGTTATTAGCTAATAATTTATTTTTGGTCAAAATCAAAATTTGTTCAAGTCAAAATTAAAAATTAACTTTTATACAGGATAAAGAGTTCAAATTAGAGCTCTCTGTATTAAATTCAGTCACATTTTTAGTGCAACTCAAGTAAAATCATTTTTCAAATGGCCATACTTGTCACAATTCACCAATGGAACTGACCTAAAAACTATTGTTTGGGTCAAATTCAACCCATAGATTAAACGACAAAACCTCCTCTGGTTCTTAAAAATAATTCAAGTTAATCGATTATTTTCTTTGTGAACTGTGCTGAGTACAGCATGAAATACAAACAAAATAAAAAAGCTGTAGTGTTTAAGGACTCATCCTCCTCCTTTCACACCTCGTTGAACAGCAGCTAGTGGTATTTGGTGAGCTGGGCTGCATGCTGGTGGGGCTCTGGCTCAGAGATGACACTGACCAGTTGGTCCTTGCTGTACATAATGCAGTCTCGCTTAGCAGGCCATTTGAAGAGGTTTTTCCCACCAATTTGCACCATGCAATTGACCTCAATGTGCTCAGCATTTAGTTTTGTGATCTGGCCCACAAATGGCTTCTAGGACAGGACGAATTTCCCGTGCGTCCGGTTCCTCCAAATGTAATGTAGTTTCTCTCTCTCTCTCTCTGTTTCTTTTTCTTGATCTCTCACACAAACACCATACCAGCAAACTGAACAGGTGGGTGCAGAGGCAAGGCAAGGCAAGGCAAGGTGTTCTGGCACCTGAGCGCGTAGCGTTGCACACATCACCAGACAGCTAAACATTTTTTAACTCGACTGAAGTAGCTAGGTATCTTCAATGATGAGTAGGCAAGACGTGCTGTCAAGATGAACTCCGTTTTATTGAAGGTACAGCGTTTTTATGACGAGTTGTTTTTATCATGTGAAACTGTAAATAAACCAACACAAAAATAGCAATGAAATAATGTAAATCCATCTTATGAAATACAACAAAATATGAGCAGAAATAATTTTTATAAACACAGATTAAACATTCTACTCACACACAAAGCTGCTCCAAGCTCTGCACAATCAGATGAGACCGAGTAAAAAAGGAGAAAATTTCAACCCATGCGGTCCTGTAGTTTTTTCTTACTTCCTACCACTGATCATGTGACCTGGTTAATCATGTGACCTGAACAACCAATGAAAATGCAAACATCTAAAATATTGTGAAAAGAGCTGCATTCCTCTTAATGAACCATAGGAGGTGCTATAACATTTTACATAATAAAACACATGGAACATCACACTCCCCGCCTGGTATTGAACGCAATACCACTATGAAAGACAAACACTTAGGGAGTTAAGTAAAAGTCTATGTCATCCTAGGGAGACATTAGCACCACCACCTCCGTGATGGGGCGAAGGAAGGTCTTAGAGGTCTCTCCTCTGACATCCTTGAGCTCCACTTTCCTGACCTTCCCGTCGCTCGAAGGGAAGGTTTTTGTGACCAGCGCCATGGGCCACTGGTTCCTCTCCACTTGGGTATCACGAAGGAGCACTATGTCTCCTTCCTTGATGTTGGGGCGGCTCCTCTGCCACTTCGACCGACTCTGGAGCATAGGGAGATACTCGCGCCTCCACCTCTCCCAAAAGGTGTTGGCCAAGTGCTGGACTTTCCTCCACTGCTGGCGATGTAGATCTGCATCAACGAAGCAGCCTGGAGGAGGAGGACTGCAAACTTTCTGGGTAAGGATCATGGCTGGAGTAAGGAGCGATGGAGCACTCACATCGGTAGAGATGGTCGTCAGAGGTCTGGCATTAATTATGGCGGACACCTCTGCCATGACTGTAGATAGAACCTCGTGAGAGAGGTTAGATGGCTGAATCTGGGACAACATGGAATCCAGAATCCTCCTGGAGACCCCAATCATCCTCTCCCACACGCCGCCCATGTGGGAGGAATGAGGTGGATTAAAGATCCATGTACAGCCTTCTTTGCTGAGGAACCGGAAGACGTTAGGCTCCTTGTCGTCCTGAAGGAGTATTTTCAGCTCCTTGCATGCCCCTTTGAAATTTGTGCCACAATCGGAGCGTATCAGCTTCACGGGACCCCGAATGGCGAAAAATCGACGAAGGGCGTTTATGAAGCTCGATGTGTCCATGGCTTCGATCAGCTCTATATGAACAGCGCGCACACTGAGACAGGTAAAGATCACTGCCCACCTCTTGCTGTTAGCGGCACCTCCACGTGTGCGTCGAGTAGAGATACTCCAAGGCCCAAATACATCAATGCCTACGTTGGTGAATGGTGGCTCTTCGCTTAACCGATCTGAAGGGAGGTCAGCCATCTTTTGCTCGGCTGTCCTTCCTCTGAGCTTATTACACGTCACACACTTGTACAGATGTTTCGCAACGCATCTCCTGACACCAACCATCCAGATGCCATCAGCGTGTATCGCTCCCTCTGTAAAGATCCGGCCTTGGTGCTTAACTCTCTCGTGATAGTAGTTGATGAGCAGACCACCGACATGGCTGCGACCGGGGACAATGAGAGGGTGCATTTCTTCTGCCTTGAGAGTCGAGTGACGAAGTCGGCCTCCAGTTCTCAAGAGTTCATCACTATCGAGCATAGGATCCAACTTCCTCAACGGACTGCTCTTCGGGATGTCCATCCCTTGCTTCAGACAAGACATCTCAGTCTGATATGCTTCACTCTGTATACATCTGATGAGGACCTGTCTCGCTTTGAGCAGATTGTCAGATGTGTGGACTTTTGAACATTGATGCCAACCTTTACATTCTGTTTTTCCTCTTGTACTCTTGGCTCTCATGGTCTCCACGATGTGGATCAGAGTGGCTATGGCTCTGATGAGAGATTGCCAGGTTGAGAACCTTTCAAATCGCTGAGAGCCCAGGTTTGTGTCGGTGCATGCCGTGAGATGAGAACGCACTTCTGCATCTGAGTCTGGGTTCACAAGGTCGTAAGATGTCTCCACAGGTGCATCTTCTTTCATGGGTAGCAGCAGGAACTTGGGCCCGGTGAGCCAGCTGGTGGTTGAGAGAAGTTCCGCAGGTACTGACCTAGTCGCTACATCTGCTGGATTCTGACTGGTGTGTACGTAGTGCCACTGTTCAGGGCTTGAGAACTTCCTGATGCGCTCTACCCTATTACTGACATACACGTAAAATCTGCGGGTAACGTTGTGGATATAACCCAGCACGACTTTGCTGTCAGTGTAAAACTTCATGTCATCAATCTTGACATCCAATTCTCTTGACACCAGCTCTGCAATCTCAACAGCGAGGACCGCAGCTCCCAGCTCAAGACGTGGGACCGTATGGACTGTCAAAGGAGCTAATTTAGCCTTCCCAATCACAAATCCCACGTGGTCTGTGCCGTTGCTATCCAACACCTTCAAGTAGGCCACTGCAGCGATGGCTTTTACAGACGCATCCGAGAAGATGTGCAGCTCAACACGCTGGGCGTTGGAGATAGATGCACTAGTGTAACAACGTGGAGTCTCAAAGTGTTCAAGAGCGTGTAATGAATCTCTCCAAGCGATCCACTCTCCTTCCTGCTCTGCTGGGAGAGGCTCATCCCAGTCGATGGTGTCTTGGGTTAGTTCTCTCAGCAGAAACTTTCCTTGAATGGAGAACGGTGCTACTAGGCCGAGCGGATCGAATAAACTGTTTACAGTAGCAAGCACACCCCTCCTTGTGAAAGGCCTTTCGGTGCTGGAGACCCGGAAGGTGAATGTGTCTTTGCACAGGTCCCAGTTCAGTCCTAAGCTACACTGCATTGGAAGAGAATCACTATCAGGATCGAGTTCCTTCAAGTTCTTGGCGTACTCGGAGGCCGGAAATGCTTGCATGACTGCGGGACAGTTGGATGCAATCTTGTGGAGGCGTAAGTTAGACATACCCAGCATACCTCGTGCCGCTTTGAGTAAGCTGACAGCTTCATTTTCTGATGGCAGAGATGTGAGGCCATCGTCTACATAGAACTCTCTATGTATGAACTCCTTTGCTGCAGAGCCAAACACCGGTTCTCCGTACAGCGCAGCTCTTCTGAGGCCATAGGTCGCCACCGCTGGAGAGGGGCTGTTGCCGAATACGTGAACCCGCATCCGGTATTCGACAACCTCATCTGTAGGATCATTGTTCTTGAACCACATGAACCGAAGAAAGTTCCTGTGATCTTCCCTCACGAGAAAACTATGAAACATTTGTTCGATGTCTGTGGTGACAGCAATCTGTTCACGTCGAAAACGCATCAGAACCCCCAATAATCTATTGGTCAGGTCTGGCCCGGTCAACAGCACATCATTTAGAGACACCCCGTGATGTTTTGCGCTGGAGTCAAACACGACTCTGATGTCACCAGGTTTGCGCGGGTGGTACACTCCAAATGTAGGGAGGTACCAGGACTCTTCTCCCTCCGCTAATGGTGGAGCCAGTTCTGCATGATTCTGATCGAAGATCCGTTGCATGAAGGTGACAAACTGTTGCTTCATCTCTGCTTTCCTATCAAGAGTGCGGCAGAGAGATTTAAAGCGACTCAGAGCTTGCTCCCTGTTGTTCGGTAGACGTACTCTTGAAGGGCGGAATGGGAGTGGGGCTACCCAGTTGTTTCCTTCGTCAATGAACATCTCTTTGTCCATTAGCTCGATGAACTGTTTGTCTTCAATAGAGGGGGCAATCTCGTTGTCCTCCTCTGTGCGCTGGAAGATCTTACTTCCCAAAGAGTCATCTTCAGTGCGTTGGACTGTCATAAGAGAAAGTGGTGAGCCTTTGAGACTATGAGGACTGTGAGACTTCTGACTGTTCACAGTGGGCTTCTCCTTAAGAGTGAGATGGTTCGGACAGGGTGTGAAGTGAGAATGACGTCCATTCTCAAGAATGTGAGTATGGAACACGTTAGCATCTTTGGGTTTGTGAGCTGTGCCTAAACAGGCTTCCCCGATGATGACCCAACCGAGGTCCAAGCGTTGGGCGTATGGTGCGCTGTTAGGTCCGTTGCGGTGTTCTCTCACCTTGTGGACCTGCAGAACATCACGACCAAGGAGAAGGAGGATCTGAGCCTCTGGATCAAGGGGAGGAATGTGCTCAGCCACAGAGTTGAGGTGAGTGTGATACTTGGCGATTTCAGGAGTAGGAATCTCTGACCTATCCTCGGGGATGTAGTTACACTCTATGAGAGTCGGGAGATTTATGCTGAAGCTTCCATCCAAAGTTTTTGCAATGAAGTTTGTGGCTCTCCTCCCAGACATCTCAGTAAGACCAGCACATGTCCTAAGAGTATAGAGTGACTCTGTGCCCTCCAGTCCAAAGAGGTCAAAGAACTCTGATCGAGCAAGCGATCTGTTGCTCTGATCATCAAGAATGGTGTAAAGTTTCACTGACCTGTCTGGTTGACCCTTAGGATGAACTGTGATAAGGCAAATTTTTGAGCAGGAGCGTGGGGCGTTACCCTCTCCGCAAACCTCCGTGCACTTTGAGTTCACAGTAGGAGACTGATCACCCTTCTCCTCCCCGCCGTTCTCTGACTCAGGGGTCTGGCTAAGCCACGGAGCTGGTCCAGGATGAAGAGCCGCTACATGCTTGTCGCTGCTGCACTCTCTGCACTGTACTGCGATTTTGCAATCTTTGGCATAATGTTTGCTTGAAGAACAACATCTAAAACATATGCCAGCTTCTTTGAGATAAGCCTTGCGTTCCTCGATTGCTTTCGCTCTAAAGCCTCTACAGTGTTTAAGGGGGTGAGGCTTTTTGTGAATAGGACATTGCCTACTAACATCTGGCCTAACACTAGGGGTCCCTGTGTCGTCGGGGTCAAGCATAGAAGAGACCTCTGTCTTGTGTGAGGAGACGAAGTTCCTAGAGCTACTCATCTTTTTTACTGTGTTGTTCGGCTTCATTATTGTGTCTGCAGAAGAGAACAGAGAGAAACTTGGGTCGTTCCGGATGTAGGCCTCTCTACAGACAAACTCGACAAAGTAGGCGAATGGCGGGAAATGTACCTGGTAATTTGCTTTGTAATTACTCCCATGAGTGATCCATTTTTCCTGGAGATTGAATGGCAGTTTCTCTACTATGGGTATCAGGCCTCTCGCAGTATCCAGGCAAGCCAGTCCAGGTAGGTTCCCCTCACGCTGTGCTGATGCTAACTCTTGTAGCAGGTCGCCGAGCTCTCGTAGCTTTTGAGGATCCTTATTGGTGACCTTGGGAAATTTCTCCAGTCTGTCAAAGAGAGCTTTCTCTATCATCTCTGGAGATCCATAACACTCATTAAGACGAGACCACACCGTTCTCAGACCTTGAGCCGGGTTGCTGATGTGTACAGCTCTGATCCTCTTCACATGTGCTGAAGACTGGGGACCCAGCCACTTGGATAGCAGGTCGAGCTCTTCACTTGGGGTTAGTTCTGTTCCTTCAATGGAGTTTAGAAAGCTCGACCTCCATGCCCAATAGCTTTCAGGACGATCGTCAAATCTGGTGAGACTGGAGCTGAGCAGTTCCCGACGGACGAGGAATCTGGCAATATCACCAAAGCCTGTACGGTCAGCAAAGGGAGTGTGAGGAGCTTGGTTGCTGAGAGTGGGTGTGAATGGTTGTTGTGGCCTCGTGGCGTAGAAGCTATGAGGGTTAGCATCAGGATCTGGCTTCAATAGGTGAGTAGTTGGAATACGTGGTCTAACATCCGCAGGACCATCGAAGAGGTTTGGAGTGGCACTGCTCAAGATGGCGGGATTGTATAGTTGAGGTTGACTCTGTGGTGGTTCAGTGAGTGGAGGCTTAGAGTCTTCCTGTGAATGACGCTCAACATAATCGTTGGTCCTTTCTTGGGGGGATTGAGGAGGAAGGAGGAAGATGTTGGAAGCTCTGGAGCCTCTGGAGCCTTTCTCTATATCTGCTGCTGTAGACTCGAGAGCTTTGGCTTCTGCTTCCGCAGCTGCAATCTTTTTGTCTAGCTTTAATGTAGCGAGAGCAGCCTCCATTTTAGCCTTTTCTACCAGCAGTTCATTTTCTTTCTGAACAAAAGTTGCACAGGCACGTGCAGCTAAGACCTTAGCCCTCGCCTTAGCAGCAGCTAAGCTAGCAGATGAACTTTTTGAGCTTGAGCTGGATCCGCTAGAAACTGACTTGGCAGTAGCTCCCTCTTTAGCTGATGAGCCTGCCTGCTGTCCTTCTGTAGGCGACGTGGCATCCATCTTAAAACGTATAGGGAGATCAGGCTAGCACTGCTGAAGCCGCTAATGAGTTGTACTTCTCTTTTCACTAGCGTGTTGTTGTGTAGAACCCGCTGAATAGCTGTGTTTTCACTGTTCTGGCACCTGAGCGCGTAGCGTTGCACACATCACCAGACAGCTAAACATTTTTTAACTCGACTGAAGTAGCTAGGTATCTTCAATGATGAGTAGGCAAGACGTGCTGTCAAGATGAACTCCGTTTTATTGAAGGTACAGCGTTTTTATGACGAGTTGTTTTTATCATGTGAAACTGTAAATAAACCAACACAAAAATAGCAATGAAATAATGTAAATCCATCTTATGAAATACAACAAAATATGAGCAGAAATAATTTTTATAAACACAGATTAAACATTCTACTCACACACAAAGCTGCTCCAAGCTCTGCACAATCAGATGAGACCGAGTAAAAAAGGAGAAAATTTCAACCCATGCGGTCCTGTAGTTTTTTCTTACTTCCTACCACTGATCATGTGACCTGGTTAATCATGTGACCTGAACAACCAATGAAAATGCAAACATCTAAAATATTGTGAAAAGAGCTGCATTCCTCTTAATGAACCATAGGAGGTGCTATAACATTTTACATAATAAAACACATGGAACATCACACAAGGCAATTTTATTTGTATAGCCCGTTTTTACAAACAGTTTGTCTCAAAGGGCTTTACATGGCATCGTAACAACATCCTCTGTCCTTAGACCCTCACATCGACTGAGGAAAAACTCCATGGAAACCCTTTTAACAGGGAAAAACAGGAGAAACCTCAGGGTGAGCAACAGAGGAGGGATCCCTCACCCAGGACGGACAGACGTGCAATAGATGTTGTTACAGACAAGAAAACAGTTTACAGTTTGTCACAGAATGTGCGGAATATGGAAATGTTAGCAGGGGTTGATGAAGGCAGTCTCTAGTGAGGGGAGGGGGGGGGGCAGGGAGAGCCGGTCAGCTCGATGGGAGGACTGGGTGGCAGACTGGTCCATGGGAAGGGAGGGGAGGCCGGTCTAACGGCAGGGGAAGGGGTGGGATGGGGGCGATGTAGGCGGCGGCTGGTGCAGAGAGATGGAGCTCCGGTGGATCTGCGGAAACACAGAGAGAGTGCGAGACACCAAGGCCAAACTACAAAGTACAACAGAAAATGACAGTTCAAAAATATACTGAGGAGAGGAGAGGAGGGGAGGGGAGGGGAGAGGAGAGGAGAGGAGAGGAGAGGAGAGGAGAGGAGAGGAGAGGAGAGGAGAGGAGAGGAGAGGAGAGGAGAGGAGAGGAGAGGAGAGGAGAGGAGAGGGCTCTGAGTAACCAGATGTGTCCCCAGCAGTCTAAGCCTATAGCAGCGTAGCTATAAAATGGTTCAGAGCTACCTGAACCAGCCCTAACTAAAAGCCCTGTCATAAACGCAGCACAGTCTCCGCCCACCACTCAGAGGCGCATTGCTAATGAGCTACTGGTGCTCTGCAGAAGGAGAGTCCTGGGAAATGGCACAGGTTTTGTGATTTTGGCTAAAAATTCATAATCACAATTTAAAGACCTCAGAAAATGCTTTAAAATAACTAAAAAGGATGGTTGGAGGGGAAGTTTAAAGCTGAAGGCTTTAAAGTAACATTGCGGAGTTTTTCGGCCTTAAAATAATGTTTCCAGACTCATTGCAATGGTAGAAAAATGGTTAATAGGATGAATGGTGCTGCCGCCGCAGCCTGAGCGGGGTCGCGTCGGCTGAAACTGCACTATGTAACTTCCCTGCACGGGTACGAAACACTACCCCCCCCTCCCCTCTGCGTCGAGGGAGAGACATGGTGGGTAAAGCGAAACTACGGTTCTCCTCCGGTCGTCGTCGCCGTTGTCGCCCCCTCCCTGGACCACCCACCACACAGTCTCCTTGCAAACATGTGGAAATACTGTCGTTTATTAATGGGAATAAACGCTGGATGCGCTCGCTGTTAAGTTTCGTTTTCGTTTTCCCCCCCAGACGATAGCGCTTCTCAACCAGATGGTGGAAGCACTGCGCTGAAACTCCGCAATGTTGCTTTAAGAATTTTGACATGAGCCTTCGGATGAATGCCCTCACCTAAAAAAAAAAAAAAGCACCCCACCCATGCATAATAATTAATGTAAGACTCAATTATACCATTTTACAATTACGTTAAATGTATGTGTAATTCATGTAAAAAAAAGGCTAGCTCATTCCATGGTCACACTTGTCAGGCTGTTGCCCAGTGGCCATTTCTGATGGCGAACTGAGGAATGCCTTATTTCATTTAATTTCTAGGACCTTTTCAGCATGTTGCTCTGTTCCTGCTGCTCCTGTGGCCCTGCTTCAGCCCACACAAGTCAAGTATTTCCACACAGTTTTCTGCATTTGTATGAATACTTTCTGAAGATCAGTTGTGGGGTCACTTTGCACACTTCGTTACACAGTTAATTATGTACCTGCCCATGGAGCAAATAGATGGATGGGTGCTGCTTCTGGAATAATAGGTTGAATTGGCTGAATGCAGGTAAGAGGGTTTGGTAGAAGAGGAGATGGACTTCTGTGATTGGATTTTCAAAAATAAGCACGGAGTGAGAAACGGAGAGAAATCTGGCTTGCTTTTCTTCTGAAAGACAATATGTTGAAAATCAAGTAGTGAATAGCTGTTATGTATTTTCATTATCTAGATCAGGGATGGGCAACTTAAATGATGGAGGGAGCCACAATTTTTTCGTCGACACTACCGAGGGCCACATAGGACCGCACACTTAACCAGATATAATAAAACTGCCACTTTAAATATGTTTATTGAACTTAACTTAACATTCATGCTCAAATGCATGCATAACAGTTGTATGCTCTACTTTGATAAATAAAAATACAAAAGCAGTGCTCCCCATTAATTGATGAGTCTGGTTTGGGCCCACCATAGTCTTTTTTTTAAAACAGCGTTTCACCCTCTGTCATTTCTGTCAGGCAGCCCCTCCTCCTGCACTCTCTCACACGCAATGGCGCACAGACAGACACACACACAAGCATGTGAAATGATGTATTATGTATTAAAATGAGACAAACCTATGGATATGAAGTAGCTTCTCATGGCCTCACAGAGGCGGAGAATACAGTTTACTGCAAAATCCAAGCTCAGCCACCTGATGCTCAGATGCTGTAGTACCTCCATATACTTTGTATTACAAAACATTCAGAATTCCGAGTAGAACAAAATATGTTTTAGAGTGGACCATTAAACAATTTATTAGTCACTGCTTTTTATAGTAAATGTGTTGTGATGATAAGTTGCCATCAAGCATGTTCTTCCTCTTAGTGCTGGATTTAAACCAATAAGCTAGATCGATTCAGAAGTCCTCAACCTCAAAGCCTGCTATCTGAAAGGTGAGCAAAAATTAGTTACTTTTTAGAATTTCAAAACCTTACAATGACGCCAGCCCAGCAAAATGCTATAAATGTAGAATGCAATTCTAACTTTCAAACTATATACTGTAACTATTACCTCTGAGTACACCAAGCCACCAGCTTGTGTGTTATTCAGCACAATGTAGCAAGGACAGCCAAGAATGTAGATGGATGGGTTTTGCTCAAGAACCCTGGTCGGGTCTTTATCGAATTCCTGGCCCATGGGATACCGTGGCTTTCCAGCACCTCATTCATTTTGCTGAATAAAGCCTCTGCAGTGCCACAGCTGGTCCCTGATGTTAGTCCCATGTGAAGAAATCATTGAATCACACCTTGTGAACTCCAGTTTAACTGTCAGTGGATTCATCTTCTCTCTCCCTGTGATGAGCAGTATTCTCTGCCTCAGGACGGTGAGGGTGTGTCCGCTGCAGGCAGAGAGACCACACCCCATGGCAGGAGAGCTGGACTTCACTGAACGTCTCTGTTACACAACCTAAAGATGTTATCATGAAATAAAGACGGGAAAGTGACCTCAAACACACTCCACCATACACCCCAGTCCTCAGCACTGACACAGCTGATAAACCTTCAGGAAATATTTCTTACCTCAACTCTTGGTGTCTAAAACAGTCAGCAGCAGCTGCAGCCATCCAGCTGTAACAGGTTATAATCCACCATGCTGCTCCCGTTTACATCTCCTTACCGGTCAGCGTGCTTAATCCATTTGCATTGTGTGAAGAAAAAAAAAAGATTTAGCTAACGTTAGCTTAGCTTTAGCTTCAAGTGTCCTGACAGGAGAAGCAGACACTAGAACACAGTGAATTATCTCTGGTGCTGGTACCGGTGGTGTTATTGTATGTATTTATAAAAGGTATACCGTGTGGGGACACAGGGGGGCGCTTATGATTAAGAGAGCAGAAGAAGAGTTAAGTAAAGTTTTCCTGATTCATTCAGTACGTGGTCTCGCGCTTACATTAATACAGTAAACACGACATGGTGTCAGAAGTGGCGCGATACTGAATTGGAACGGAAAAGGTCCACCTGCAAGAGAAGAAAAAAAGATTGGTGAGCAAGCAAAATGACTGACGGTAACGGCGGACAGAGTGGAGTTAGCGCAGCGGCTAACAAACCTAGCGCCACATTCAGCATTCAGCCACCGGAACCCTTTGATTTTTCCAAGCCATATGAGTGGATAAAATGGATTCGGCGATTTGAGAGATTCTGCCAAGCAAGCAACTTATCTGCCAGCTCCGAAGACAATCAGGTGAATACGCTGATCTATTGTATGGGAGACAAAGCCGAAGATGTTTTGAGAGGCCTGAAACTTAATGATGTAGACCAGCGCCAATATGATAAAGTCAAGGATGCCTTCCACTCGTTCTTTGTGGTGAAAAAGGACATTGTTTATAAACGTGCACGATTTAACATGCGTAAACAGGAAGTAAACGAGACTGTGGATGCATTCGTTACTGCTTTGTTTGCATTAGCAGAGCATTGTAACTATGGGACTTTACATGATGAACTGATCCGGGACAGGATAGTGGTTGGCCTGGCTGACACACGGCTCTCAGAACGCATGCAAATGGAGAAGGATTTAGACCTGGACAAAGCCATAAATATGGCAAGACAATCGGAAGAGATAAAAAGGCAACAAACCATGCTGAGAAGTGATGCAAGTGGAGTACTGCATGTGGGTGGTAACTCTGTGGACAGTGTTCAAAGGCAGACATCAAAAGGAAAAGCATAAATTCACCAAACCTAAAAGTTATGGAGAAAAACAACACAACAAGAGCAAGAACAATAAAAGCTTCCAGTGCAACAAATGTGGTGGAACACCTCACCCTAGGAATGAATGTCCAGCTAATGAAGCCAAGTGCCATTCCTTTGGGAAAAAAGGTCACTACCAGCGTGTGTGCCGTGCAGGAAAAGCTGTACAGAGCATAGAGGAAGAGGAGGAAAGTTTCTTTCTCGGTACTGTGACATCTGATGACGATAAATGGACTGCTGTGATTGATGTAATGGACAAAAATATCACATTTAAACTCGACACTGGAGCGGATGTTACTGCTGTGTCACAGACTGAGTTTAATAACATGTTTTCAAACTCCAAGCAGCCGGTCCTCCAAGACGCAGAGAGACCATTATTTGTACCTTACATTACAAGATCCAAGAAAATATTCCCAGGCGATTCCATCTCTGGCAACTGGAGCCTCAAGTAGACAATCAATGCACTTTTTCTTATTTAAGCTTGTTGCCTCATCCAGTATGAGTCCGATTTTGGGAGCACATCCAATAATCCTGTCTAGCACTTTCTTTCTCATTTCAGATGAAATGTGCTCCTGTATGTGTGAACGTGCCACATTAGAGTGGAGAATCCTTCCCATATCTACACCATTCAGCTCCTGGCACTCAACTTCATGTTTGAAGCCGTACGCTGGCCTGTGGCGCATGGCTTTTCTTTGTAAGCAGTACGGAAAACCTTGCGGTCATTTCCACTTGCTCGGATTGGTTATTGATCACTGTATTTGGTAATGTATCCTCTTTTGCCTTTTCCAAAATATTCGATGCTGCTAATGTGCCTTTGTCTTCCCGTGTTCAAAAACCTTTTTCCTTAATGCCCTTTTTTGTTTTATTAAATCTGTCGCTGATGATGTAACTGAGCCTGAGAACCAATTCCTTTGCCAATTTCATACCCACAGTTTTTTCTGGACCCAGTGACCCGACTTTCTTACATATTTCACAGCCCAGCCCCGTCTTGTTCATTGTAAGCTAGATAACGCTAGATAGCCCATCATCAATCTTTTTTTGTTTTCTTCCGTATCGCGCTTAAACTTAGCTGGTTGTCATGGTTGTCAAACGTTTTTCTCCCTCTTTTCACGGCACCTCCAGCATAGCCCTCGCTAACCCCCCCCCCCCCCCCCCCCCCCGCTTTCGATGTCCCCTCCTCTGGCCACTCATTTTTTCCCTCCGTGGGATAGTGTTGTTGTTGTCCCCTCCTTTGGTCAGACAGAGTAGGCTAGTGATAGGCCCTATTCCGAATTTTGTAAAAAAAAAAAATTCTACTTCGGGAGAAGACAGACAGTGTTCAGTTCTCTTTCTGCCTCATATATGGACAGTGCCATGGATTTATCGGTGAAGAGTGAACTGCTGCACAAACCACCAGCAGAACTGAAATCAGCCCCAACTGTAAGCACTTTTAAATCCAGGTTAAAAACATTTCTCTTTTCACATGCTTATAACTGAGAAATTAAAACTATATCTATTTTCTTTTATTTTACTTTGATTTGCTCTTGCTTTTAACTCTGTTTTTAGTGTTTTGTTTGTTTTTATTCTGTCTTATGCTTCTTTTTTTTAATGTTTTGTCTTTATGTAAAGCACATTGTGTTGCCTTGGTATGAAATGCGCTATATAAATAAAGATGCCTTGCCTTGCTGATATTTTGTCTCCGTAGTGCTTAACAATGACCAAGCGCGCTGTCCGCTGTCTCAGTGCTGAAATATGAATGAATGACAGCGTGTCACTGCCCGTGAGAGAGAGAGAGAGAGAGACAGAGTCTCTGCCCGCCCCTCCGCCTGCACTAAAGCCGGGCATACAATGTTCGTGTCAAAATCGTACAGTGTATGCCAGTGTACATTACAGTCGCATTGTTTGTTGTAATCAATCCTGTAACACCGTGTGACAGAAATGCTCATTGTTAACGTGCAGAGGCACAGTGACAGTGACTCGCTCGCCCCGATGCAGCGGGCGGAAGTCATCAAAATGGAAACATTGTAATAACTCCTGTGACCACATGCTGGTCTGAAGCAGCCTCAATATGACCGCTATGGCGGTCCAAGAAATAAAGTTTAGAAATCGACTGTGTTTCATTTTGATGAATTAAAGCTTCAGAAGCCATCAAACACATATGCCACGTAGGCCTATTTGATTGACAGAGGAGGTCCCGGATCCACTCGGCGAGGTGCCGGATCTTGTTACGGCAGGATCCGGCACAAATTAAGCCCTGGACTTCAGTACCATCATTGACTTTCAAAAAAATGTCCGCACTCTAGGGGTGTAACGGTATATGTATTCGTCCCGTGCCGTCACGGTACGGGGGTCACGGTTCGGTGCACACAGTCACACGACGAATACGTCTGAGTGAATATTAAAAAAAAAAAAAAAAAAAGTCGAGTCCTAACTCCAATCTAGGTGGCGGTAATGAGCCTCGAAGCTGCCACAACCGCCATAACAGATGAAGAAGAGAAGTGATGAGAGTGTGAAGTTAGAGGAGCTGCTGCTTCATCTGTCACCGTGGCTTCTCAGTAAACACAACGGCGACGGCGACGCGACCGGTCCACCGGACAAAGTCCGTCGACGATGTTTCACGGATGCGCGGTGCGTCGCTAGAAACGCATCAAACACGTAGCGCATGTTCAACCCGATATGTCAATCACTTGTGCAAGGAAAAAGACTAGTTGTGTGCAACAACTTATCCTGCTGCTTTTAAGCCTCTTGACATGAACACAGACAGGTGAGGAGAAAAGGAGATCAGACACATTGTCTGATGAAGGGCTGACGCCTGAAACGTGTGAGTGACATTAAACTGTCACCGGAGCTTTAACTAGTGAGCGGTCTCCTTTTTTCCTTACCTGTGTCTTTCTTGGTGGTCCAGCACCTAGTCTTCAGTTTTTTGGGATGTGCGTGTAGCTGCCTCTGTTTTATGAACACAGACAGGACCAGACACATCACCAAAGTAACTGGCATCTAGTCTAATTTAACTGTGTAAACCAACATTGATGTTAGTTTCTTTTTTTTTAATAATAGTTGCCAGTTGTCAAGTGCAAGTTTTATTTCCCTCTTAGAGTTAATGAATGGTATTATAACACTCCTAATGCACTTGTTTTATTTCATATTCTTTTTTTTCTTTTTCTTTTTTACCACAAGACAGATTTTAGTTTTACATTCAATTAGTGTCTGTTGTACCGAAACCGTACCGAACCGTGACCCCTGAACCGAGGTACGTACCGAACCGTGACTTTTGTGTACCGTTACACCCCTACCACACTCTGAAGTTGAGGGAATTCTATAGCCCCATCAGTGGTCCGAATGATTTGGCGATTAGACATGTGACTGCTGATGGGCCCATTTATACAGCCTCCGCCAATGTGAATGAGACTAACACTAAATCATTGTTTCGGGCGAAATCTACTTTTTGCCCCCCTAGAAATAGAAACCCCTCCTTAGAAATCTATTGTCGTTTAGTGGAAAAAGATGTGCTTCAAATCATGAATAAAAAACGAGAGTACAGAACCATGAATAACCTCCCCAAAGAAAAAAGAGATGCTTTAATTGAACTAAAGAATGATTACACAGTGGTCGTTAAGCCCGCAGACAGGGGCGGGGCCATAGTTCTGCAAAATCGTGTGGATTATGTAAAAGAGATTTTACGACAACTTGAAGATGCTACATTCTATAGAAAGTTGTCGCCTAATCCCACTCATCTCTTCAAAACAGAGATTCATAATAAATTACAGCATTTGTTTGAGAATGGAGATTTTGATAAGACTACTTTGGATTTTATGAAAATTGATAATCCTGTCACTCCGGTGATATATACTCTACCAAAAATACATAAATCTCTGGAGTCCCCCCCAGGTAGACCCATAGTGTCATAAATAATCAAGATGGGCTCAGCACCTCCTTAAACAGGAAGCCCACTGACAGAAACTCTATCCTGCATGGGCAGTCCTATCACCCTACTCCCTTGAAAAAGAGTCTCCCCATAGCTCAATTCCATCAGATCCGCCGGATATGCAGCTCTGACGAGGACTATCAAGAAAAGGCCACAGATTTAAAAGACAGATTCCTCATGAGAGGCTACAAAGAGGAGTGGGTTACACAAGTCTCAAACCACTTTTCTGTGTCCACACAAGCCCAATGTGTTAATCACACCAGGAGAAAAACAACTGAAAAAAGACTCACCTGTGCCATTCCATACTCACCCCTCTCCCATGTCATCTCCAGCCAACAAGAAAAAAGAAAAATAATTACACTATTCAGGTGCTTGAAAATACAACGACATACAAAAAAATACAACGGCATAAAAACATACACGGAGGCTCCTGGTGTTGGCGAAAGGTTGGCTAATCGGCCCCATTTCCTTTCCTTTGCTGCTGTCAGGAGCAGGGGGCTACACAGCTTAGCCCGAGAGGAGGGGCTGAGTTTCAATGTTTTGTTTACAAACTGCAACGAACAAAACTCCAGACCCTACCTTTAATTAATTTTTTAGTATGATGTTTTGATGTGTTATTGTTCCCTAGCACATCTAACACTCACAAGGTGAATGTCTTGTATTATATTTGAGTGTTTATACTGCATTGTAAAAATGTTCTCTATTTTTCTATTGTCTCCAATCAATGTGGAAGTGGCATCAGCTGTGTGATCATGTGACCACCCTTTAAAGATGGCGTCTCCCATTATTGTGTATGACCTGAGGAAGAGCAATAGCTGGAAACGTTGTCACTATTAAATTATACTTATAGGAGCCCTTGCAGTGTGCGAGCTTTTCTTCTTTTTTTAAATGTATACAACACACTCTTTTATCAGTAGGCGATAACAGGTTGTAGTACGCTGACAACATTGCTAGCTAACACCGCTTTGACTACATTAGATCCCATATATACTATACTGACTAGATGCCGCGTTCCAAGGTTCCACTATTGAGTGGAATGCGTCAACGCGGCCGCCATCTTGATCCGGGGCTCATACGTCTCTCAGGAAGTGCGTCTGAATGTCTTCAAAGACGGTTTATAGAGGGGAGAAAAGGAGAAAAAAAAGTGCAATTTTATTTATTTGAAAACATTTTATTAGTTACATAACATACTGTACATACGTTTTAACTCACATCACATGAATTAAGTGTTTTTATTTGTCTTTCAGCATTAAATCATTGAATGACTGATAATGAACCGAAAAGATAATAATCTCTAAAAATCTTCAAACAAAGGAGCGCTTCGTGGACTCGTTGTTTAAAAAGAGGTGCTCTTTGGAAGGGATCAATGATGTGAGAAAACAAAAGAAAAATTCCAAGGCACTCTCTTACCTATAAAATGCCTTTATTAAATTATGGCATGGTCAACATGACAATTAAAAACTCCGACGCGTTTCGGCGTCTAGCCTTCATCAGGGAGTCAAAAATGATAATGATAATGATAATAATCTCTATATTAAAAAGAAAATACATTTGAGATGGAAGTCTTATGGATAGGCCTATCTGGTGTCATGTTTGTTAATGTTGATATGTGGATATACAGTATCTCACAATACTCTTCTATGTTCTGTGCTATGTGAAGGAGACAATAAAAGTAACTAAACTAAACTAAATCCATGAATTCGTAAGAGAGTGTGTGTATGTGTGTGGGGTTTGTGAGATGGAAGGCTTGTGGATTTCTGGTGCTATGTTTCTATGTTTTAATGTCCATATGTGGATATATGTCGTCCGTGTGTTCTGCTATGTGTGAACTGCCATTTTTCTAATATCCCTGTAGAAGTTTCGATAGCTTCTTCCTTGTGCTTTGTCTCTGCAGATGGCTTGTGTGCAATTTTCATCACTTGAAGCATGTTCTTTGACAACATAGATCCAAACAGTGGTGTTTTCAATGGCCTCATTGGTGGCGTTGTTATCCAGGCTCTGTACAAAACAGACAAAAGCTAAGTAAACCAAAGTTAGCCAAATCAAATCTCTTCCCCAAGCTCCATCAAAAGAAACAGAGAATCAACAGGTAGGTATGATGGGTAAGTATTTCATGAAAGATAGCTTAGTTCTGTTTAGATAGTTTAGGGTAGTTACTATTTTCATTCTTAACAAATAGTAATGTATCTAGGAAGGCAGGAATCATCAGGTAAGTATGACAGGTAATTGATTAGTTAAGCTATAGATCATATAGCTTAGTTATTGCTCATTTTAAGCAAGCAACACAAACTTCTTGGGAGTGTTACATACTATTATCTGTAGAAAACATCTATCATAATCAATGAATATCATTCAAGTCCGAAATATATTTCCATCGAACTACTCCTGTGGGACTGATGATGGAGCTGTAAGGTTTTAACATGTTTCTGGCCAATTTTAGCATATGGCATGGATCCATAATTACATAAACCTTCTCCCATGAAGTAGGGTGCGCGAAATGTGTCTTGAGGAGCTTATTCATCTTCAGCCGGCAGCCAAGCATCGTACACATGTTGACATTTGATATATGTCCATCCATTGTGACACAAATTACTCTGATGCCTCTTTCATGCAATGCATCCCAAGCATGCAGCAACAAAACCCTCTGTGCATCTGCTGTAAGTGAGCTTATGAAGTAGAATCCAATGGGCATTTCCCACCCACCTTGTAATCCAACCACCATGAATACAAGGGCTTCACTAGCCTCACTGGTTTCATCTACGCCACAGCCAAGGTCCACAAAACCAACCATTCTGTGTGCATTAGGGCATTGACGAATAGTGGATTTTAGTATTCGCCGAATACTTCCCAATAGTCGACGAATAGTCGAATATTCGCCAGATTTTTTTTTTTCCTAATCCATACGGCACCTCAGCTGCCAGCCATAACCCTACACTGTTTGCTTCTGTTATAAAGACACAATGTATTCGCTGTCATCCATTGTGATAAGCATTTACATGTATTTAATATTTTATACATTAGGAAGTCTCACTATTATTTGCTATTCATTTCAACACGTTCTGAAATAAATATTTTTTTTTATCTCTACCGGTCATAAGCAGAGCTGCGTCAGACACTCCTCCGCTCTAAATAGCCATATATCCACCTTCGGTCGTTGTTACATGCATGCTATAGAATTTAGAAATAAAATGTCATGTTGACTGATTGTAAAACATTTATTTATTGATGTAAATGTGGTGATTTACAGTACATACAGAGCCCCGGGTAACAGCGCAGCTGTTCTGTCCAATAACGTTACACACCTGAATCTTCACTTTTCATTCAAACTAATGTTGCTGATACAGTTGTTAGATTTCATCAATGAGAACAACATTTATCTATTTAAAAATAATTTAACGAGCCGGCGGGTACGTTCATTAGCGGTCGTTTTCTCTCCGGGGATGACGAGGACGTCAGGCGGCCGACCAGCTCTGCAGCCTGGGGAAGGTGACTGGCTGCTCCCGGGTGGCTGCTCACACAGGCGGAGCTTCACTGATCCGAAAAAAGTCGGAGCAAATGTCCAAACAGGCGTCATTTGGATAAACTAACCGCACATTAAGGATCGAAGCGGTTACTTCCTCTCATGAAAAAATATTAAAACTTAATCAAGCGACAGTGCTACCACGGTAACTTTTAGCTGCTTTGATTTAGCAGCTTTTAGCCGCTTTGGCTTCACCGGCCGCAATGCATTCTGGGAACCACAAGCACTACACTAGTCTCACACACGCCCACAGCGCCCCCTGCTGCATATCTGCTGTAGAGCATTCTACATCCATGAGAGCATTAATGTAGACGCCGTCCCACGGCTTTATTACAGCACCGGGCTTTTGAAAAAAGAAAAAAAAGGAAAAGGCGAATACTCGACTATGACTCACAGCGTCGAATAGTGGTTTTGATAGTCGAATATTCGACTATTCGGTGAAACCCCTAGTGTGCATGTGAGTCATACTGCACCTGCCTTCTTAAAGCCATGCCATCCAAAACTAGACACACTTCACCAAATCTAGCAGGGTCTTTGCCTATGCGCATCTGCAGCATGTCTAACAGTGGCTTATTCAACCCAGGGCTGCCATCCACTGTCTGCAACCATCTGTTACAAAGACAAAGCACAACAGAACACAGATTTACACATCAGTTTCAGTTTCATCCATTCCATAAGTGAAGTTGTAGAAAATACTTACTTTTGAAGTGTGTGAGGATGTGGAAGGGGGATTTTCATTGTCTCTCTTAGGTAATCGTAGGCGTTAGGGCCGTTCAAATGCAGCGTCAATGCAAATTCCTTCCGGGCAGGAGTGACTGTGTTTTAAAAGTTCAATCGGAAGATCTGGAAATGGGGGGGTGGGGTGATACAGCTGTGAGAATGTGAAATTAGTCATACTACCACAAAATTGCATGTTACATTTGTATTTGTAAAAGGTCAACCAACCAGAGTAGACATCAAGCTTTTGCTCCAGTTCCTCTGTCAGCATCTTTTTGTTTTTTAATTCTTCAATCAGGGAGCTCATTGTCCACCTCTGCCTTCTTTCCCTGTCCTTCGCGTTTCTTAATTCCCGCCGTAACTGTTCCATTTTCTCTTTCGACTCCAACCACTTTTCCTTTAGCTTAAAGCAGAAGTAAGCGACCCGGTCGTTTTGGCTAATGCTGCGTTCCAGGCAGGCTTTTGAAACCGTAAATTACAGCTTCAAGTCACAACTTACGACTTTGTAGCGTTCCAGGCAACCCACTCGTGTTTTTCCGACCTGTTTTACCTGTGAAAGTCACTATAACGGCCACTCGTAACTTCCGACCCGTGAACTCGTACCAGATCAAACTGGTACGACTTCACAGGTCGGAAAAACACGAGTTACGAGTTTCCTTGAACGCACCATAACAGTCCTCGTCCCTACGTCACCACATTCACGGCGTTCCTTGGCTGCACACACAGCCCTGCATGCCGTTCTCTCTCCTCATTGGATAAAAACTGTAGGATACGAGAAATGTTTTCTCCTCGGCTCAGAGCAGAGCAGAGTGACTGACAGACCCGTGTTTCAGACCAAACACTCTATGTAAGTGATTGCTGTCGGAAGATACAACTATTTAAGACTTATATTAACACAAATATATCACTTACTTCTGCTTTAACTGGATCCAGGGCATACTGGTGATCCTGGAAAATATTTAGACACATATTCAGTAACTCATGTCTCCTTACTTAAAATTGTACCGTTACATCCACCAAGCAAATATATTTCACATACTGAGATTGACTGAAAGAGGTCCGGTCCTTCACATCCTCTGGAAGGTGACTGCATTGACTCCTCTGCTGCTTTATGCGAGGTCCTGGTCAGCCTGGATGAACTAGGCTGCTGGAAAAAGGGGTAACTGATTGAGTATAAGAGCACATAATCTTTTTTATAGGCAGTTTATAGGCAAGGCAAGTTTTTTTTGTATAGGCCATTTTTACAAATAGTTTGTCTCAAAGGGCTTTACACAGCATCATAACAACATCCTCTGCCCTTAGACCCTCAAATTGTCTGAGGAAAAACTCCCAAGAAAGCCCTTTAAACAGGGAAAAAAATTAGAGAAACAGAAAGAGGGATCCCTCACCCAGGACCAGCAGACAGGACAAAGATGTTGTATAGTAACGTCACAGACAAGAAAACAGTTTACTACACAGATTATATATGAACACTGATGATGTTAAAAAAAAATAAGTTGTGACAAACCTTTAAAAGATGATCTGGGAATAGGATCACTCCCTCCCGTAAGCGGGTGGTCTGCCCAGTCCTGTCAAAGTCTTCATGTTGAAAATGACAGCTGCAAAGGACCGTTGTTCGTGTTGGCTTAAACCCCTCTCTCTTGAGGGCTTGGGTCCACGCACTACATCTTTTAGTATCATTTGGGAATCTACAAACAAAACAAGTCCAATCGAAAGCTGTTAGATGTCTTCAGCGTAAGATTTGACGTACGCTGAGAACCGGAACGCGGCATCTAGTCAGTATATATATCTATGATTAGATCCATGGAGATAACCATGGCAACTGGTTCTTACTGCTGTCAGGTTGCGCACACCTCTGAAGTGTTGGTAAACAAATAATCCCTCTATATCCCTCCTAGCACTGAGACCCAGAAATGCCATGCAGTCACAGGAAGTAATGGGAACTGTGGCTGTTTGTGAGTTGCTGTTTGCCAGAGGTTGCGCTAGACTTTTTCGTCGCCGGTCATTTTGACTGACGGGGTCATAAAAATTCCGTCATAATCTATTTTTACCGGTCACTTTAATTTTTAAAAAAATGATAATGCCATATTCAATAGCATTCAATTTGTATTCATGTTTAATTCATATCAAGTCCAAACAAATTGAACAGAGAATGCTCCGGAGCAGAGTCGGCGTCAGAGCACATCTAACCGTGGGTCAGTCAGTGAATGCGGGGGTCACTTTCTGCCACTCAACATCTAAATACAAGGTTAGATGACATCAGTTTTCTGTCAACAATCAACATGCTAACCCATGTGTTATACCAAAACATCCAAAGGAGCACGTTTTCACATAGGCACCGCATAGTGCACTGGCGTTAGCTCTCTCTCTCTCTCTCTCTCTCTCTCTCTCTGTGCCTCTCATTTTTCTTTTACGCACACACGCACGCAGCCATTGCGCATCACTGAAACAACTGAAGCTATAGACCACACAGCCAGATGCAGCACAAATTCAGACAGGACAAGACCCACTCAGCTTTAAGTGTTATAAACAAGGCCACGGCGGGCAAAATACATTAAAAGAGGCTTAACGTTACCTTTAGAAGAGTTGTGCGCGGCGAATGTCCTACCCCCACCGCTCTACCTGTACCGAGACACACCGCTGTGTAGCTACAGCTACATAACTTAACAACAGCTGACTACTGTCGGTCCCTCCGACACTGCAGCTGAATCTCGCCCGTTAAATCATTATCGACCGTCATATTTTCACTGACACGACTCCCATCAACATTTAATCCATTTGTAATGTCTGGAGTTTGAATACTGCGGGGAAGCTTTCTGTCTTCTTCTCTGTTGTTAGTGTTTCTGTGTGGCAGCGCTACAGCGCCACACACGCTCCACACAGGCCTAGAGGAGGTACTACAGCGTTTTCTACTGAGCGCACCAGCCAGCTGTGAGGTTTTTTTTTTTTTTTTTTTTTTTAATCTAATTCTCACCGTAGTGACTTTGTGACATTGTATATGTTTTATATCGTTATCCACCGCTCCATTTATTGATTATCCGCCGGCTTCATTGTAAACAAATGCACATGGCCAGACGGCCATGACTGTGAATTGCAATCTGTCAAAATGACGGATGGCCTCAAAATTTTTCCGTCACCGTTTTAAAAAAAACGGTCAATGACGGAAAATATCCGGTTAACGCGACCCCTGCTGTTTGCTAACACTGTGTTTGAACTTTTTTTGTTCTTTTTACAGATCGTGGATTCGTATCATTCATGGTGCACTGATGCTTGGACAGTTCTTAGGACGCAAGGTCAAATACCAACTACGAAGATGGAGGGTGTGGAATATCATCACTTTGGCATTACCTAGCAATTGTTGTCAAGGTTAAAATCTTTGACACCGCCTGCTAACCTTAATACAATTAAGTTGCAGTTCATATAGATGGACTACCACTATTCAAAAGCAGTAGACTTCAATTCCGGCCAATTCTTGCAACTGTAAATGTTGATTAAACCAGATTTCCATGGCTTGTAGGCCTTTAATGTGGCCTTGGCAAACCAAATAGTGTGTTTGAGTTCTTGGGGCCATTCATGGAGGACCTTAATGAAGTATGTGTATGTTTGTGTGCGATGCCCCTGCACTCGTGTTTATTAAAAACATAAAGGGCCAGAATGGTTACTCTGGCTGTGATAAATGTGTTCAAGTTGGTGAATGACAGAGTGAAATGACCTTTCCTGAATTAGATGCTAAATTCAGAACTGACACAGTCTTCAACTCCACGACTGATGAAGACCACCACTGGTGAAAATGTTTCCATTAGACTACATGTACTTGTGGTCTTGGGTTGACCAGAAAAGTTCTGTATATTTGGATAAGAGGAAAATCCCTGGCTGTGATATAGTTGCACATGAGTTGTTTTTCCAACAATGTGGTGCTAATGTTTGAGTGGACACACTTTATATATTAGAGTGTATACATGTAGTGTGTCCTGTAGACAAATAACATGACATTTCAAAAGTTAGGGATTACTGAAATGTTATTTTCATGAAAATGCATTGTGAATCAAATGTTTCCAAATGAATGGAAATTACAGCCAAGTTATTGGAAGTAAGTTTGTTTGTTTAAGTATATTTTTGGGGGGCTTTTTTGGACAGGAGAGTTGAGAGAGAGACAGGAACTGGGAGGCAGAGAGGGGGGGGGGACGACACACAGGACAGGACCACTCAGTGCGGGATTCCAACCGGGGTCGCCTGCAGTGAGGACTATAGTCTCCAGCGTTGCCAGGTGGGAAGTGTAGGATTATCGTACCAGAGACATAAAATTATCATATTTTGAGGGAAATTATCATACACCTTTTATAACCAAAATAACAAGCCTATTGATGCACTATAGTCAAATATGCTGATGCACTATAGTCACTTTATAATAGCGTCCTACGGGCACTCACGGCTTTGTAACGTCAGTACGGAATGGATTACGGCACCACATCAACCCCCTCTGAAAAAGGGTCCTATGTTCCCTGCTGTTGCTGGTCAATGGACTCTCTCTACTTCTCTGGACTCTCTATCTATCTGGCCTGTCTAGCCTCTACCTGGTCTTTTTTACTAAACTTAACCAACTCCTTTCTTCATTGCCTAAACCCAACCAATGGGACAATTTGCCTACACTTCTCACTCCAAGTCGCAACTCAACTTCTCACTCAAAAATAGGCAAAAATCTGCAAAGTCACTCACAACTCTACTTCCAGTTATGGGACCAAAAGTCTGTTATGTGAAGTACTTCATACAAGTACCTCCCAAGCAGGGAGATATTTTTACAAACAGTTTGTCTCAAAGGGCTT
Organism: Trachurus trachurus; assembly: GCF_905171665.1. NCBI lineage: Eukaryota > Metazoa > Chordata > Actinopteri > Carangiformes > Carangidae > Trachurus > Trachurus trachurus. The sequence goes on from NC_139903.1 coordinate 32,871,846, forward strand.
TACACAGCATCATAATAACATCCTCTGTCCCTGCAGTTTGAAGAAAACAAAAAAATACTTGCAACACTGCAGGACTCAGTCTGACGGAGAGCAATTCACTGCTTAAATTATGACCCTGAGTCCTGCAGTGTTGCGAGTATTTTCTGTTTTCTTCATTCTGTTCATTTTTTCTGCTCAGCACCTGCCCGTCTTGGTGTGATGTGCGTGTCCACTAAGGTTTTTTCTACTATGGCACAGCTGATGCTTAACTGGGTGGACTTAAAGGGATAGTTCAACATTTTGGCAAATTGGCCCATTGCCATAATCGCTATAGTCATAGCAGTAGGTTCATTACCTTTAATTGTAGGTGTAAGCTATTTTCAGTACGGCGGAGCGCAGCAGCTGGCTGCTCAGAGCTACGCTATGGAGGCTAATGGAATTTCTTGGTTTCCCTCATTAAACTCATCAAATTCAACATCCCAAAACTCCACAGCGCTTTTGTAGACAAGTTGTGACCTGCACAACCACCACGCTATGAGATAATGACGGAACGATACGAAACGGAGCCGTTTTCGAGGTAAATACAGGGTAAATACGGAGACTGCTTGCTGAAAAACTGTCCCTGAACGCAACGCGCATCAGCGGTTTTGTATGAATTTACCTCGAAAACGGCTCCATTTCGTATCGTTCCGTCATTATCTCATAGCGTGGTGGTTGTGCAGCTCACAACTTGTCTACAAAAGCGCTGTGGAGTTTTGGGATTTTGTATTTGATGAGTTTGATGAGGGAAACCAAGAAATTCCCTTAGCCTCCATAGCGTAGCTCTGAGCAGCCTGCTGCTGCGCTCCGCTGTACTAAAAATAGCTTACACCTACAATTAAAGGTAACGAACCTACTGCTATGACTATAGCAATTATGGCAATGGGCCAATTTGCCAAAATGTTGAACTATCCCTTTAACAGGGTGGACTCTCTAACCAGAAAGTCACTGAGCTGGTTCTCCTCTAAAATGTAATCTTTTGGCAGGGTCAAATGTAAGTGGAGGAGGTTGCGAGACCTTCAGAACACCAGGCTGGATGTTGTAATAATGTTGATTATGTCCGCCTGCATGCTCCACAACCTCTGCGCCGGACCTGCTGACATGTGCGAGGACCATCCTGCTGGTTGCCCTCGTCATGAGGATGATAACATTTGACGTTCATTTTAATAATGAAAAAAATATATCCATTGTGGTTGATGTCTTCAGTTCTTTTATTTTACATGATGTTTAACCCATTGAATGCAGTGCAGTGTTGCAGTAGTGTTAGCAGCAATTGATTGTAAAGTAATCACTGCAAAGTTGTAATGTCTACTTGACCATTATATGGATGACGCTTGGGGCTGTTAAGGCACGTGGACATAACAGGCAATAGGGCACTGTGCATTTATCATACACAAAAATAGACAATAACTGCAAATGATTGAAGAAAAAATTTATTTGAATTGAATTGAATTGAATTGAAAGTCTTTATTGTCCACTGCCGTGGAAATTCATCTTTGGCCTCATACAAGATAAAAGAGACATAGTAGTCACAAATATTCACAATAAGATACACAAAGACACACAAGAGCTTCACGCACCTTTCCCGTCTTTTTTTTTTTTTCAATTGAATTGAATGTCAACAATTTCAAATGTTACAAAAAGGATAACAGACGCCCTGTACAAAAGCTAATATCAGTTGTGGCTATGTGTATATGAATTAATGTGGGTGTACTGTTCAAAAAGAAAAACGAAATAATAAAAAAATTTGATCACAAAAAAAAAACAAAAAAAACTTGAAGGGATAGTTCAGCTTTTTGAAGTGGGGTTGTATGAGCTACTGGGAAACACTGGTGCATCGCGCTGCACCAAGATACAGGAAGTACACCGCTGTCAATGAGGGACAATTTTTCAACACCTATGGGAGGTGCCGTCCCAAAATAATACACCAGTGAAAAATGATAGAAAGATTTTTTTTCTTTCTATCGTACTCTTGAACTGGTGTGCTATTTTGAGACGGGACTTCTCGTAGGTGGTGAAAATATGCTGTAAGAAATAAATATGATAGAAAGCAATTTTTCAGTGCGATGCGCCTGTGTTTCTCAGTGGGGGAGCGCAGAGACCTTTCTAATATGCATACTTAGGTCATACAACCCCACTTCAAGCTTGACCTTACTACTATGGCAAGCGGATTTAACATTTAAAAGCTAAGTTTGACTATCCGGAATTAACATTGTAGATATCAACAACGTCTTTCTGATTAGTCGTAATTACATTTTGAATAGTTGGATTTTTTATTCAAGATATCTGTAATTCAGTTTTGCCGAGTCAAAAAGAACATTTCAGATATCCGCAACTCAAACTAAGTCAAAACTTAATTACAGATATCTGAAAAGGGACATGTAGATATCTTTAATTGAGGTGAATTAAAGATATTTTGAACTGGAATTATGACTAGTCAGAATCAAATTGTAGATATCTCAAACTGGAATTAGTACTAGTCGTAATTCAGTTACAGATATCTGTAATTCACATAGTGGATATCTGCAACTGAATTGTAGATATCTGTAATGACAAACTCCATACACATGAATGGCAAAAGTGACGTCATTTGTCCTAGGAAGAATGTAGTTGTGGATATCTGAAATGACAATTGTGGATAGGAAGAATGTAGTTGCAGATATCTGAAATGTTCTTTTTGACTCGGCAAAACTGAATTACAGATATCTACAACACATATCCAGTCTGGCTTTTAAATGTTAAAATGGCTTGCCATACGTAACGCGCAGCCTTTTTCTGGACTGAACATTAACTCTCCAAGGGGTTCATGGAAAAATAGATTTCATATAAAACAACCATTAAACAAACGAAACGCCACCTTGGAGCTGATAAACGTAAAGATCCACATCTCTTTTAATTCAGACGGACTTTCCCAGCTTGGCCACTCTGAGCGCAAAATTAATCAACAAAATAAATTAATTACAGACGAGACTCGCAAAAAACCCAAGTCTTTACACTTTGTAAATTAAGTAAATAACCCCCCCAAACGAAATATCACTTATTGAACCGAGTGGTTCACGGTAAATATGTCCACAAGTCATTAACTTTCCGATACTCAGAAACAATACAACGCCGAGCGTCTCGTGCGCCGGAGGAAAAAACAAAACAAAAGGAGTCAGTCTCACCCCGTTTACCCGCGGCCCTTTGTGTCAGTCCACCGGGAACAGAGTCAACCAGGAGGGAAACTCAACTGGCGGCTCGGTTTGCTTAGTCCGTGTTTCGGCTCTGGCCGATTCAATGCAAGTTTTACACCGCTCACCCCCGCCTACCACCAGCCGTCCACCATCTCCTTCGACCCTAACCAGGTGTTCTCTTCCCCCCCGGTCCACGTCACATCCTCCCATTATCCCCTCGGACCCATCAGTTTTGCTATTATTATTATTATTATTATTATTATTATTAATAATAATAATAATTTCAAGGCACCCACACTACCTATTTTATTTACAGGCTACATCACACATCAGGAAACCAAGTGCACTTTTCTTTTAAACTTTTGTTTGCACACTTGTTGCACTGTACCTTTTATTTCATGTCAAGGTACATACTACTTCTTATTGAGATACTCTCTCATTATCCTCTCAAAGGAGAGCAGCCTAGCTCTCATTTCATTGAGTAGCTCATCGTGTCTCCTCTAGCTTGCCTCTTCCGATTCCTGGATGACATCAATGAATGACTTCACTGCTCCCTTCGTCCCCCTATGTCTCTGTACATGATGTACCCGCTGCTTTGCTGGGTCCTGCACTAGGCTGTCCCTGCCCCATCTCCGCACCCAGCACCTCCGGCCTACGGACGTCTAGGCCCCCCTCGTGGTCCCCCACGACAGGGAATTCGATATCATGCTGGGTCCCCAATAGTGAATCCATTTGGTGATAAAATTTCAATCTAATTACCCCCCTCCCTGTGCTACTGTCATTGTCCTTAATGTTCTTATATCCATCAATTAGGGTCTGCCACCTGCGCGCCACTTTTCCCGGACTGAAAACCAGGCCACATTTGTCACTCAGCCTCCCGGGTCCCGGCCATGTCCTCCCACAGCCTCTTCTTCGCCCCCTTCCCCCTCTTGATTCTGGTGTTAAGCTCCTGGAGGTTGTGGGGGAGCCCACTCTCATCAGACTCCAGGTGCTCCCTGTGAGAGGGAAATCATTTAAACCATTAGAAAATTAGAAAAGTACTTATACACACACTAAAAACATTTTGCCAAGTTTTATTTTGAAAAATGCAAATAAAAGTAGTAAGCTCAATATACTTTCTGTTGGTAGAGCTGCTGTCTCCTGACTGAGGCCCTGACTGTGATGGAGTTTGGGGTCTGCACTTGCTCCTCCGTCTCTGCTGCATGCTGCCTCTCCCTCCACACACACACTGCTCCTAAATCAAGAATAATATGTAACTTTCTATTGGCGCGTTTCCACTAGCGCGCTTCGGCTCAGCGCGCTATTTGCGTGTTTCCACTAGCACGCAGTACCTGCAACCAGGTACACTTTTGGTATCACCTCAGCCCTGGTTCCAAGCCGAAGCGTTACTAAAACGTGACGTCAGCCGACTGCCTTCCACTGATTGGCCGATGAGTGTTGTCACTGGAAGCGTCATAACCGCGCGACGACCGCTCCTGAAGCCTGTTATTACCTACGTGACTTTATTACGTTTTAATATTTTTTCATGCGAGAAAGTAACTGTTTAGATCCCCAATTAGGGCTGGGCGATATGGCAAAAAACTTTATCACGATATGTTTTTCCATATTGATCGATTCTCGATATCGTCTCGATATGTATTTTTTGCTGACGCTGCCAGTTCAAGCAGCATCCTGACTGAATCCTGAAGAAACCAGAGAATGTGTTCAGTTTGGGAGGATGACATGAGTTCACTTTAATGTTCATTAAGGGTGGAACAGTTCAATAATCCACAGTTTGATTTGATTTACATTGTTGTTGTTTTCTGTTGTCTTTTTTCTACCACTCATCAGCTCTACAATGTGTCAATCACGAGGCTTTAGTCTTTCTAGTTATTTGAACAGGTTGTAGACAAATATTTAGCTATTCTGACAACAGGCTTTATGCCGAGCCACACTACTACTTGAACTTAACAGGCTCTGATGAATCCAGGTGTGTCTGACTCTGACCTCAGTAGTCACAACAATGGTCAGACACCTGGATTCATCAGTTTGTCCAATAATGAAAGACAGGAAGGAAAGAAGCCTGTTTAAGTTCAGGAAGTAGTGGAGCTGTGCATAAAGCCTATTTATTGATCTGACTCGGTAACCATGAGCGCAGTTCACGTCAACTCAGGTGATCTGCAGGTTGTTGTTTCACCCTACCGCTCCGACACGACGCTCCGTGTGTGTGAGTGGCTTTGACTCCGCACGCACTGTCCGCGGACTTTTGCGGTTTCATAGGCGAGCATACCGTGTCACATTTGAAACAGATCGAGTCCGCGCTGTCATAAAAATTGAGCTTAGCGCGGAAGGGACCGGCGGACGTCCGCTTTGGGTCCTCGTCTGCCTCGAGTGCGCGCGGATGTCCGCGGAGTCCGCCGGAGTATGTGGGGGCCTGAGCCTAGCGCATGTTCTTCACACTGTACATGAGCAAGCAGACATGTTACCGCAGAATAAACGTCACGAGCAGCTCCACTTTGTGGCCGTGGTGTCATCAGGTCGCTCTGACTCCACACTGCCAGGCTTCTTTAGCCGGGACAGACGAACTGATGCTCCACACGTTCACAATCGCTTCAGTTGTCATCGGCTCCACCTCCACTCGTTTCCTCCCTCTTTTACAACTTTCACTTTATCCCAGCTTGGGATCAATAAAGTATATCTATCTATCCATCCATCTTATCCTTCCTCCCTTTAGCTGCAGCAGCTCAAACAAACTCTGCATGCTCAGGACAGGAGGCGGAGTATCAGACGGAAGTGTGGCCGGCTGCTGTCGCGCATATTTACTTTTCATGTGATATCGAGGAATAGGGCCATAGCTTATTATCGAAATCGATCAAAGATTTATCGCGATCCCGTATCGAGATCGTTATATCGCCCAGCCCTATCCCCAATGTGCGGTTAGTTTATCCAAACGACAGCTGTTTAGAAGTTTGCTCCGATGTTTTTCGGAGAAGTGAAGCTCCAGGTCCGAGCAGCGACCGCGACATCATAGAGGCAGCCTACGGTCGTCACCTCGAGGAGAAAACGACCGCTAATTAACTTACCCGATGGCTTTTAGAGGTTTTCCACCGGCTGGTTAAACTCTTTTTAGGGGATAAATGTTGGTCTCATTTATGAAATCTAACAATTGTGGCTGTAGCAGAAGTTTGTTTGTGGTTAGAACGAAGAGCAGCACTGCCTTGGGGTCTGTACGCACAGAAAACACCACATTTACATCAATAAATAAATGTTTTACAATGACCCAGGCCGATCTCAGAGCTGGCAAGACTCTCCGGTAAGGCATATTGAACGGTTAAATGCCGGTAACGGGACGAGAGCAGTCAAAACGGCGGTTTAAAGCTAGCTACAGTGAGGGTAGGTTCACTTCCTGTTTACAAAGTAAAAGCACCAATTCTATCGTAATGGCTTTCCTTATGATAAAAGGCAGCGGGTATTTTATTTTGTGAAAATAACCGGAAGTGCGTTGCTCATACAGCTAGCTTATACTAATGCCGACTTCATCGGAACAAAATTGTAAACAGCTGGTATTTTGTCAGATTTTCAACACGTTGGGGATCTAAACCACTACTTTCTCACCTGAAAATGTTTCAAATGTTGCTAAAGTTATATATTTACAGAGTTTAGAGCGTTGCTCGGCGCCATGTTATGACGACCCCGCCCACGTCGAGGAGGCACTAGTGATACTCAGTTGTAATGGAAACACAACCAAGCCGAGCCGAGCTAGTGGAAATGCGCCATATGTCAAGAACAGCATGCAATTAGAAGATAATACTGCACAGCTTGCATATGAATTATGTGGAAAGTTGATGGTTGATTCTCTCTGTCTGTCTCACTTTTCTCTCTCTCTTTAAACCTGTTTTTCTTTTTATCATGTTGTTGTCTATATGGACCGTTTTTGTGCATGCAATAAAGATTATTATTAATAATAACAATTTTAACTTTGACAATTGGCAAAAAAATAAATGCTGTGGGGTGCTCTGATAGTGATCATGTCTGTTTAGGATCAAATTAAGTGGATGATTCTGTCCCTTTTGGATAACAAAACTTACCTGGTGGAAGTTGCAGTATAACCCTTCATCCAAGAAGTATAACCCCCGAGGGCACTGGTACAGGGGAGCTAAAAGGGGTTGAGTCCCCTCCTCGTCCAAAAAACTGCGCATCTCCTCATCTAAATACACTGTTTTTGAATGGAAAGCTGATTTCAGTACAGATAAAATGATGATGATAAAAGCATGACATCAGGCACACTGTCAGAGCCGTTAGCTAAACATTACATTACAGCATTACGTGCCGGAAAATTGTACTTTTTCATCATCCACCATAATCATTTTTTTAACGGATAACGGTAACGGCTGACGCTAACGTTAGCTATTTCTTAACGGAGACTTTTTTGGCACCGTTTCAAAACACACAACAGGTTGTAGTACAAAATACTATGTTGAATATTATGATTGTAACGTGTGAATTGTCCTAAAGTCTATTTCTCACTGTGTACCACACAAAGAAACACCTCCTCCACAGGGCTCGCCATTTTCGTGCGTGACGTCACCAGCCGTAAGTGGGAGTACATCGATCTAGTACGAGTTCACAGGTGGGAAGTTACGAGTTCGACGAACGTCGCCATGGTAAACAGGTCGTAAAAATACGAGTTACGGGTTGCCTGGAACGCACCGTAATACCCAACCTTTTCACTTTTGCTCATGACAGGTAAAGAGGAAGAGTCCTCTGTCTTCCTCTGATTCGGGCAGTCCTTCGGATGCCTCTGAGGAGTCGTCTGTGTCATCCGACACATCCTCAGAAGAGGAGGAGGAGAAGAAGAAGAAGCTGCTAAAAGCTAAAAGGCAGAAGGACCGGGCCTTTGCTAAACAAGGTAATTCATTAATAGCCTACTTTGGACTTAACATCCCTCACTAATTGTCATCTCCCACTTGAAAGGGCAGCTTGCTTCAGAAGATTTCAACTGGACTCACTCAATGACCAGGAATCAATTCTTTCTTTTCTTTCTTTTCTTTTGAAAAGTTGTCATGGCCAAAAGCAGGTGAAAAACCTTAAACACAAACACAAATAGATCAAGAAAAATAGTAAATCAACATAACAAAAACTCTAATAATTAATATTAAACTTAATCTTAAACTACTAGAAATTAATCTGAAATATATGTAGAAAAAAAACCCATATTTAAAGCAACCAAAATGAAATAAAGACATGTTTATCACTCTCAATAATAATTTTAATCTTTAACCTTAGCAGCTTTAACCTCCTATAAACACACACAATCCATACCTTTAACTTCTTAATCTTTTAAAGTATTTTAAAATACATTACATTTTTAACTACATTTTAACATGATTTTTTAAATAGACATTTTAACCTGAATTTGATACCACGATTTACTACTTTTAAATACACACATTTAACTCATTGAGTGCTGCGCTCCTTTCCAAAGTTTTAGTCAAGTGTACCGGCAATTTAGACCATTTTTGACTTTTTATGTAGAGCCATAGTGTATTCTATATTATTGCCACCAACACATACTGTAGCTCAATTGAAAGGTTTAACTTTATGCTTCAAATGACCACAAACCGTTTGTTTCTACGTGCCTCCGTTCCTGAGAAAAGTCAAGCTAAACATGGCTGGGTTTCACCAAAATCCCTCCTTTTTTTCTAGAAAAGGAGATAGAGCGTCTTTTATGAAAGGTGCTCTGTTTGTGTCTGTCGCTCTTCTGACACTCGCATTTCTGGATCAAAGGGCTCGTATAAGATAAATATATACAACAATTGTTGTTCTATTCACAAAACCACCATCGGGGGCGGGGGGGGCGCCACTAAACAACAATAACACAGACGGACCGTGCCGTGTCACAGCCTCTCGCCGCGGAACGTGAGGGTCTGTCGGCCACAGCGCCGCGGGAAGACCGGTCCCGCCGGTGGTCGCGGTCCTTCTGTGGTACGGGTCGGTGACGGCGGTCTGCTTTGGCCCAGAGACCATCAGATTTTACCGCGGGGGGACTTTGGGGAGGACACGGTGTTGCTCCAGATGAAGACCGGGCGGGACAGTCGGCTGAGAGCTTCCTGGTTCAGCTCCGAGCAGCTGCAGCCTCACGGGTGAGAGCAGAGCAGCAGCGCAGGTGAGAGCAGAGCAGCTGCGCTACATCTGCATGCAGAACTCCGTTTGCAAAAGCCGAGTTATGATAAAAACTTCCAGATCATGAGCTGTCATGTGACTTTGATCGTCATCTATTTCAGTTCTCCTCGTCGTAGAGTCCCCAAATTTACATATAATGTGTATTAAAGTGTCTATTTTCATAATTTAAAAAAAAGAAGCAAAAAACGAAAAATCGCGTTTTTGGCACTCAACGCATGGGAACGAAAAACGAGAAATTACGTGGTTGGCACTCAATGAGTTAATATGAATTTAACCGCATGGTCCACTAAACACTAAAAATCCACACAAAGGTATGGATTGTGTGTGTTTATAGGAGGTGAAAGCTGCCAAGGTTAAAGGTTAAAATTATTATTGAGAGTGATAAACATGTCTTTATTTCATTTTGGTTGCTTTAAATATGTTTTTTTTCCTACATATTCAGTATTTCAGATTAATTTCTAGTAGTTTAAGATTAAGTTTAATATTAATTATTTGATCTTTTGTTATGTTTATTTATTATTCTTCTTGATCTATTTGTGTTTGTGTTTTTCACCTGCTTTTGGCCATGACAACTTTTCAAAATAAAAGAAAGAATTGATTCCTGGTCATTGAGTGAAGTCCAGTTGAAATCTTCTGAAGCAAGCTGCCCTTTCAAGTGGGGGACACTTGACAGTGAAAAACCGGCTCCTTCTTCCTTGTTTGAAACAAGCTTTTAGTTCTGCGTCACTTTTCCATGTCCATGTCTATTTTCATGTCTCCACACATCCTCACCCACTGCTCACCATCCTCAGAGTGCCTTCCCTCTCCTCTGATCACTCAATCACCGCCACCTGGTGCAATCAATCAGCTCCTCTCAGGCCCCGTTTATACGTACCCGGTTATTTTTAAAAACAGAGACATTAACCATCGTTTGCACTCTCCGTTTACACGCAAACGGAGAAAACGCCCCTGAAAACGATGTTTTTAAAAACAAAAAACGGAGATTTGGGTAGCCGACGTCAGACCCTGACGTCTAACCGTAACCATATTACATAACTTAATAAAATAAATAAATAATAATAATGATAAAATTTAATGCAGACTGATGTGTTCATTGTAAAACATTTATTTATTGATGTAACGTTAAAGGGGACCTATTATGCTTTTCCAGCTTTTCAGACTTTTATATATGTTTAAAATGTTGGATAATGGTTCTAGAGGCCGTGGATTGGGATTTCTCTTGGATTTCTCTGCACACCTGTTACACTCGGTTGCGCTGAGTTTTTTTTTTTTACATGAGCTCGCATCGACGTCATGGCGTGCCGGACTCCCCTACATGGTCATGCCGAGGTCTCTGCTCCAGCCGACCCCGCCTCCCCCCATGCTGCTCTGTTGTTGCTGGGGTCACAGCGGAGAGCGGAGCAGAGCACTTCCTGCTTCTTCCCTGCATGTTGTAGCGCTGTAGCGTCACTTTACTAAGTTTTATTTAGAAGTTTACGCCGACGTTTCATGTAAGTGAAGCTGTACCTGTGTGAGAAGCAACGTACCGCCGGGGCGACGTTGTTCGCCGGACCGACGTAACGCTGGACCACCGGAGCACCGGAGCTCTGCAGCTGCAGCGGCTCCTCACACAGGCAGAGCCCGTCTGCAGGCCTCCTTGGCCGGGCAGGCGTCCGTGCTCATCGCGGTAGAGAAAACCATCGCTAATAAACATACCCGCAGGTTTTTTAGACGTTTACCGCCGTGTGGTTAGTCTATTTAGCAGAATGTTGGTCTCATTGATGAAATCTTGTGGCAGTTGAATTAGTTTGAATGAAAAGTGAAGCTGTGAGAAGGAGGAGGAGAGGAGAGGAGCAGTGCTGCGGAGCTCTGTAGTCTATGTGCACAAATCACCACATTTACATCAACAAATAACTGTTTTACAATGAACTGACCAGTCTGCATATATTTTTAATTTATTTTAGCATTTTTATATTACATGTTACATGGTTACAGTAGCCTACATGGCAAAGACTACTCTATACCATCTTTGGTTAGGGTGAGACTAGGTCATGGGCACATTTCATAACACAATGTAGACTGGTCAGATGCAGACTGGTGATCTGGCAATTTGCCTACTGCAGATTTAGCTTTTGTTTGCATACTACATTTTGGCCAAATCAGTATAGGTACTAGTAGTAGACATCGTCATGGTAACACAATGCTGAGGGAGTGGTTCATTTGCATTTAAAGGGAGGGGCCACTGAAACAGACCGTTTTGCAGAGCCTTGTTTTTGAGAATGCTGTGATGTTTGATCTTTGGGGTATTTTGACCGAAGCACATCACAGACATGTCTTTCAGACACCCAGGAACTATTTTAGTTGGTGCAAAAAGGAGCATAATAGGTCCCCTTTAAATGGGGTGATTTCTGTACAGAGTCCCGAGGCTGAGCTGCTCTTCTGTCGAGAAGGGTCTGGCTGCGGACAGGGGCGTTCCTGGCTGGTAGCCTTTCATGTGACGTACTTCCGGTTGAAGTAGCATTCTAGCGAGCGGCTAGCTGCTGCTAAACTCTGTAAATACATAACTTTAGCAACATTTGAAACATTTTCAGGCGAGAAAGTGGTCGTTTAGATCCCCACTGTGTTGAAAATCTGACAAAATACCCGCTGTTTACAAATTTGTTCCGACGAAGTCGGCGTTCTCTGGCGCTAGTAAAACTAGCCATAGTGAGCAACGCACTTCCGGTTATTTTCACAAAATAAAATACCCGTTGCCTTTTATCGCTTAGGTGCTTTTACTTTGTAAACAGGAAATGAACCTACCCTCGCTGTAGCTAGCTTGGAGCTGCCGTTTTGACTGCTCTCTCGTCCCGTTAACGGCATTTAATCGTTCAATATGCCACCGGAGAGTCTTGCCAGCTCTGAGACAGGCCTGGCTCGTTTTAAAGTCTTTATTTATTTATGTAAATGTGGTGTTTTCTGTGCGTAGACTGACCCCAAGGCAGCACTGCTACTGTCCAACCATGGTTTTTTATTCAAACAAACTTCTGCTACTGCCACAGTTGTTAGATTTCATCATTTATTCCCTAAAAGAAGTTTAAGCAGCCGGTGGTAAACCTCTAAAAGCCATCGGGTAAGTTAATTAGCAGTCGTTTTCTCCCCGGGGTGACGATTGCAGGCTGGCCGGCGGAGCACGTCAGGAGCCGGGCTGCTGCCTCTGTGATGCCGCGGTCACTGCTCGGACCTGGAGCTTCGCTTCGAGGTTAACTTCTAAACAGCCGTCGTTTGGATAAAATAAATATTGGATAAATATGAGCTGTGACCGGGACATCACAGAGGCAGCAACCCCGTCTCCTGACGTGCTCGACCGGCCAGACTACTCCGTCACCTCGCGGGGGAAAACGACTGTTAATGAACTTATCCGTAGGTTTTTAGAGGTAAACCACCGGCTGGTTTAACTCTTTTTAGGAGATAAATGCTGGTTTCATTGATGAAATCTTATTGTGGCAGTTGCATTAGTTTATTTGAATGAAAAGTGAAGCTTCATGTGTGCAGCGTTATGGACACAGCAGCCCTGTCTGGAGGCTCTGCAGCCTAACGTGTGTACAGAAATCACCCTTTTTGAAGTTATATAACATGGCAGCATTTTTAATTTGTAAATTTTATGACCTAGGCCTACATATTTCCCAGTAGTTTCGCTTCCGGTTGGAAACATGAAATACACACGTTACACACTGTATTTATCATGTACACAGGGATACTGAATAACCGGGTTTCTCTAAGTTCGTTAACGTAATGAGCATGGATTTATTCGGTAAAGAGCTGTTAGCGGCTAGCTAGCCGCTCATTTAAAAACGAAAGATTAAATTAAAATTAACGTTCTTTATCTTGCTTAGCTTACTAATGGTAGCTCTACGCTACCTGTCGTATAAACTGACTAGCGGATGTGGCTATGTTAACCCAGCTATTAACCCCCGGATGTTGACAAGCGCGGGTAGACGAAGAAGAAGGGGAGAGGGGGGGGGGGCGTTCCTGGCTGCGAAGGGGGCGTTCCTGGCCTCGACAACGGGGCGACAGTAACGCCCATTTGTGTCCGCAGCCGGACGATATTGCTTCTGTCCAGTAACAGCAGGGTTTCCCGCAGCGCTTTCCTGTTAAGGCGGAGCTGCCGCCTAAACTAACGTCTTAAAAAAATAAAAATGTAGCGATATTCCCCGCCGCCGCCAGTAAAACTTTACACACAAGGAGGGCAAGTGATGTTGTTGTTGCTGCTCCTGCTATCAGGTTGCTATGCGGGATCATGTGCGGGATTCTGATTGGCTGACGTGGGCTTGAGCTTCTCGCTACACTGCCACCTACAGGTTTGGCTCTTGACGGCATATATACACGGGTTAGTGTAAACGAAACGTTTTCTGAAAACGGACTGGTGTGCACGCAGTGTTTTTTATAAACAGAGAGGGGGAAATGTCCGTTATGAAAATAGCCGGGCACGTGTAAACGCAGTCTCAGGCTGGGAGTCAAACCCAGACCTGAAGCACTCAGGCAGAGAGGGTGTGGCCGGCAGCTCAGCTCAACACTAATTGAATAGACATATCAAACACTCGTACAAGTAGAGAAAATGTTGATAATTGATTGAGACAGACTCAGAACCATGGACAGTAGCATTGTGTGTTGGTGTTGCGCTTCTCTGACAGTCAGTCATCTCTCTGTCTCTGTCTACCAGTTACCAAACCAGAGGAGGTGGTACATCGTTATGAGGTCCTGCTAAAACATTTCCAAAAGACAAAAAGCCTGAATACGTCGCTGAAGAGGTATCACGTCGACCGAAAAACTATATCTTTGACTGCTCCGATAGCAGAGGTCCACCTTGCTGGGAGTGACACAGAGATAGCAGCCCACCAAGAAGGCATAACTTTAATAGCAGCCTATGCAAACATTTGCAAGGAGGAGACTCAAAGATCTTCAGAGGCTTTTATCTGCAGAATATATGATGTGCATAAAACAGACTCTGTTGATGCAGCAAGGCATATACTTTTAGTGAAATTGAGGCTAAATGCGTGACTGTCACGGCCAATGCGTGAGATTTGGCAACCCTCATGGCCCCACCTTTAGCATATAAACCTCGACTCCCGAAGTTACCGCCATTGTATCAGAGCCAGCTACTGAGAAGGTGCATGTTTTCTTATAGCATCGCTAAGCTAAATCAATTTTCATCGTTTTAGTTTGAACTGCTGTTTAATGTTTTACTTTTCTATTTTAGAAAATGGATAGGCCTAACGTTACATCCGAATCACCCCAGCGGCTTTCCCTGCCTGAACGACGAGGAAATACAGGCTGTGAGGCAGGGCCTAATCCTTGTAGAAGCGAGTATAATGTTGTTATTAATGCAGTGTGTCCCAATTTATTTATTTGTGGCAGTATACCGCCCTGTTATGGGTATAGGTGTGTTTGTGTTGCTCTGTCCTTGCCCAGATCTGTGCGCTGCTGGCGTCACGTGCGCCATCGCTCCTCCTCCCTCGTCCATGCCGGAAGCCGGAAGGCCGGACGCTTTATAAGCCGGCCGGAAGACCAGTTCAGTGGGCACAGTCTGCATGTGGCTGTCTGGCCCACGCCTCGTTCCTTCGTTTGCTTTGTCTTTGTTTGGGGAATAGGATTTAGCTTTTGGTCGTTGCTGTTTTGTTTGGGGATTGCTTTTCCCCTTTGTTTTCTTATATTTTTCTTTTAGTTTATGGGTGGCGTCCTCTTTTTGTATTCCCTTTGATCCTCAGCGATCTTTGTTTTGTTTTGTTATTGATTTGACGCCACTCGCTACTTCCCCATTATCTTGTTCCGTTATTTACATTGTTTAATCAATAAATCCATGTACTATTTTCACTTGCATCCCTGCGCATTCGTTTTGTTACCTCTCCCACTCCCCTAGACAAAACAGGAAAAAGTGTTATAAAAACACAATGTATTTGTAGTTAACCATATAAAATAGATATGTGTAATCTCACTTTACATATTTCAAAGAAAAATACAAAATAAACGTTTAATTGAAATTATAAGAACTCAGAGCACAATCTTGTTTCTGAGAGTGCCATTGATTTTACATCATTTCTGAATATGACACCTGGCAGTGTTTCCCATTGTCTCTCTTTTTTTCTTCTAACGTGTGTCTACGTGTGGTGCGCCCGCACGCGAGAGAGGCGGCAGGTTGAGAGGCTGACTGGCGGAGATGAGAGATGGTGAAACGCTAGCATGATTATTTAAAAAAAAAACACCATCTCTCATCTCTGCCCGCACATAGACACAGGGAGAGTGTGCCTATGTTCCCACAGCCCTATGTTTCTTCAGCCCTATGTTTCTTCAGCCCTATGTTCGTTCCCTCAGCCCTATGTTCCCTCAGCCCTATGTTTCTTCAGCCCTATGTTCCCACAGCCCTACAGGGTTTCCCGCAGCGCTTTCCTGTTAAGGCGGCCGCCTTAACAACAATGAGCTGCCGCCTAAACTAACGTCTTAAAAAAATTAAAATGTAGCGATATTCGCCCCCCCCCCCCCCCGTCGGACGAGCGCCTTCATTCATCTCCGCATCCTCTCACACACATACACACCACAGAGAAGCGCGCATGCATACCAGCAGCGCGAGTGGTGAAAGCGAAACTTAATACGGCGCGCCGACCCCCCCCCCCCCCCCCCCCCCCCCCCCCGACGATCGATTGATCCGCTCGCGCTCTATCTCCTTTTCTAGAAAAAAAGGAGGGATTTTGGTGAAACCCAGCCATGTTTAGCTTGACTTTTCTCAGGAACGGAGGCACGTAGAAACAAACGGTTTGTGGCCACTTGAAGCATTAAGTTAAACCTTTCAATTGATCCACAGTATGTGTTGGTGGCAATAATATAGAATACACTGTGGCTCTACAAAAATCGTCAAAAATGGTCTAAATTGCCGGTACACTTGACTAAAACTTTGGAAAGGAGCGCGGCACTCAATGAGTTAATATAAGTCAAAAATAGTTGTATCTTCCGACAGCAATCACTTCTATAGAGTGTTTGGTCTGAAACACGGGTCTGTCAGTCACTCTGCTCTGCTGTAAGCCGAGGAGAAAACTTTCCTTGTATCCTACAACCTTTATCCAATGAGGAGAGAGAACGGCATAAAGGGACGGTCCTCTCTGTGTGTGCAGCCAAGGGATGCGCGTGAATGTGGTGACGTAGGGACGAGGACGGGGACTGCTAACTTCATCGGCTGACAGGAAGTTAGCTAAAACCACAGGATCGCTTACTTCTGCTTTAAGATAGCTGCTTGGTAACGTTAGCACCATTCAGTTAAAGACCGGGTAAACCATGAATAAATATGTGTTTTAAGTTTATAATACCACAGGAAAATATATTATTAACCACTCTGTCAAATTTGGAGGACTAAAAAAGTTGTTAAGTATATAAAATTCTGCATCAAAGTTGTCAATAAATGAGCAGTTTTCTCTGGTTCCGGACGGTGGGGGCGTGTCGCGATATGGTCGTGCTGCAGGCAATGAGACCACGCCCCATGGCAGGAGAGCTGGACCTCACTGACCGTCTCTGATACACAAACGTGACCTTAACACACTCCACCATACACCCCAGTCCTCAGCACCGACACAGCTGATAAAACTTCAGGAAATATTTCTTACCTTCACTCTTGGTGTCTAAAACAGTCCCAGCAGCAGCAGCAGCAGCTTCATCCAGCTGCAACAGGTTATAATCCACCATGCTGCTCCCGTTTACATCTCGTTACCGGTCAGCGTGTTGCAACCATTTGCATTGCGTGAAAAAAATAAATAAAGTTTTTAGCTAACGTTAGCTTAGCTTTAGCTTCAAGTGTCCTGACAGGAGAAGCAGTAGCAGAGACAGTGAATTATCTCTGGACCTGGTACCGAGTCCAGACCCGGTCCAGACCGCCCGGCGCCCGTGACACACGGCGTCCGAACTGAGCAGCAGCCGTGTCCCGGTGGGAGGAGACCGGGGGAAACAACACGGTGGAGCCGGGATCAGAAACAGACCGGGGGAAACAACACGGTGGAGCCGGGAGGCTACGGCTGCTACCGCGGCTAAAAACTTTTTTTTCTCTTTCACACAATGCAAACGGAGGAAACAGGCAGACCGCGAGTAACGATCAAAACGGGAATAATATCGATCAGTGGATTAATAAACTGTTGGTGCTGGATGACTACTGATGCTGCTGCTGCTGCCTGTTTTAGACACCAGAGTGAAGGTAAGAAATGGTTTGATCAGCTGTGTGTCCGCTCGGACGTGTGGTGGACTAGACCACGGAGGAGTTTTTTTTATTTATTTTTTTACGGTGTTTTCTGTCCGTGATTGTATGGCTGGTCTGGTCTCCCGTGTGTGTGGATGAGAGGAGGCTGTTTGGTCGGACAGTGTGTTAATGAGGGAGACTCTGGTCAAAAGACGGTGTTGTAGCTGCTGCTGCTGTGTGTGTGTGTGTGTAACGTTTTGAGGAGTGTGTGACCAGGGAGTCAGCCTCTCTCCTCGCGGTGACTGCTGTTTATCACGGTGTGAATACGTTAACTTAGCACTGTAAACTCGTTATATGAAGGAACAGGACAGTAGTGGTCTCCCCTGTGTGTGAACATGAGCTACGTTTAGTTAGCTGGCTGTTGCACGTGTTTCTGCTAGACTGAAGAGCAAGTGGGACGGAAAACCACAGAAGTCAGTTGGCTGAATGTATTTATACGTAGAGCAGAGCAGGGGGCGGGTTTATGTAAGTATGGCCGCTTTACGTAAAGCGGTCATCGACTTAGGCCCGCCCATTCTAAACCTGCACACAGAACAGTCTCTGAGGCCTAGCTCCTCAAGGAAATGATGAATGGGAAAAATATTTTTACATTTTTTGAGGGACACATTTAAGGCCTAATTAATATGATAAGAAGAAAATTACTGAATTTGGTTTACCCGGTCTTTAATAGCAGTAACTCGACCACTGTTCGAGCAAGGGAAAAGCTTCTGGGGGGGCGTTTGGCTCAAGGTCATGGTGCAAAGGACCCTAGGTTGAAATAACTCTGAATCATCCCTTTAAAATAAAAATGACTTGACTTAGAGTTTCATTTTGAGAAAATTCTTAGAAATAAGAAAAATCTTAGAAATGAGGGAACATAGGGCTGAGGGAACATAGGACTGTGGGAACATAGGGCCTAATTTTCAAAATTTTCTGTGAAAAAAAATTCTTAGAAATGAGGGAACATAGGGCTGTGGGAACATAGGGCTGACCCCGACACGGGAAACACAAACAGACACGGGCGCACGGTAAATGCGCTATAGGGCGCAACAATTGCTCAGCTGCAGCGCTATATCAAATACCAAATAATATTCTATTTTTTATCAAAATGTTATTATTTTCATGATTATATGTGTCCCTGGTTATATAACATATATTTAATCAAAATAAAAACATTATATTTTGTTAAAATGTCATGATTTGTGTGTGTTCCTCAGTTGAGCTTACCACCCCGTCACACTTAATTGTTTTGTACTGTACTGTAGCTTTAATTGACATCACAAAGAGGAAGTGACATCATTTGGGACTTTGGAGCAGCCAGGAGCAAAAGCAGGCAAGTTCTGTCACTCGTTTATGTACAATACACAAATTCCCTTTCGAACTAAACACCTGTCTATGCAAGTGTGACAGTTGAGGTTCCTGTCACTATGCCTCCAATTGATCATGTGCCCTGGCTACTTGGCCAAGGGGATGTCCCTTTGGGTGACTGGCAAGCGCGCATGACTCTTACCCGGGAGGTGTGGGTTCAATCCCCGCCCGGGCCCTCTTCACCTTGCCACAAACTTGGCGTTGTTGGCAGGATCCATGTAGGATCACTAGGGGTGGGTCCATGGATTCTTAATGTGTGGCAGCCTGCGCGGAAGCACGAGGACGTGCTTGTGAAAAGAGGGGGAGAGATGTGACAGTTGAGGTTCCTGTCACTATGCCTCCAATTGATCATGTGCCCTGGCTACTTGGCCAAGGGGATGTCCCTTTGGGTGACTGGCAAGCGCGCATGACTCTTACCCGGGAGGTGTGGGTTCAATCCCCGCCCGGGCCCTCTTCACCTTGCCACACAAGCTACACAAAAATCTCAAATTTGTAACTGAGAAGCTGCATCAATTGAAAATCATACATACATTAGATCTCGACAATTTGGCAAAAATGATAACCTGTGACACCAACAAAAAAACCTGCATGTACGACGAGTGTGCAGAGTGTAAACACAAGACTGTTGAGCACTCCAGTTTTGACGGAATGGCAAAGGTCACATTCACTCAGTGGGCCACAGCAGAAAAAGAAAGAGAAGATGTGAGAGATGGTCCAACCACTGTCAAGATCACAGTGAAGAAGACAGTGGAGAACACACAAGACTAGCTTGTGGAGTTATTTCACAATATCCTGCATAGCTACAAGAGGCAACCATTCAACATAAATCAGCAGTACTTCTACTGCAGAGAGTTCAAAAGAGGAAGCTGTGATTCACATCGACTTCTCTGAGAATTACACCTGCAAGTACAGCTCAGAGATTCAGGCTGTGTGCACTTTGGCTCCTCGCACCAAAAAGCTACACTGCACACTGGTGTTTTGTACATAGGTGGTGAAAAAGAGCCGATCTGTTTTAGCACAATCTCACCCTCCAAACACAAAAGCCCCCCAGCTATATGGGAACACATGAAGCCAGTGCTTGAGATTATGTCCAAGAGACACCGGTGTATAACCCGCACCCAACTTTTTAGATGAAAAAAAAAAAAGGGGGGGGGGGGGGGGTGCGACTTATACACCGAATTTTACGGTATTTGCTTGTTTTGCAGTTAATTATACACATGATCCATTTAACCCCAAAAAAGATCAATGCACAGCCTCCATTTCCTTTCTGATTGCGTCCGTCTGTCTGTTCGGAGTAGGGGGGGTTTCAGAATGGAGGGTTTTCCCCAATAGCCTATTCGGAATAGCGGGGTCTTTAGAAAAAATAGGAAACCCTGCTATTACGAAGAATGGAAGCCTATTGTGTTACCCGGGTATCAATAGAAAAGCACTATATAAAAGTAAACCATTATTACTATTATTCGTATAATCCATCGAGTCACTGATTGATTATCAAAGGCTTAAAATGCACGACCAGGAGGAGACAAAACAGCAGACGTGACCGGACTTGCAGATTCCCTAAATGGGGGTGCAACCGCCATTCCGACATCCCACCAGTCCGACATAGGCCTCTAATTGCGTAACTATCAAATGTACCATAATTCCGACAATTTCTTCTATATCAACATCCTGCCTTTCCGACAATTCCTGTAATTATTTAGTTTTTAGTTTTTAATTAGGTTTTTTTTTTTCCCAAAAAAGATTTTGCAC
Source organism: Trachurus trachurus (assembly GCF_905171665.1). NCBI lineage: Eukaryota > Metazoa > Chordata > Actinopteri > Carangiformes > Carangidae > Trachurus > Trachurus trachurus. The sequence goes on from NC_139903.1 coordinate 32,892,528, forward strand.
TGGTTGGACTTAGGCAATGAAGAAAGGAGTTGGTTAAGTTTAGTAAAAAGAGCAGGTAGAGGCTAGACAGGCAGACTAGTCCCTGTCTGCGCTCTGCTGCGTAATGACGCGCAACCATGTGGGTATTCCTCTATCAGCATGTATTAACCCTCTAGGCGCCAGAGTTTATTTAGGAAAATATTAAGTTTGGATTTCAGGATTTCACAAGGCTGTAGCTTTTAAATGGTTAGAGATAAATCTATGGTGTAAATGAGAAAAATATTCATAATGACCTAAAGTTTGTGATAGGAGTAAATGTACTCATCTAATTTGCATATTGTGACGTCACCGGGTGGCAGCCCCATTGGATTACGTGACTTCCAGTAAAACTGAAGTTGGAACATATTTACACAGGAAAAAAAAATATATTGACATCTAATCCTCAAAGTAAAGGAACAGGGGTGTGATTGGAGCACATTGACAGTCCCCCCCCCTCCCTCCCAGCCCCGCCAAGCCGTGTCGCGGTAGTACCGCGGACGAGCAGCAGCACCAGCGGGACTCCTCGGCCGCCGTATGACAGACTTCCCCCCGGCCGGGGGAGGGGGGTCTCCCGGTCGTCGGCGGCGCCGGGGCTCCCCACCCCCCTCCCCCCCGGCCGGGAGTCTGTCATACAGCGGCTGAAACGAGCGAGGAGTCCCGCGCCGGCACCGCCACTCGTCCGCGGTACTACCGCGACACGGCTCGGCGGGGCTGGGAGGGAGGGAGGGAGGCGGAGGGGGGTTGACGAGTGTGTGTGTGTGGGGGGGGGGGGGGCCACGGTGTTTCTCCATGGATGTATTATGTGTTTCTCAAGACCTCAAGATCACTTCCTGGTCGCTCCGAGCTGCGTGAGTGTGCGCCAATCAAACTTTTTTTTCTCAGATATTTTGTAGAAAAACACACCCACAAATGACGTCAGGATCGAAGCTGAACGTGTTCGCCATCTAGTGGTACCAAGCAGTAACAATATAGGGCAGTAGATTTAAAGATATGGGCTGTTTTATCCAAGCATGCTGCCTGTCGCAATAATGCGACTTTGGCGCCTAGAGGGTTAAAGGATAATGACGGTTTTAAACAATCTGGACCTTATTTCCAGTGTTGGGAGTAACGCGTTACAAAAGTAACGCAATAGGCTACATGCCACAGCCGTTGATTACATACTTCCGCTAAATTCTCAGCCAGCGCCGCAACTTCTGGTGCCGGTTCCGGGTTTGCCTGTTGACATGGCTCAGCCGCAAAAAATTAAACTGCAGCGACTGACAGGTAGCACTACAGCGGAACATTGTTGTGTAACGCTGTGTCAGGCGTACAGCAGACACAACTCGGACATACGTTTTCACTCTGCGCCCGCCGAGGTTGAAATTAGGAAGAAATGGACGGTTGCTATTCGCCGGGAGTGCTTCACCGTGACCGACCGTACCCGCATTTCACCGCGGAGGATTTTCGTAAAACAACAGGACAGCGGTTACTGAAGAAGGGAGTCGTGCCCTCACTTTTTTGAGTGGAATTCATTTTCCCTTCCACCACAAAGACCGGGGGTTTGGCAAAGGAGAAAGCGACCAGCGGCAGCGGCGGACTTGGAGGATTCACCGGAGGAGGATGCAGTTAACCCTGCCCGTGACCATGACTACGCCTCCCACCCTGATCCTGCCGTTGTGGATCTTGCTCTTGAGGAAAACCAATCAGAGGAGATCAACCGCTTGAGGGAAGAGATGTCATTGATGTCAGTGAGGCAGCGGTTTGGCATCCACCGTTTTGCTCACTCAGACCGAGACATTCGGTTTTTCACCAGGTAAATAATCCATCGGGCTCCAGCTAGACTCATGAATGAATGAATGAGTGAATAAATAAATAACATTTGTTAAGCATGCAGCTAGAGCAGTAAGGTAGTGATGATCCTTGTAACGTTACTTGCAGTTGTAGCTGATGTTCATATCTGGCCCTCTGCGTTGTGTTTCTCTCCGCCTGCCCTAGTAGTCTACTTGCCAGCCCATAGGGCCCCATTGTGAACCCGGAAATGTTGAGTACCCCAAAGTTTTATGTTAGAAATAGATAGTATGGGTCCCCAGTATTCAGAAACTGCCGGATGCTAACTTATATATATTGGGCAATTAGCGCAATTGACATAATTAGCATAAATTAGCATAATTGCCTATATGGGCAATATTTCAACAAAATTGACTTGGCTGATCTGGGTAATATTGGAGTGGTTTTAGGGGTTATTGATGTGGCTGTCTAAACCGGAAGTGACCAGATTGAAATCCATCAAAATCGGCCCACTGGCGGTTAAAATCTGGTCACTTCCGGTTTAGACAGCCATTTTTAATTTTGAAAATGTCAGAAATGGATTCAGCATCATCAATAACCCCTAAAACCACTCCAATATTGCCCAGATCAGCCAAGTCAATTTTGTTGAAATATTGCCCATATAGGCAATTATGCTAATTTATGCTAATTATGTCAATTGCGCTAATTGCCCAATATATATAAGTTAGCATCCGGCAGTTTCTGAATACTGGGGACCCATACTATCTATTTCTAACATAAAACTTTGGGGTACTCAACATTTCCGGGTACTCATTGTTGGCAAGTAGACTATAGGTGGGGGTCGAACCCTGGTCTCCTGCACGGCAGGCGACGATGCTAACCGCTTCGCCAAGAGGTTGACAACTGGCAAGTTGGTTAGCACGTCTTTTATGGGTGGAGTGAGTGCACATCTGTTACACAATGGGGAGTATACGTCAGTCCGACCACCCAAAAGTCTGACGCCCCATTTCTCCGACTACCCATTAATCCGACTTTTCTAGGCCCATTGGGCCGACTGCCGACTGCTAAATCTGACCATCCAGAATTTCGATTTTGGACCGGACCGGCTCTGGGTCAGTTATGTGTTTGCCTCCTTCTTTTTTTTTGCCACTGGCTTAACTGTTTGTGTCATTTTGTGGAGCAGTAAGGCAAAATGTCTCTGCTGCTCTGCTCTGCTCATGCCGCTCTCACACTCTCTCTCCCTCTGCACCGAGCAAAACTCACTTCCCTGCCTGACACTTCTTTCTGTAATTTTGATGCACGTTTGTTTTTACCAGTTTCCATCGTATTTGTATCACAATCAATCCTAAGCAAATGTTTATTATAGCAGCAAAAGGAAATGCGCAATAGTAAATCATATGCATTAGGTTCTCATGTCAGCTGCCAATCTGCAGGGATGGCGCGTGTCATAAGATGAATGACAAAAATGTACACAAGCAGGTAGGGATGGGAATCGAAAACCGGTTCCTCTTCGGAACCGGTTCCAACTTGGATCAATTCTTGGAATCGTGTGCGTGTCTGCTTAAGCTGGTGGAGCCCAAGTTTAAGGTGCCATGCCGAGGACATTTTTCAGAGAAGGTAATTACGGAAATTTACAATGAAACCAAACAAAGCGTGAAAGAGTGTCTAAAAAATGCCGACTGCATCGCCCTGACCACCGACGGCTGGACGTCGCGTGCGACACAGAGTTATATCACCATCACGGCACAAGTCATCGACGAGAAATGGGAGAGTAAAAACTTTGTGTTGCAAACTCGTGAGTTAAGTGAAAGTCATACTGGTGTTAACATAGCTCACGTGTTGAGAAATGCACTGAGAGAGTGGGAGCTAACGAGGCCACAAACAACCATCGCTTGTGTCACAGACAACGCAAGCAATATGGACATTGCAGTGAGAGAGAGCGGTCTCCATCCTCACATCAAGTGCTTGGCGCACGTTGTGAATCTGGCCAGTAAGCGAGGCTTGGCTGTATCCCGCGTCGCGCGCCTTCTTGGCCGTGTGCGAAGAGTAACTACATTCTTTCACAAGAGCACCACGGCCACCGCCGTCCTGGCCAACAAGCAAACCCAGTTGGAGTTGCCTCGGCATAAGCTCATCACCGATGTCCAGACCAGGTGGAATAGCACGTACGAAATGCTTGCGCGCTACCTGGAACAACAAGCAGCTGTCTCCGCAGCGCTGAGCAGCCCAGAAATCCGAAGGAATGCGAGAGAAATCGACACCCTGGATAACACTGATATATCAGATGTAGAAGACATAGTGAAACTGCTTAAGCCACTGAAGACAGCCACAACAGTTGTCTGTGATGAAAAAGAGCCCACTGTTTCACTTATAATGCCACTGAAGTACATGATCGAGCAAAGCATGTCACCAGACGAAAATGACACACAGACCATCGTCAACATGAAAAGCGCAATCCTACTCGACATCTCGGGCCGGTATTCTGGGGACTGTAATGATATGCTGCAGGAGTGCACAGCGCTTGACCCACGATTCCGAAGCCTCTCCCATCTGAATAATGAACAACGCGAGTCCGTCTATGCCCGGATACGTGAAAAAGCTGCAGGACTTCATTTGCCACGCAACCAGGTAGACTAACTTTCATTGAAAAAAAAAAGAGGTGTGCTGAGCGTGTGTGTAACTGTGTATGTGTAGGCTACAGCCTGAAAACGTATTTCTCATATCGATTGTTTTTTTTTAAATTAGTCGATCCGAGTGAATGAGAGGGAGGGAGGAAGGGAGGGAGAGAGAGTGTGTGTGTGTGTGTGTGTGTGTGTGTGTGTGTGTGTGTGTGTGTGGGATTGAAAGACAGAAATGTTTGAGCTGAGTTTTTCTATTTTATTTTTTTAGACCAGTGACACTGATGAAAGAACAACTAGGGCCAGTGCTTCAACACCAGGGGCAGCAGAGCAGGCCATGGTCATGATTGAGACAGCACAGGGAGCAGAGCAGAGCCAGGAAGAGCCAGTAGAAGGAAAAAGGCAGATGCAGGATGTGACACAGCCTCCCCCACCAAAGAAGACAGCGCTAGAAGATCTCCTTGGGAGCTCCTACACTACTCTTGAGACAGTGCAGTCCAGCAGAGGGATTGAAATGGAGATACTCTCCTACAGAAATGGGATTCCTATCCCACTCAACAGTAGTCCACTTGAGTGGTGGAAAGTTAATGCATATGCTTACCCATTACTTGCCCCCCTTGCCAAAGCCTACCTTTGCATTCCTGCTACGTCAGTGCCCAGTGAACGGGTCTTTTCGACGGCAGGAGACATTGTGTGTGCTCAAAGATCACTGATTACACCAGAACATGTTGATATGTTAGTTTTTCTGAAGAAGAACCAGTCCTAGGCCAGGGCCATGACTTAAGAGAGGCTGAGCTAACTTAATCTAGGGTTAGAGCACTAAGGGAGTGTTCTTGTTTGTGTTTGAACGGTTGGGCCGTGTGTTTCCCTGTGTGCAACTGAAACAAAAATAAATAAGTTGTAATTACGCAGTAATAGTTTGTCTTTTTTTCTTTTTTGATATCGTATCGTGACGTATCGTTTCGTGACCCTGGCATATCGAGGTGCATCGTATCGTGAGTTTAAGTGTATCGTCCCATCCCTAGTAGTGTGGACACATGGGCTGCTCTCGCATCAAGAGTTGATGTCTGCTGGATTGTTATTTTTGCAGCCTCTCCCCCCCGCGACCAGACGGTCGTGCCGGTGTGTTCCTGGCTTTAGTTGATCAGCTCCAGGTGTTTTACAGCTGTTCTACCTGGAGCCAATGTACACAGCGCCCACACAGACCCGTTATACCAGACTGAATGAGAGATTAATTACGTTACGTTAAAACCAATCATCATTATAAATGAGGGTGCTTAGTGTTTATATCCCACATGTCACTCACAAAATAAAGTTAGTGGCATGTACGGTGGAGCGGAGCTGCTGACAGTGACGTTTCCTCATCACTAAACCTGTGAGTCAGAGCCACCCTCCGGTCCTCCCTCCCTCACGTCCTGAGGACAGGTCAACGTCTCCTGAACAGGCTACATGTCTATTCTTTGTGTTTTTCTCTCTTCATTTCCAACCACCTCGTTTCAGGTTTTGCTCGTAGCCACGTGAAACGGTAGCTGCGCTCTGTGTCTTTTCTCTCGCGCGCTCTCTCTCCTTCGCTCGCTCACTCCGCATAAAAACGAACATTATGAAAACAATAACTAGTGAGAAGATACAGATGCGTAAAAACCATGTAATGGAAACATTGTTAAATTCCTCCTGTGAGCACAGCTGCCCCACAGCCACAGTGGTCTATAGTGTTAACCTGTCCAGGCAGGTCGGTCCTGTCTACTTTTTTAGGGGGCTTTCACACCTACCTCGTTTGGTCCGGACTTTCGGACTTTCCAGATAGTTCGGATCAAATTGACAGGTGTGAAAGCTCCCCCGGACCGCGGTCCGGACTAAAGACCGAGTCTTTGGTCCAGCCTCAGGAGGTGGTCTCGGTCCGGACTATCCTGGACCAAGGTCTGCTGCTGCGTAGTGTGAAAGCATTTTTTTGGAAGGTTCGAATTATCAGACCAAACACAGGAAATAACGTCAGATTCGCTCGTGCCGAAAAAGTAAATAAACAGAAAAAAAGGAAAGAGGAGCTGCGGCAACCGGCGGCAACACTTGGGGAGAGGAGATCATATTACGTATATCCAGATTTGGTCAGAGGGATGGGTGTGTCAGTGTAGGCTACACTTGTAAACGTTTACACGGAATTAAACAGTAGAGTGTTTAGTAATATAAATCCCCAAACGATACATGCATTTTTTTATATAGCCTATTTTTTTTATATATTGACCCAAATATATATTTTTTTCCGCCGAAAAAAGTCTGAAAAAGACGGATATTTATCAGTGGGTGACACCAAACAACATCTGCCCCAGCAAGTCAGAGCTTTTATTTCTCTCACACACACACAAGTGACCTGGAGAGATGCAGCCGCATCTGACAGGAGGATGCGTGTGTGCGCATAGCGTGTGTGTGTGTGTTCCCCTCCACTACACAAAACAGCTGATCGCTGATCGCTGCCACTCTGATCAATGAGAGCGCGGCACAACCCTCTTTTTTTCTCTCCTTACATCAGCTCTAAACTCACTCTTCTGCACCGCGATTACAAACCACAGCGTGCTTTCCAGCAGTAGGCTATATACTTTTTTTTTTTTTTTTTTTTTTTTACACATATTTCTATTTTATTTTTTTCAGAGCACTTTCTATGCGCTAACGTCAGACGCACGCTCACCCGTCATGACGTCGGTAGATCCTTTAGTCGGCTGGCATAATAGCAGTGTGAAAGCGAACTTTACTGGACTATATGGAAACAATGTAACAAAAAAAAAAATTAAGTCCGGACCTTGGTCCGGACTATTAGGTGTGAAAGCACCCTTAATGTTAGAGGCATTAATGCAGTGTTTGTCAACCTTGGGGTCGGGACCCCATGTGGGGTCGCCTGGAATTCAAATGGCATCGGCTTAAATGTCTAGTAATTGATAAAAAAAACATTTTTTAATTAAATATACTAATTATTTTTCTTTTTAAAATTATGATTAAAAACACCACAGACAATCTTAAACAACTATATTCTTTATACTTTAACTTTCTCAAATATAAATTGAGATCAAATAAAATGCAGCATATACAAATATCTGAGCTTGCTCATCTTGAATGAGGGTCACCAGAAATTTGTGATGTCAAAGTGGGGTCATGAGCCAAAAAAGGTTGGGAACCACAGCATTAATGCAAACAAACCCATTTCTCTTTTATTCCCTCACCCAATGAGAATCAATAAGAGAATCGATAAGGAATCAAATCGATAAGCAATATCGATAATGGAATCGGAATCGCTAAATTCTTATCAATTCCCATCCCTATGTAAGTGATAATGTGTCTAAAGCTGTTTTCCCACTAAAATTAGCGGGTCGACCCGCTAACAATCGGCATTTGGCCCCTTTCCCATTGACCAAAATAAGCCGAGTCTGACCCCCCGCAGGGGGATCAGACAGAGCAACCATGTTGCCCCGCTCTCATCCGCGGTGCGAGTCATGCCACAGCTGCCTGCCGCGGAGGTCTGTCGGCCGAGGCAGACGAGGCGTCTGGCCGACCTGCGGAGCACCAGGACCGCGGAGGTGTCAGTGTTCTTTGATGTTTTGATCCCAGTCTCGAATGAGAGCGGAGCTTTGTTTTGGTACGTGATATGAGACGCGACCGGCGCGATGACGTGGCGTCACGTTACGTTCAGTGTCATCACGTAAATTAGCGGGTTGACCCGGGTCCGGCGTTCCCACTGCAAGCCGAGCAGAGCCGAGCCGATTAAAGGCCGATTTTAACCCGTGTCGCTTGCCGAGTCGTTTGACCCGCGTCAACACGGCTCATTGCGCCTTTCCCACTGCCACCAAAAGCCGATTGTTTAAACGGGTTTTTTGGCCAGTGGGAAAGGGGTATAAGACATAAGTACACTTTTGTTGTTTTCTCTCTTTTCTGTTTTCCTGCTTTCATGACGATATAGAAAGTGATGTATAGCAATGCATTGTAGCACGGGTTAAACTAAGCTAATGATATCGGTGGTGGCTCACCTGTTGCTGTTTGATGTCGTTTCATGCCTTGGTGATTCATTTTGATGAATGTGTAATAAAATAAGTCTATGAACTCAACAGAAGCGACCGTGTCCTGCAAATGGTAACTGAGTGTGTTTAATAAAACAGTTCTGAAGCTGCATCAACATTTAACATTCACTTTATTTATTCGTTAACTTCACCTTGATGAGTCACATGACCACAGGTGTCACAGATTCATGCAGACAACACAATAACAGATGACACACTGAGCTCATCATGTTTACATCCACAAACACATTTCATCTGATTAAAAATCTTAATCAGCCTCAAACAAAAGTTTTCACATGTTGAACCAAAGTTCAGTTAATTTGTATAATACATGAGGGAACGAGACACATGATAGCAGCAACTGATTGTTAGATGATGTTCTCCCCACACGGTCAAATAGTCACTTCCTGAAGCATCAATGACGTAGGTTTTAAAATGGCAAAATGTTACCATCACTTATGTCCTGCTCTCCAGCGTTTCACCTGTATGACTTTGGCAATGATGTTTGTCTAAGAACAGAGCTATGTGCTGCTTTCTTGGTGTACACAAAATGGCCTCCAATCTAGGTTGTCAGGATGTCGTTGTTTTCCAGGACCACCTCATATAATCCTCCACCAAGGGGATTTCCCCCCATCATGGCCACGATTTATTCAACTGTGTCTTTGGTCTAAAGAGAAGATGAATCATTTTCACACAAAAAAAGCCTAACAAGTCCTCTAAAATGAAGGAAGACTTACCTCAAACTTGGTAAATGTTGTTGACTAGGTGCTGCCCAAGAGTAAAGGACACTACGGCTTGCTCCCGCCAGAGATGGACCAGGATATCAGCGACACAAATGCACTCCGTAACAGTCAGTCTTTTGTTTATGACAGTTACGTCATTGTTGGGGTGAATTCCCTTTAACACTGAATTAACTCTGCAGATTCAATCTGAGCATCATGACTACTAATTAACACTGAACATTTATGTCTACACTGGTGATTACTGATTAAAACTGAGCAACTAATGTTCACTGATCTAAGTGCACTATAAGGCAGTCAAAGCCGTAACTTCCTACCTGTGAACTCGTACCAGATCGAACTGGTACGAGTTCACAGTTCGGAAAAACACAAGTTAGGGGTTGCCTGGAACACACCATTAGTTCCTGTCTTGTCTTCCTCCCGCCTGTTTGATTACCACATGTCTCACCTGTGTCTAATTGCACCACCTGAGTCTCGTTTCCTCGTGTATTTATCCTCTGTGTTTCCCATTGTCTCTCTTCGGTTCATTTGTGGTTGTCCCTGTGGTGTTCCCTGTACCTGATGCCCTGCATGATGACAGCCCAGAAAACTGAAAATGCTCTGATTGACCTGACTGGGAGCAAACAGACAGAGACGGCCAGAACATGTGGCAAGCAGCACATGAGGATGAAGATAAGCTGCTGAATCATGTTGCATATGGTCACTAATATGGAACAGGGCAAATGGAAGGAAAACAGAAAATACTCATGCTCCATATTTATAAAAAAAAAACAAAAAAAACATGAGCAAATACATCTTCTAAAACAGAGACAATTAGAAATAAATGACTCTCTCTAATAACAGCTGCAGCAGATGTGAGCCACCTTGATTTTTCTCCACTTGGTAGAATGCATCTGGAGCCGTACTCTGTCCTGTTTGCCTCCATGTGTGTGGCCCTTATGATCTCTCCTATTTGGACGTCTTCAACAACAGCTGCCTCCCACCACATGGCGAGCTGATCTGTCATTGTGTCCTGTTAGAAGAAAATGATATGTAAACAGTGAAATAAAAGGCTTTTGGGGGTTTTGAGTTCTCACTTTTGAACTTTTTAAGTTCAATAACTATCACTTTATCTAAAGTTTAGCTTGTCTAACTTGTTTAATAGTCATTGTTCGTATGGGGACGGTGTCCTTCCCCACCTTCACTCCCCTGGCTGTTGCAACCTAAATAAGCAAAGAAAAAAAAGTTGGTGTGTTACTATTTTTAACACTTTTAAACACAAAAAAAATCAGAACAAAACTGGAACAGGGTGGCATCCTCCACACTTGGCATCTCCGCACTCCTTCAGTGTTACTGGTGCTTAGGGATGAAGGAAGGCCTCTCCCTCCAGCCCCACCCTTTGATCAAATTGCCCCCATAGCCCTCATAAGCTTATACACAGATACACTGATGTTTGATGATGATGTTTTTTTAGGTAGGTCTGAAAAATCATCCAGCAATGTCTGAACAGTCCCATAGAATGTTTCCTTGACTGTGAGGTGAACTTTAAACTTTTCTTTTGTTACATCTTTTTTAGTCTTCTCCCTCTCCTCAACATTTTGCTCTCCTGCATCAAAACAAGAGGTCAGCAGTTCCTTTTCCTTACAGTCAGGGCACTCTCTGTACATGCACTCCTTTGCTGCATTTGTGCATGCCACAGACTTCATTAGTTGGTTGAATTTGGCACTTTTTATTACTTTGTGATAAAACAGTCTGACTGCCATAAATTGGAGGTTTGCATGTATTTTGCAAAGGCATGTGTCTCTGTCCTTGATTGTTGGTTTAACAATCCAGAAAGGTCGCTTTTTTGCAAAATTCGCTGTAAGAAACTGCAACTTCAGGATGCTCCATTCTAAACTTCTGGTGAAGTGTTCTCATAAGCTGTGTCCCAATTCAGGGGCTGCAGCATTCGGAGGATCCTCCGAAGGCTGGGTCAACCATTGGTAAATGGGACGGTCTAGCCTACGGAGCATTTCCTGATTGCGTCACAACGTCATCACTTCTGCCGGCCAAGCCTGGGAAAAACGTCACAACAAAAATACAACTGACAGCTGACATTACAGAAAATACAACTGACAGACGACAATAATGGAGCCAGAGGTTTTGTTTTTGTTTAAAAAAAAAAAAAAAAAAAAATATATATATATATATATATATATATATATATATATATATATATATATATATATATATATATATATAATTTAATTATTATTATTATTATTATTATTATTATTATTATTATTTTTTGTTGTTGTTGGAGGAAGAAGAGAGGCGTCACTGGCGGCTCATTTATCTCCGGCTGGCAGAGACATGGGGAGGTAACGTTAAACCTGTTATTTTAAAGGGATAGTTCACCCTAGAATGATATTTCGCTCATTATCTACTCACCCTCATGTTGACTAAGGGCTGGAAGAATTATCAGAGTCCACCGTCCCTTCTCTTAGTTACAGGGGGTCTCGGCGTAGCAGTGAATTTCAATGCAACGGTTGCAAAGGGACACCGGAGCTCTTCGTAAAAAAACATCCAAATACCTCCATGATGCTCGTATGTAATGTCCGTCTTGTGCTGAAGCCCCAAATTGCGTAATTGTCCTGAAAAAAATTAAATAAGTCTATATTTTAAGCTTGTTTGTAGCGGAAGCTTCTCGAAGCTCCTCTTCCTGGTCCGTCCAAATCTCGCGTGATTTGCGCCGGCGTCAGTGCGGTTACTGCGAATCACGCGATATTTGGACGGACCAGGAAGAGGAGAAGAAGAAGAAGACGAGAAGCTTCCGCTACAAACAAGCTTAAAATATAGACTTATTTAATTTTTTTCGGGACAATTACGCAATTTGGGGCTTCAGCACAAGACGGACATTACATACGAGCATCATGGAGGTATTTGGATGTTTTTTTGTGTGTGTTTTTTTACGAAGAGCTCCGGTGTCCCTTTGCAACCGTTGCATTGAAATTCACTGCTACGCCGAGACCCCCTGTAACTAAGAGAAGGGACGGTGGACTCTGATAATTCTTCCAGCCCTTAGTCAACATGAGGGTGAGTAGATAATGGGCGAAATATCATTCTAGGGTGAACTATCCCTTTAACCCATATTAGCTAGCGTAGTCTGTGGTAATTAATATAACCGTTAATAAACAACACTGTTTACTCCACTTTGGCTTACAATGGGTCCTTTTTGTTTTTGTTTTTGTTGTCTCTGTTCTTTTCCCAAATTAAAGTATGACAAGTTGTAGTATCGGAATTGTCACCTACAACGGGGGGCGACCGCCATTCCGAAGGACCGCCATTCCGACGGTCTGCCAGTCCGAAAATTCCTGAAGGTCCGTCATTTCGAACTTCCCGAGGGGCCGCCGTTCCGAATGTGTTTTATTTTGAAAATTGACCGGATTCTCTCGTGGTTTGACTTCCTGCCCGGCTTGACACGACGCGCCGCGGGGACAGCGCCCGACCGGCCCCTCCCTCTCCCCCTCCCCCTCCCCCTCCGCCTCCAAAGTTTCACCCAGGTGCGAGTCTGATGCATTACATCCATGGTCTGATGCAGCCGCGGCACTCCTGCTGAAAATAAATGTCCTTGCTCTGTGCTTTGGTTAGGTTTAGGCAATGTAGAAAGGAGTTGGTTAAGTTTAGTAAAAAGGTTAGGTAGAGGCCAAATCGCAGTTAATATGTATCTCCCCCGGGAGTCGAACCCTGATCCACCGCGTCAAAAGCAGATGCTCTGACCACTACGCTACCACCGCAATTAGGCTTGTTTTTCAGGTTCGGAATGGCACCCTTTTCCCATAAATAATTAAGGGTCGGCATTCCGACAAATTAAAGTAAACGTTCGGAGTGGCGGCCCTTCGGAATGGCACCCTGGAACCACCTACAACTGTAATGGTTTAGCGAATTTCTCCAAAAGAAATGAAATTTTTACTTGGCTGCAAGATAAAGAAAATGTTAAAATTTTCTGTTTGCAAGAGACGCACTCTCAGCCAGAAAATGAATCTCAGTGGAGATCAGAATGGAATGGGCCTATACATTTTTGTCATGGCCTTAGTAATAGAAGAGGTGTTATGATTTTAATTAAAAAGGAAGTACAGCACACAGTTCATTCAGTTTTAACTGATAAAGTGGGAAGATGGATTATGTTAGATTTAACGGTAGACAGTCTACGTATAAACATTATGAATATATATGCTCCTAATGAGGATAATCCATGTTTTTTTGAAGAAATACATAATGTTCTATCCGCTCAAGAAAATAATCAAAATATCATAGTTGGTGACTATAACACAGTGTTAGATGTAAGTAAAGATCGTACAGGTATGCATACATTTAATTACCATCCTCAAGCACTGATAGAAATTAAAGAACTTATAGCATCTTTAGATTTGGTGGATATCTGGAGGTTTCAGAATCCAGATTCTATTAGATATTCTTGGTGGAGAGGACAACAAGCTAGTCGCATTGATTATTTCCTCATCTCCTTTTCCCTACTACCCATGGTCTCTAAATGTAACATTGGTGACCGCTTTAGATCTGATCATGTAATTATCACACTCCAGGTCACCACAGCAAAGTATCCACGCGGGCGTGGCTACTGGAAATTTAACCAGTCTTGTTTAAAGGACCCAATATTTGTTGAAAAAACTAAAGAATTTATTGAGTATTTTTTTGAAGTTAATGAAAATTCCTCTAATCCGCATAATGTTTGGGAAGCCTTTAAGTGTGCTTTTAGAGGTCACGCTATTAAGATAGGTTCTTGGAAACAAAAAATGTACTTGATGAGGGAGAAGACCTTAATTGGTGAAATAAATGAGCTGAATAGTAAATTGGATGAAATACAACAACCTTCATCTGAAATGATTTGTTTAGTTAAGGAAAAACAATTGGAACTGGAAAACCTATATTCTGAGCGTGTCAATGGTATCATTAATAGAGCAAGGGCCAACTGGATGGAAAAAGGTGAGAAATGTACTGCCCATTTTCTGAGGCTAAATCGAAGCAATGCAGTTAAGAAAAATATAATGAAGTTATATACGACGGAAGGGGTTTCACTTATGGCGCCACAGGACATATTGCGTGAAGAGGTAGATTACTTCAGAACAATATTTTCTTTGGAAAAGGAGCCAGAGCCACTCGGTGGCCAGAATGTTAATATATTTTTTCCACATGCTTGTGATTGTGCACTTTCGGTACATCAACAACAAAGTTGTGAAGGTGCAATTTCAGAAGAAGAACTGTTAGACGCTATTAATTCATTTTCCTCTGGTAAATCACCAGGGATTGATGGAATTCCTATTGAGTTTTATAAAGTATTTTTTGAAGAAATTAAAAAACCTTCTCTGCGTTGATACCCGAATATTATCAAAATGTATCGCATTAAGAATAAAAAGAATAATTGATCAAATAATTAAATACGACCAAACAGGTTTTATTAAAGGGCGTTTCATTGGTGATAATATACGGCATCTCCTTGACACAATAGAATATTATGATCAAGAGAAAAAACCTGGACTTTTATTTATTGCTGATTTTGAAAAAGCCTTCGATAAAGTAAGATGGGACTTTATCCAGAACACACTTTGCTTTTTTAATTTCGGGGTAAGTCTTGTAAAATGGGTGAAGGTGTTATATAATTCACCAACTAGTCGAATAATTAATAATGGACATCTATCTAATCCCTTTACCCTTGCTAGAGGAGTTCGCCAGGGGTGTCCACTGTCTCCATATTTATTTTTATTTAGTATTGAAATCTTAGCCAATCGAATTTGAAATAATCATTGTATTGTAGGTTTAAAACCATATGATCTCGAAGCAAAAATAACTTTATATGCAGATGATGCCATCTTTTTTCTGCATCCAGAAAAAAGCTCCTTACACGCTTTGATTGAGGATTTAAAACTTTTTGCCAGATTATCCGGATTAGAGCCTAATTTTGAGAAATGTACTATCATGAGGATAGGCACATTAAGAGGAACAGATTTCAGTTTACAATGCCCTGCTCCAGTTAAATGGAGTAACGGCGCCATTGATGTACTTGGCATTCATATTCCTGAAAATCCGAAAGATCTAGTCAAAATAAATTATGAACGAAAAATAGAGAAAATAGAAAAAGTATTGCAACCGTGGAGAGGAAATATTTTGTCCCTACAAGGAAGAGTAATATTAATTAATACGTTGGTAATTCCCCAGTTTATTTATTTGATCATGACACTTCCCTCTCCGGAAGCATCCTTGTTTAAATTTATTGAACAAAAAATGTTTAAATTCCTTTGGAACAATAAGCCTGACAAGATTAAAAGACAGTATGTATATAACTCCTATGAAAATGGTGGATTAAATTTGAAGAACATTGTAGCCATGGATCTAGCCTTGAAAGCATCTTGGGTTAACAAAATCTACCACAATACTCATTGGAGAACAAGCCGAACGTTAGCTACAGTATACACGTTTTTTGAGTGTAAATTGTTTCCTTTTTTTCAGTTGATGCCGCAACATGTGGACTGGCTACTAAAAGAACCACTGGGTAACCTTTCGCCATTTTTTAAAGATGCAGTCAAAGCTTGGTTAAGTTTCCAGTACTATCCCCCAAATTCATTAATCGAGATCCAGTATCAAATAATATGGATGAATTCTTCACTGTTAATTAATGGAAAACCTTTCTTATGGAAGCATTTCCAGAGTAAAGGAATTATTTTTATAAATGATCTTCTTGATAATGCAGGTAACTTTCTTTCATATGAACAGTTTAATAAAAAAATATGGACAATTATGTGACAGTTATAATTTTAATCAACTGCTTTCTACAGTGCCATTAAATTGGAGGAGGAAATTAAAAAATTCTAGTAACAATCAGCAGGTTAGTGCCCCAGTTCAAAAAACTCTTAAATGGTTAACAAAAATTAAGATAAATAAAATGATGTATAATTTTTTCTTATTTAGCAGATGTCTGTCTCTTTTTCCACACGCAGCCTGCTCCTTTTGGGAAGATGAGTTTAACACTTTAATTCCCTGGAAAGATTATTTTAGGTCCATTTATACAAGAACAATTGATTCATATTCTAGAATTTTTCAAATTAAGATTTTCTATAGAATTACCGCCACAAATAAACAATTAAATATTTTTAATATTAACCACTCTCCATTATGTAAATTTTGCAATGAAGAAGTGGAGGATCAGTTACACTTATTTTTTTTATTGTACACATGTAGTCAGATTTTGGTTAAACATTCAAAAGTGGCTAAGACCCAAAAATATTCACTTCGAATTTACACCATTAAATATTTTGTTGGGAGTACTGGAGATAAACTGCCCACAGATTGTGAACACCATCATCCTTTTGGGGAAAATATTTATTTTTAAGACCCAAACAAAAACACTTCTGAATTTGGCTTTTTTTAGAAATAAAGTGCGATGCCAATTTCTTTTGGAAAAAATTATCGCATCCAATCAAGACAAGATAGAAATGCATAACAAAAAATGGGAAAAACTTACTTTTGAGTGAAGGTATTAAGTAGTTACTGTTGATATAATTTCAGTAGTTTCACATCCTTTTTGTTGTTGTTGTTGTTGTTGTTGTTGTTGTTGTAGTGTTTTGTGTGTTTGTCTTTTGTCTGTTTGTGTATTGGTCAGTGTATTGTCGGTTTATACATTGTATATGCCTGTTCCCATTAAAAAATAAAAAAAATAAACAACACTGTTAACCCTTGTGCTGTCCTCACATAAAACACACATCCTGTGTCTCCTGGGGTCACAGTGTCCCCAATGATCAATCCCGCTGCTGTCCTGGTATTATGAATGCTACACACACTCCTTTGTCCATGGGCAAAACTGACACCTCTTCCTTTTCCTCGCCGCCCCGGTGAGGTTATTTGCTTATCAGGGAATGCTTTTGAAAACATGTGTTGCAGGACGTCTAGAAAGCTAAATTCTTGACTAATGGCTACAGCTTTGTATTATGTTGTTGTTGTTATAACGTTTGCTGTATTAGGACTAGGACTGGTAGCAGTACAATGTTTCTTCCAATTAGCACGGCAAGGTGAAGAAAGGCAAGGCGGCAGCAAAACAAAAGTCAATTTTATTTGTACAATATTTTACAAGTATCGACCACAATGTGACAACTCCATCATCATCATCATCATCATCATCATCATCATCATCATCATCACAGTCCACAATTTTCTGCCATGAATGTGTTCTGCTCTGTCACTGAACCAGGTGCAATCACTCATTAGCTCACCTTCCTGACTAAACTGCTGTGCTGACTGGACTCAACTGGTTTTGTGGATGAGGAGGAGAAGAAGAAGAAGAACAAACTCATGGCATGGAGATGACTTGATGTCTCCACTTGTGCTTTTCCCACAACAGCTGTTTATTTCACATGCTGAGACTGTCACTTCAATAATTGAGAGGAGAAAAGCAGTGTCGGTCTGTGTCTGTCTGTCTGTCCTTGCAGCTGGTTTGCGAATCACGAGTGAGTGAGTGAGTGAGTGAGTGGATCGAACGTGGATTTCATTTCAGTGCATGTTCTTGCACACAAACAACACACAAGAGTGATTCCTCAAATCAGCAGATGCAGCAGTCACTGCCGACACTGTCTCGGGCAGTGAATATTTTTCCAGTTTACTTTTTTTTTGGTTGGCTACGTCGCTCAGATTTCTGTGAATCAGATCTCAGTGGAATGGTTTGAAAACATTTCCTCCATATATTTTTTTTCTTCCTTTTTTCCCCATTCCATTTGCTTTGTTGTTTCGCTTCAATAGTTGAGAGGAGAAAACTGTGTCTGTGCGTGTCTGTCTGTCTGTCCTTGCAGTAGGTTTGCGAATCACGAGTGAGTGAGTGAGTGAGAGGCAGCGCAAACCTAGATCACGTCCTCAGTGAGAGCCAGTCAGTCCTTGCAGTAGGTTTGCGAATCACGAGAGAGTGAGAGGCAGCGCGAACGTGAATTTCATTTCGGTCCATGTTAGGAGAAAGCAGTGTCTGTCTGTCAGATCCATCAGATTTAATTCACTCCACAACTTGCTTGACTTATTCACCCTAAAACTTCTAGCCTATATCATACTCACCCAATCTTTGTTTGAAATTTCCATGTCATTTCATTTCAGTGCATGTTTTTGCACACAAACACAGAGTGATTCCTCAAATCAGCAGATGCAGCAGTCACTGCCGACACTGTCTCGGGCAGTGAACATTTTTCCAGTTGACTCTTTTTTGGTAGGCTACGTCAAAATGTTTCTGAAAAATGTTTCCGTTGCCTGTCAAGAATCCGATGCATGAACGGCAACACTGTCAAGAAACTTTGCCATTTTGGGCGAGTTTGTGTGAAGTACCCTGTATCTGTCCACCAAACCCATCGCTCTCTCCGTTGCCTGTCAAGAATCTGATGCATGAACGGCAACACTGTCAAGAAACTTTGTCACACAGTTTGTGTGAAAATGACAAAACAAAACACAACAAAATAAACACTGACAGAGATTTCGATACATTATTTTTCATTTTATTGTTATTATTTTTCAACTTGAAGTTTTCATAGAATTGTTGTGTGGTGTTACACTGTTTGAAAAATGTTTCTTTTTCTCTGAAAAAGTACCCTTTATTTGTCTGCCAAACCCATCGCTCTCTCTGTTGGCTGTCAAGAATCCGATGCAGGAACGGCAACACTGTCAGCAAACTTTGCCATTTTAGTGGAGCTTGTGTGAAAATGACATTAGGCTCACGTTCTCACATGCTCTTTCCTGCTCTGCTCAACTTTGTCCTGCTCTCTTCAAGTGTTGACTCCAGCTCAGTCAGAGACAGACTGAGGACGCTTCATGTCTGAGGGTGAAGGGGGGGCGTGGTTAAGGCAATAGCCAGCCCAGTTTCTTTTTCTTTTGCTCTGAAAACCAACCCTGTATCTGCCTGCCAAACCCATCGCTCTCTCCGTTGACTGTCAAGAATCCAATGCATGAACGGCAACACTGTCAAGAAACTTTGTCACTTGGAGGAGTTTGAATGAAAATGCTGCATGGTGTTTCAATGAAAACCAAACCAAACCAAACAAAAATAAAGCACTGACAGGGATTTTGATACATTATTTTTCAACTTGAGGTTTCATACAATTGTTGTGTGATGTTCCTTACACCGTTTGAAACCACTCAATAAACTCTGAAATGGACTTGCATTGTTGGTCAGTGTCATGCCGTTATTGTTTTAACTGGAGAGGTGTTGACTCTTGCTTGGTCAGAGACAGACTGAGGATGCTGCATGTCTGAGGGTCAAGGGGGGGCGTGGTTAAGGCAACTAGCCAGCCCAGTTTCTTATACTCCTCCTCTGTTTTTTTGAAGGCTCAAAATGTTTCTTTTGCTCTGAAAAACTACCCTGTATTTGGCCACCAAACCCATCGCTCTCTCCGTTGACTGTCAAGAATCTGATGCATGAACGGCAACACTGTCAAGAAACTTTGTCATTTGGAGGAGTTTGTTTGAAAATGACAAAACAAAACACAACAAAATAAACACTGACAGAGATTTTGATACATTATTTTTCATTTTATTGTTATTATTTTTCAACTTGAAGTTTTCATAGAATTGTTGTGTGGTGTTACACTGTTTGAAAAATGTTTCTTTTTCTCTGAAAAAGTACCCTTTATTTGTCTGCCAAACCCATCGCTCTCTCTGTTGGCTGTCAAGAATCCGATGCAGGAATGGCAACACTGTCAGCAAACTTTGCCATTTTAGTGGAGCTTGTGTGAAAATGACATTAGGCTCACGTTCTCACATGCTCTTTCCTGCTCTGCACTGTTCTGCTGTTTCCTGCTCTGCTCAACTTTGTCCTGCTCTGTTCAAGTGTTGACTCCAGCTCAGTCAGACACAGACTGAGGACGCTTCATGTCTGAGGGTGAAGGGGGGGCGTGGTTAAGGCAACTAGCCAGCCCAGTTTCTTACACTCCTCCTCTGTTTTTTTGAAGGCTCAAAAAAAATTTCTTTTGCTCTGAAAACCTACCCTGTATCTGCCTGCCAAACCCATCGCTCTCTCCGTTGACTGTCAAGAATCCAATGCATGAACGGCAACACTGTCAAGAAACTTTGTCATTTGGACGAGTTTGAATGAAAATGCTGCATGGTGTTTCAATGAAAACCAAACCAAACCAAACAAAAATAAAGCACTAGGGTGACATCAAATACAGTTGGAGTCGGTTAGGACACTGCCATTGTATAGGACTACTCTGTGTCACAATATGAGAGCCCTATCATGAACACTCTGCAAATTATCCCTTGTGCTGTCCTCACATTATTATAACATACATCCTGTGTCTCCTTGGGTCACAGTGTCCCCAATGATTGATTTTTTGTCCATGGGCAAAACTGACACCTCTTCCTTTTCCTCGCTGCCCCGGTGAGGTTATTTGCTTATCAGGGAATGCTTTTGAAAACATGTGTTGCAGGACGTCTAGAAAGCTAAATTCTTGACTAATGGCTACAGCTTTGTATTATGTTGTTGTTGTTATAACGTTTGCTGTATTAGGACTAGGACTGGTAGCAGTACAATGTTTCTTCCAATTAGCACGGCAAGGTGAAGAAAGGCAAGGCGGCAGCAAAACAAAAGTCAATTTTATTTGTAGCCTACAGCATTTTACAAGTATCGACCACAATGTGACAACTCCATCATCATCATCATCATCATCATCATCATCATCATCACCGTCATCGTCACCGTCACCGTCACCGTCACCGTCATCGTCATCATCGTCATCGTCATGTCACCGTCATCGTCACCGTCACCGTCATCATCATCATCATCATCACCATCGTCACCATCATCGTCACGTCATCGTCATCGTCATCATCATCATCATCATCACATTCCACAATTTTCTGCCATGAATGTGTTCTGCTCTGTCACTGAACCAGGTGCAATCACTCATTAGCTCACCTTCCTGACTAAACTGCTGTGCTGACTGGACTCAACTGGTTTTGTGGATGAGGAGGAGAAGAAGAAGAACAAACTCATGGCATGGAGATGACTTGATGTCTCCACTTGAGCTTTATTTTACATGTTGAGACGGTCACTTCAATAATTGAGAGGAGAAAAGCAGTATCGGTCTGTGTCTGTCTCTCTGTCCTTGCAGCTGGTTTGCGAATCACGAGTGAGTGGATCGAACGTGGATTTCATTTCAGTGCATGTTTTTGCACACAAACAACACACAGAGTGATTCCTCAAATCAGCAGATGCAGCAGTCACTGCCAACACTGTCTCGGGCAGTGAATATTTTTCCAGTTGACTTTTTTTTGGTAGGCTACGTCGCTCAGATTTCTGTGAATCAGATCTCAGTGGAATGGTTTGAAAACATTTCCTCCATATATATTTTTTTCTTCCTTTTTTTTGTTAATTGCTACAAAGAGATGAATGAGTGAACGAAAAAAAACACTGAGTGTTTTCGGAAAGGATGTTGGTGTAAAAAAAAAAATAATCACAAGAGTAGAGTAAAACTTTATTCATCCCTGCAGAGAAGTTCAGGTGTCAGAGAGCTCACAAAACATATGACAACAGCCACACTACCAAATGCATATAGATGAGGACAGCCTAGCACAAAATGAAGACATCACAGTGGCAGGACAGAGCAACGAAAAACTTGAAGCTACTGTATAATAACCTTGCACAGGAATCACACACTGTTATGGGAGTCTTCCCTGTATGGCTTCTAACATCTAAACTGTCCTGAGTAGACTCTCTGCTAAATTTGAAACTGATGTCATCAAAGGGATAAGGGACAAAGCAGTACCACATAACACAGGGTGAAAGCAAATCAGCATGTTATCAAAGACCGATTCTATTCATAATGCACTTTTCATACATGCTACAAGCAACACTAAGTGCCTGACAGAGTCTGACCCCCATCCCTCCCTCTTACAGGTATGTTACAAGTCCAGAGCAGTTGTGGCCCCAACTGCATGATCAACCCCTCACCACCGCTTCACAGACACAGATGGACACACACACACACACACACTAAAACTGCTGTCTGCCTGTGTGTTGGCAGCAGAGTTGTTTCAATAATGTAAAGATGTAACTGAAGGTATACGAGGAGAAGAAGGAAAAGAGAAGCGACCACACTGTTCATGTTGTGTTTTGCCAATCAACAGATTCAGCACACCTGGGTTTATTGTACACATAATCATCACTTCAAGTGTCCTATACAAAATAAGAACACTACCCAATAGAGAGCAAAGCCCTGGGGACATGTATTGTTGATCTGCATAATGTACTCCTGTTTGTCATCTGCTGTTTGTTGCTGTGCCATGGTTGTTGTTTGTGTGTCTTCTTTTTTACGCCATAACTGCTTGAACTGAACTGAACTGAACATAGACCAACAGAAGTCATGGGTTATGAGTTACAAATTTCTATCCACACTAGGGGGGGGTGTTTCTGATCCACTGCTCGGGAATCATGACGGTTAGAAGTCTCATTCCAAACTCACTGGGTCTTTTTGACCCGCTGCTAGGGAATCATGACGGTTAGAAGTCTCATTCCAAACTCACTGGGTCTTTTTGACCCGCTGCTAGGGAATCATGACGGTTAGAAGTCTCATTCCAAACTCACTGGGTCTTTTTGACCCGCTGCTAGGGAATCATGACGGTTAGAAATCTCATTCCAAACTCACTGGGTCTTTTTGACCCGCTGCTAGGGAATCATGACGGTTAGAAGTCTCATTCCAAACTCACTGGGTCTTTTTGACCCGCTGCTAGGGAATCATGACGGTTAGAAATCTCATTCCAAACTCACTGGGTCTTTTTGACCCGCTGCCAGGGAATCATGACAGTTAAAATTCTCAATCCATAGTCACTGGGTCTGTCTGACCCACGAGAACAGTACGAGGGGGACTGGGTCTATTTGACCCATTCGGGCAGCACAAGGGTTAAAGATATGGGCTGTTTTATCCAAGCATGCTGCCTGTCGCAATAATGCGACTTTGGCGCCTAGAGGGTTAACATTACATTTCAAAATTCATGAGATGTGTGTAGCCCTAAATGAGAAATTTGCTTTTTTTCTCCAAACAAAATATCAACTAAACAGACAAAAAACACAAAATGTACAATATTTAACCTATATAATGTACCCTCCATGTGTTGTCACTGTGGTGCTGTTTGAGAGCTCAGTGGTCTGTATACAGAGCTGGAGCTGTGGCCCTGCTGTCTAAGCAGGCTGAAGTCTCAACTCTCTTCTTTTTTTCAATATCTTCCTCATCAAATGAGTCAGAACTTTCAGCCTCTGAAGCGCCTTCATCCTCCTCCAACCCAACCCCTCCTCACTGCTTCTCTCTCTCTCTCTCTCCTAACGATTCTGCGGGTTCGAAGCGCTGCACAGCTGTTCTTTTGATTGACAGGTCGTCAAGGGCGGCGTAAAATGACTGAAATATAAACAAAAACATATCGAGACGGTCGCGCAAACGAGCTGGCATTTGCGCCGACTTTGAGGATTAATGCAACCAAGTATCCACACATCTAATTAAAAATGTGGCGTTTCTAACAAGAAAACGGCTTGAAAGCATTCCTACTGCAGACAGGTACCTCTGCTGTGTGTGTGACTGCGGGGAGAGTGGAGGGCAGTACCAATGGGCATGTGGGGGAGAGAGGGGGGGGGCGACTTAGTAAGTAATGTTGTAACATATTATATTATTACTTTTTAATAGGTATTGCTTTGCATTTAACTCATTGAGTGCCAACCACGTAATTTCTCGTTTTTCGTTCCCATGCGTTGAGTGCCGAAAACGTAATTTTACGTTTTTTGCTTTTTTTTTTAAATTATGAAAATAGACACTTTAATACACATTATATGTAAATTTGGGGACTCTACGACGAGGAGAACTGAAATAGATGACGATCAAAGTCACATGACAGCTCATGATCTGGAAGTTTTTATCATAACTCGGCTTCTGCAAACGAGTTCTGCATGCAGATGCAGCAGCTGCTGCAGCGCAGCTGCTCTGCTCTCACCCGCGCTGCTGCTCCAGCTGCTCGAGCAGCTGGGAGCTGAACCAGGAAGCTCTCAGCCGACAGTCCGCCCGGTCTTCATCTGGAGCAACACCGTGTCCTCCCCAAAGTCCTCCCGCGGTAAAATCTGATGGTCTCTGGGCCAAAGCAGACCGGCATCACCGACCCGAACCACAGAAGGACCGCGACCACCGGCGGGACTGGTCTTCCCGAGCCGCGGTGGCCGACTGACCCTCACGCTCCGCGGGGAGAAGCTGTGACACGGCACGGTGCGTCTGTGTTATTGTTGTTTAGTGGCGCCCCCCCCGCCCCCGATGGTGGTTTTGTGAATAGAACAACAACTGTTGTATATATTTATCTTATACGAGCCCTTTGATCCAGAAATGCGAGTGTCAGAAGAGCGACAGACACAAACAGAGCACCTTTCATAAAAGACGCTCTATCTCCTTTTCTAGAAAAAAAGGAGGGATTTTGGTGAAACCCAGCCATGTTTAGCTTGACTTTCCTCAGGAACGGAGGCACGTAGAAACAAACGGTTTGTGGCCACTTGAAGCATTAAGGTAAACCTTTCAATTGAGCCACAGTATGTGTTGGTGGCAATAATATAGAATACACTGTGGCTCTACATAAAAAGTCAAAAATGGTCTAAATTGCCGGTACACTTGACTAAAACTTTGGAAAGGAGCGCGGCACTCAATGAGTTAAATTAACGTGGGATTATTTTTTGTATTAAGAAATAATAGTACCAAGTCAATTAGTTATAAAAAATAGTGAAAGTTACACTTTTTTTTTCTTTTCCATTTGTGGCGCTGGCGCCCCCTGGATGGACGGCGCCCTTAGCATTTGCCTATACGGCCTATGCCACGGGCCGGCCCTGGGAATTGTAATGGTAAATTTGAATATTCCTTTGTTTTAATCACTTGTGACGTCCCCACCCCCTGCTTTCCCTCCAAGGTATCAGATCTTCTTTTGTTTGTTACCCATTTGTATTTTAATGTCTAGACCTTGTAATTGCATTTCAAGTTTCAGAGACACCCAACCTCTCATTTCCTCATGATATACTCAAACCCTTTTGTATTTTCAATTGCGTTGATTAGACCTCATAAAGATCTGTGTGAACACTCCTGAGTACACTGAGGCTGCTCTGATATCGATGCCACACTCTGTCAGGTCTGATTCATAGAAGATCAGGTTTCCTTTCTGCAGCTGATCAAAAGCCAGTTTTCCCAGAGACTAAATCATCTTCCTGCTCTCTGGACTCCAGTGTGGATCTGTCTCAGCTCCTCCATCATACTTGACCTTCTTCACTTTGGCCTGAACCACCAGGAAGTGGATGTACATCTCAGTCAGGGTCTTGGGCAGCTCTCCTCCTTCTCTGGTCTTCAACACTTCCTCCAGAACTGTAGCAGTGATCCAGCAGAAGACTGGGATGTGGCACATGATGTGGAGGCTTCGTGAGGTCTTGATGTGGGAGATGATCTCTCTGGCCTGCTGCTCATCGCTGAACCTCTTCCTGAAGTAGTCCTCCTTCTGTGGGTCAGTGAACCCTCTGACCTCTGTCACCATGTCAACACACTGAGGAGTGATCTGATTGGCTGCTGCAGGTCGTGTGGTTATCCAGAGGCGAGCAGAGGGAAGCAGGTTCCCCCTGATGAGGTTGGTCAGCAGCACGTTGACTGAGGTGGACTCTGTCACATCAGTCAGGATCTCAGTGTTGTGGAAGTCCAGAGGAAGTCGACACTCATCCAGACCGTCAAAGATGAAGACCACCTGGAAATGATCAAGGCTGCAGATTCCTGCTTCTTTGGTTTCAGTAAATAAATAATGAACAAGTTCCACCAAGCTGAACTTTTCCTCTTTCAGCACATTCAGCTCTCTGAAGGTGAAGGGAAATGTGAAGTGTATGTCCTGGTTGTCTTTGTCTTCAGCCCAGTCCAGAGTGAACTTCTGTGTTAAGACTGTTTTCCCAATGCCAGCCACTCCCTTTGTCATCACTGTTCTGATTGGTCGGTCTCTTCCAGGTGGGGCTTTAAAGATGTCTTCATGTCTGATGGTTGTTTCTGGTCTGTCTGGTTTCCTGGACGCTGTTTCAATCTGTCTGACTTCATGTTCATCATTGACCTCTCCAGCCCCTCCCTCTGTGATGTAGAGCTCTGTGTAGATCTGGTTCAGAAGGGTTGGGTTTCCTGCTTTAGAGATCCCCTCAAACACACACTGGAACTTCTTCTTCAGGGCAGATTTGAGTTTAGGTCCACAAACTGTTAAAGAAAATATAACATTTTATTCCTCTAAATAACGACTACATTAACATGTTTCCCTCCATGTGTTGATGTCAGTGAACGTCTCATTTGTCCATTATGTTGGATCTTTATAGAAATCCTCTTACTGCTCTGCAGACGCTCAGCCAGCTCCTCCTGCTTCATCCTCCTCAGGAAGTTCACTGTGATCCTCACTAATGCCTCTCTGCTGCTCCTCCTCTGCTCTTCATCCTCACCATTCAACCCCTCCTCATCCTCCCTCTGACTCCCTGAGCATTCTGGGTAATCTGGTCTCAGAGCCTTAAGGATCTTCTTCAGCTCGTTCTTGACAAAAGTGACCATGTTCTCCTCCAGCAGCTGCAACAGAAACTCTATGAGTGACAGCATCAAACTAAAACCATGGAGCCAAACATCAGATCCATGTTGGACAGACTGACAGTCCACTGGTGTCAAAGTGCAGCATGGAGATGATGGTGAACACAACAGATGTAACAGCAGCTTTTGGACATGTCCTCACCATAAATATGGAGTCCAGGTGTGTTTGATGCTGCTGGGCAGACTGACCACTGAGAACCTCTGAGCTCTCCTGGTCCACTCTGTGGAGGAATCAGTGTCAAGTCAACATCAGTACAGAGAGATAATACAAGATGGACTTTATATGTGTGGGACCCATAATAACAGATGTTTATGAAAAATGGGCACCCCCCAAATCTGCATTTATTATTTGTTTTTATTATTATTCACCACTATTGTTATTTCCTATTTCACCATTTCTCTATTTACAGTAGTTGGTCTGTATGCTGATTAATGTAACAGTAAGAGTGTGTGTTAATGTGAGGTACAGGATTGAGATTATGGCACTGTGGGCAGCCAGGGGTCCAGCTAGGGGCCCTCAGGGTCAGGAAAATGTGTACGTGCCATAGTAAACAGAGTGCTGCAGAGAGTGACCACGTTAACTGACCGTGTCTGTATTCCTGTGTTGTCAGATACTAAAGAAAGACATAAACTTCATGCACGCCTGGGAGTGTATTTGTCCAAGTGTGCAACATATGTCCCCTGAGGAAGTTCACAACAGACAGAGACACTTTGGTTTCAGACCTGGTCCAACAACACGTCGTACAAACTGGTTCTTTTCTACATTAACCTGAGTGTGACTGTCAGTTGAAGCTTACATCTGATCAGCTGATCCACGTCCTCCTTTAAAGGTCATGATCCAGCCCTTTGAGTTGTCGCTCTTTAAAGACAGACAGCTGGGTTCAGGAGAGTCTGGTCTCTGCTGCTGGATCCTGAAACAACAACACAACTGATAAATGTTCATGTTGGAGAAAGACTGATGAAAAATATCTTCAATCTTTTAATAAACACAACAACTGACTTCTAGAGAGAAATGTCTTTCTGACTGTTTTAAATTCTGACCTCTCAAAAACAGATAGCCTCATGTTAAACTGACGACGACTGATGGACTCATTGTTGGATCCAGGTCCAGGTCCAGGTCCAGCAGACTGTGGCTTGTAGTGCTGCGTTGGCCTTGAACACAACACACACACAGCTTTGAGTGTGAATAATGATGGAGCAGTGATCTGAGTCATGGACAGTTAAGGCCCTCATACTCTGGCATACATGGGTCCGCGGACGTCCGCGTGTACTCGAGGCGGACTCAATGCGGACCCAAAGCGGAAGTCCGCCGGACTCGTCCGCGCAAAGCTCAATTTTTTTTCTGTGTCACACAATAGACTGCTCGGCGGGAAATCTTCACATCGACCCGTTTCATAAATGTGACACCTATCGTAATGGCTTTCCTTATGATAAAAGGCAACGGGTATTTTATTTTGTGAAAATAACCGGAAGTGCGTTGCTCACTACGGCTAGCTTTAGTAACGCCGACTTCGTTGAAACAAAATTGTAAACAGCTGGTATTAAGTCAGATTTTCAACACGTTGGGGATCTAAACCACTACTTTCTCGCCTGAAAATGTTTCAAATGTTGCTAAAGTTATATATTTACAGAGTTTAGAGCGTTGCTCGGCGCCGTGTAAATGACGTCACGGCGACGGTTGATACGTCGGCGCCATCTTGTGGTGGAAATGGAGGGAAGCTTTGAGGAGCGATTAATTGATGAAATAAGGAAATACCGGCACTTGGTATGAGGGCCTAAGGTTAGAGGATGTTGTTACGATGCCATGTAAAGCCCTTTGAGACAAACTATATAGAGACTAACTATACTATACAAATAAAATTGCCTTGCCTTGCCACATATATGACACGTCTATGAAGGAATACAAAGACTTCCAAAGAAGCAAAAATACATGGAAATACATGGAAATACATTTCTCACACACTTGGTAGGGATGAGGCACAGTGCCGCTCGAAATGGAAGTATTTTAGGGATTGTTTTGTAAAAGCAAAGAAGAAGATGAGGGGGAAAGTGGCGATGGGGCGAATGGAGGTGTCCCCCCTATTTTTGTAAAGCTTTCATGGCTGGACAACTTCATAAAATGTTGGGAGACTGAGACACAGATTATTGTATTGTAGAGAGAGGTTTCTGGATTAGGATGTGTCAGATTACAAATATTACAAGGACAGTGGTGGAAAACTATGAAACCGGTACGCTTGACTATGAAATCTCAAACATCCAGGGATAGTGCGTGTGGAGTACGCGGCTCGCAGTCCATGCACAGTCTGCCCAACTATGTGGGACCCTTTAGAGATGCTCTTCTCACCTTTGACCTGTGGTCTGGCTCTGACGTCCCCCCCACAGAGTGGTTTTAGAGGGAGGGGCTCCCTCCTCTCTGTCCTCACACTGATCCATGCTGCTGAGCTCACATCCACATCAGCAGTGAGGAAGAGGAAGCTGCCATCAGCTGCTGTACTTCTACTATCAGTCCACTAGATGGCGCCATGAAGCTGCAGCCCAGCAACATGATCCATGGACCATCCGTTTCCATCCACTGACACACACAAGGACTGAGATCCACTGAGTTGATGTGACACAGTCTCTGTATGGACAGCGTCCCTGTAGAAAACCACTGGATCAAACCAGCTACAGCTGATTATTACACACACAACAACTGGGCCAAGACTTATTTCACCTCACAGCTCCACTATCACAACATTCAGTCATTTCAAAGAGAGAAAAACACTCTCCAGCTGCTACTGTCGGTCCATTCATCGTCTGCTCCATCAAATGTCACAAAATACAGACAAATGATGCGTTCAAGTTCCTCTCAGTCTGAGGCCACGTCTTCAAATGCCCCTTTTGTCACAGCAACCATCAAAGAGACAAAAATATTCAGTTTACAGTCAAATCAA
Organism: Trachurus trachurus; assembly: GCF_905171665.1. Lineage (NCBI taxonomy): Eukaryota > Metazoa > Chordata > Actinopteri > Carangiformes > Carangidae > Trachurus > Trachurus trachurus. The sequence continues at coordinate 32,922,247 of NC_139903.1, forward strand.
ACAGAGAAAACAAGAAATTCTTCAGTTTTTGAGGCTGAAAACGGGAAATTTCTGCTTGAAAAATGTTGATTGAACAACTGTTGCAGCTCTAAAAGATCCTTCACAACAATATTGATGATTTCTGTCCAATAACCATCTTTAATCATGTGTTTCTGAGCTCATCAGGTGTTTTTAATCTACAACCTGCAGCTGGAAGGTGACCAGTAGCTTCACCTGTCAGGTACATGAGCTGCAGTACAAGCAGGAAGTAGCACAACAAGGAAATACTCAAAGAGAGTACAAGTACCTCACAACTGTACTGCACTAAATGTACTCAGTTACTGTGAACAACCTGATGCTGAACATTGATCAACACTGGAAAATCAATCATCAATACAGTTCAGTTGAGTATTGAGCAGACTAATGTTCATCAATAGACTGTAGTAGCTGTTGAAGCAGGAGCCTGTGACTCATTTGATGCGGTAATGCTGTGTCAGCCCGCCACACTGAGTCCACATCAGTCCTGTAGTGTAAATGTAATGACAGACCACTCACCACAGACAAAGTCCCAGCTGTTCTCCAGCGGCTGTCCGGATGAGCTCAGACAGCGGGAGAGCAGCGGCTCATCTCCGCCTCCGCTAGTTGAAGGACAGAGAACTCAGGTAACGACAGGTGTTAACGAGGAAAACATTCAGACTGCTCACCTTACCTTCACATGAGGAAATAAACTGCAACACAACCGCTGAGTCAAGGTGAAACTATTTCAGTTGCCTTACCTGTTTTTACGTGGGGGTGTGGTCCTCACACCCTCATGTAGCGTGCGGTGGCGTTTCAGTTAGGGAACACGGTGGGGGCAGCATCAGGCTGTGGGGAGACTTCTCTTCAGCTGGGACAGGGAAGCTGCTCAGAACTGATGGAAGATGGATGGAGCTGAACGCGGGGCGATGCTGGAGGAAAAGCTGTTGGGAGGCAGCAAAAGAGACTGAGACTGGGACGGAGGTTCACCTTCCAGCAGGACAACCACCCTCAACACACAGCCAGAGCTACAGCCAGGCCTGAATCCTGTTGACAATCTGTGGTGCAAGACATTAAAACCGCTGTTCACAGGCGCTCTCCATCCAACCTGATTCAACTGAAGCTGCTCTGCAAAGAACAGTGGGCAAAAATTGCAGTGTGTAGAGGAGAAGATAGGATAGGATAGGTTTTATTTGTCATTCTTATGCGTCACATAAAAACGAAATTATGTTTCACACATCCACCGTTCAAGATCAAGATCAGTGCATTAGCTGGTAGAGACACACCATAAATGACTTGGAGATGTAACTGCAGTGAAAGGTGGTTCAACAACAAATAGTTGAGTATTTTAGTTCATACGATGTATATTGAATGTTTTTGTGATGATTTGTTAAAAAATACTATTTCAGCATATTCATGCAGTTGTTTATTGACTTGTATTGATAGATATCACGTGACGTCACACAGCGTTCGCAGCCGGTCACAGCGCCATCTTGGGTACCGACTTCCAAAGGCAGTCTATGGGCTGTGACCTAATACATCCATGGCTGTGACATCAAATCTCACAAAAATAGTGGATAAACCTTTTTTTATTACATGGCTCTATTGAATGTCGTATTCCGATAATTTATTGATATTTCTGATATTTATTTACATCTTGATTTTGCATTTAACAGTCTGTTATTCCTGTTTAACAGATCGTTGCTAAGTAAAATACACTAGGTAGGGACGCCGCTCTGATCAGCGCAGCACAGAAAAGAGAAACTATGCAGGATATTTACTTTGTTTCATTTTTACCGTCATTAAACAGCTTGGGAGACATGTACGCCAAGGGAGGCTGCCTCACTCTACTGAGTGTGAGCGGCACGTACGTTCACGTTGCTTTCGTGAATTGTAAACACACAGACGCCCCCTCGGTTTTAGCGTCCAGCAGTTTAGCGGCTAATTCAACAGCAGTGATGGATAACTGTACCGGAGAGGCTCAACATGAGCTTCATTTGAGGAATAAACGGCAGCTTTTACCTGACGGGAGACCGACGCCTGAGCTACGGTAGCTAACAGCTAGCAGCTAGCAGGTTTTACCCACTTTTCCTCCCTCCCTCCCTCCCTTTCTTATACACGCACACACACGGCCCAGGTTGTCTGTCATATCTGTTGTAAACCTTGTAATAACAGCTTGTTGAGTACAGTTAAAACTATTGTTGCCTCGGTTTGAGTGTGGATTAATTGTTAATGGTTTGTTTAATGTGAGTGGTGGTCATCGCGTCCTGATGAGTTGGGTTTTAATAACAGCTGATAACGTAACTGTGTAGATGGTGTGGATTGTGATGAGAAGGTGTTGCACACATTTTAAGACTTATCTGTGCAAAACCTGTTTGTTGTGCCTTTTTGCGTGATAAGATGATTTGCCGAATTCTTCTTCCATTCCTGCAGCCTTTTGTCTCAATGTTAACGATGGCAAAATGTCGAGATATTTTATTACTTTATGAAAATAAATGTCTGTGAGTTAAAAAGAAGTGGGCTACGCATTTCTGATTTGATTTTGCTTTTCGTGTATTTGGAGGAGAGACAGTGAGAGCGAGCGAGAGAGAGAGAGAGAGAGAGGTCCGCTGGGTGAGCTAGATTAACTTTTAACGGGAGAGAGAGCGGCGCACCGCGCTGTCAAAGCTCGTCTCAGCAGAAAGGTGCTGGAGGTGTGTGCTTTCAAGGCAAGGCCATCAAAATGAGAAATATCCATATCCAAACTACATCAGGCAGCAGTCATTTCTGGTCAGAGAGGATGTGGCTGCACTGAGCTGAATAGAGGTTAACTCAGTGTTCGGTACCCAGCATGGCGGCGGCCCGGTGGAACGCACCGTGACGTCACCTACTGATAAGTATCTATAGGTCCTTATATTTGTTTTTTTGCTACTTTATGTGGTCCATTTGTGTCAGTAGTTCATGATCTGTTCCTTATACTTTCAGATGAGCCACCAAGTGAGGAGTAATAGCAGCACTTCCCCGCCCCTCCCCTTCCTTCACCTATCTCCCCTTCCAACCCCCCCCCCCCCCCCCCCCCTTTTTTCCCCCTCACAGGGGTCGATAGGTAGGCTAGTATGTTATTTTTACTACTCTTTCTTCTCTTGTTTATGGTGTTGAATTCAGATCGATGTATATTTTTGTAATAGCATTTGTACTTATGGAACCTGTGATATATTTGTGATGAGTTGATGAGTTGAAGACAGGCTGGACCAGCCCATGGCCGGCTGCGGCTTATTCCACTGATTGCAGTAAGAACCTACAAGGGGCAGTGGTTGTGTCTGAGGCCTTGTCCACACGAGCCCGGGTATTTTTGAAACGGTGAACATATGTTCCCGGTTGTATGTCCTGTCCACACGCAACCGTGCTTTTCGAACCCTGAAACCGTGGTTTTTTGAAACCGGAGTCCAGGGTGGGGTTTTGGGCCGGGGTTGGTTTCACCGGGTGCGTGTGGACACTGCAACCGTGATTGTTTTTCTCATTTACGTCATAGCTGCACACGTGCTGATGTAAACACTGCCAGCCCGCAGAGGTTGTTTGCAGCGGTTTGCAGAAGTTGACGTGAGCTCGCAAAAATGGAGGTGACAAAGTGGATTTTTATCACTTTTTTTTTTTTTTTACATCATCTAAATGCTATTTTTATAGTTTTTCGATGAGAAAAATGTAAGGAAACGGTCGTCAGGGCGATCCTCTTGTCAGCTCCAAACTCACCCTCAATCACAAACCACAGCTGCTTTTCCACACAGCATCATTTACAGTAACAAGTGACGCTACAGATCAGCTGGGCCGCTGCCAGTGTGTTTTTAAAATTACAGAACTACTACAGTAGTGCCGCAGTTTCTTATTCCCCACATTGTTTGATTGAGAGTTTTTCGGGATGATTTTCATGAATGAACAGGCAATAGCCTATGTCACTGTCAGACCGGGTACGGGGGGGGGGGGTCGCACTGCTGTTATGCAGTGATAAAAAAGAGCCTATGTGGAGATGAGGAACGAGCCAAAAGCCGAAAATGTATTTGTGACGTCCGCGGTCGATATAAAGTGGATATGTTTCATTCATCCATGTTTTGACACACAACAGCCAGTGATAAAGAGTTGCGCCGCACCGACAGTCATGTGGCTCAGCAGCCAGGTGATGCACACAGCACAACAACACAGCGCAGCAACATGTGCAGGCTGCTGCAGCAGTGCACGTCAAAGGGACACCGCCGAAAATAAATAATAAGGCTGCACGTAGTTTTGAAATTGTTTTTGCGCATGTTTTCATCCATAAAAGGACCAAAATGAACACTATAAGTGGATTTCTTGATAACAAATTATTTAAACAGCATTTGTATAGAAATGATTCCGTCCCAAGCCTTTTGATCCATAAGCGGTTTCCACTGTATTTTGATTGGATAGCAACAGCCTTCCACGGTTGCGTGTGTACGGAGTGTTTTTATTACACCACTCGTGTGGACGCGGAGCAAAACTCCAGTTTCAAAAATACCCGGGCTCTTGTGGACTAGGCCTGAGCCACAAGCCTGATGAAGCCCACATGGGTGAAACACGTTGCTGCTTGACTTTTTAAACAAATAAATCAGTGTTTATACGACCCCTTTGTGTGCGGTGGAACTCCTTCCTTTTTTTGGACTTTATTCCTGACACCAGCGGCACCATTGTGAGGTTCTGATCTGTGCTGTGCAAGGCAATCTCCTCCTTTTCAATTTGTGGTTCAACAACGTATTCAGTCCCCTGACTCGGGGCTGAATACACGCTACACTTTCAGATTTTTATTTGTAAAAAAATCTTTGAAACCATGTATCTTTTTTCTCCCACTCACAACAATGCGCTACTTTGTGTTGGTCTATCACATGAAATCCCAATAAAATACATTTAAGTTTGTGGTTGTAACGTGACAAAATGTGGAAAAGTTCAAGAGTTATGATGAAAACTTAAAGTTTATCTATTGTTCCACAAGTTAGTCTGTAAACTTTAGGTTTTTGCATTATTTACATAATTAAAGCATAAGTAAGTGATATTTAAGCAATATCACACGAGAGGGAGTGCTGTTGTACTGTATATCAGCACGGCTGTGATTCGGTCGTAGGCACGAGGCCGCAGGCCGAGTGCCGCAGATAATCACACCGTGCTGATAAACAGTACAACAGCACGACCTCGAGTGTGATATTGCTTTTATACAACAGTGCTACGAGCGCATTTTAGAACAGTAATAAACTACAAGAGATTATGATTCGTTTGTTTATTTAATCATTTATTTAGCTCCGCCAACAGAAATAGTTCCGCAACTGGAAGGGAGACAAGGCTGTTGCCAGGCAACACATAAACATTTCATACTAGCTTGCTACTAGCTACTAGCTTCTCCACCGAGCTGCTTCCAGTGCTGGTTCTGGTTCTGAGCCCGTGTCTGATTAGCACCGCAGCAACAGGACCAGCGTGAAGACATACAGAGACGTTATCGATACCGTATTACATTTGTTTATCTGCTATGTAATCAATATAAACACAGCTGAAGCTAGTAGCTGAGCTACGTGGCTAACAACAGCTAATGCTAATATCAAAACACATCACCGTCAAAACGTAGTTGCCCCCGCGGCGATTTTTTTTCCAGCCGGGTTTAGTAGAGATTTATCTCCAATTAGACGGACCAGGTCAGGTCCAGGTTTTAATGTTCAGGTCCGTTTATAACTGCAGCAGCAGCAGCAGCAGCAGAGAGATGGGGCAGCTCCTGTATGGGGAGCGTAGTCTGACTTAGCTCCTGTCCAGCTGAACAGCGGAGTGATTATGTCTGTGAAAAGTCCCAGTGCTGTTATACTGTATATCAGCACTATGGAATGTCTCGTTGTCCAATCAAATTGCTCGGTTGGGACCGGTCGGAACTAACTGTTGTATAAATTTGTGTTAATATCTTAAATAGTTATATCTTCCGACAGCAATCACTTACATAGAGTGTTTGGACTGAAACACGGGTCTCTCAGTCCTTCTGCTCTGCTCTGAGCCGAGGAGAAAACATTTATCGTATCCTACAGTTTTTATCCAATGAGGAGAGAGAACGGCATGCAGGGCTGTGTGTGCAGCCAAGGAACACCGTGAATGTGGCGACGTAGGGACGAGGACTGTTATGGTGCGTTCAAGGAAACTCGTATTTTTCCGACCGTGAAGTGGTACCAGTTCGATCTGGTACGAGTTCACCGGTCGGAAGTTACGAGTGGCCGTTATAGTGACTTTTACCGGTAAAACAGGTCGGAAAAACACGAGTGGGTTGCCTGGAACGCTACAAAGTCGTAAGTTGTGACTTGAAGCTGTAATTTACGATTTCAAAAGCCTGCCTGGAACGCAGCATTAGCGAAAACGACCGGACCACTTACTTCTGCTTTAATAAAAACCTGTAATTAATCTTTAATTGCCTGTAATAATTCAAAATGCTTCAATTAAAATTTTTACTAATTTCCCTTTATATTTTTTGCAGATGGAAGATGAAACAGAGGTTCCACCCTTAACAAGAACAGACAGCGTATTTGTAAGTAAAGCTCACATGTTGTAGCCTCCATGTTTATCATTAGTTCTAAGTGAAGGCACAATAGTCAAATGTTGTTTGCACTGGCCCTGAATAATCAACTAAACAGATTTATCTGTTGTCATGTACATTTTTAGAGAAGATAATTGTATTATGATGCTGCATCCCTTTTGATTCTCATGTAAAATAAATGTCTCTGTTCTATTGTAGCTGTAGCTGTAGCTAAAGAAATGCTGGGATACAACTCTGATTTGTCACTTTCCACTGTTCAAAGCAATGAAGATGAGTATGGCGAAGTATCATCAGAGGCCAGTGACCCAGATGACTCTGCACCAATCAAAAGAAAGAAAACTAGAAAGACTACTGATAATGGATGGTCAGGTAAGACAAGTGTTTCTCTGGTTGTAGCTGATGTTATCAGGTGGCTCCATGAACTACCACCAGAAGAGAAACTACTGTATTTTCTGCAGGGAACCACAATCACAAATTGCACACCACCTGGAATGTAAACATGGCTTGAAAATGGAAGTTACTAGTGCAGTGATGTATGCAAAGAAGTCTAAAGACAGGAGAAATCAGCTGGATCTCTGTATACTGGGACCAAGTAGTGTTGTCCAATTGGCATGTAAATGGAGCAGATCTAATATCGATATTATTAGTAACTGCTAAACTACACTGTTGTGCACATTTCTGTACAATCTGTGGCAGTAGGCTAGTCATGCCATGTACATAATTCTGTTTCTTCTGAATGTTTTCCAGCAGAGGAACCTGTGACTGGGGGTAAGAAAGGCACTGCAAAGCAGCAGCTTGGAAGGAAGCCAGTCTGGAGAGGTAAGAATGTGGTGTTGTCATTACATGTCCTGTATTTCCACATGCATGGCTCTACAGCAGTGTTTTTCAACCTTTTTTGGGCTACGGCACACTTTTTACATTGAAAAAATCTTGCGGCACACCACCAACCAAAATTGTTACAGAATATCACATGGAGCCAAATACAGTATATAAAATACACATTTATTCCCTCAAATTTACTCACTTAGTGTGAAATCTGGGCCTGTTTAGATGAGCATAAAGCTGTTATCCTGGCAGGTACTGAAGAAAGGCACACACGAAGCTCCTCCTCAACAGCTCTTAGTCTCTCTCTCTTTTTAGTTTTTATAGCTGTCATGCTTGAGAAGCTCAACTCACATAGATATGTTGTGGAAAATGGGAGCAATGTTGAAATGGTTCTGTTTGCCAGAATGGGGAACTCCTTGGCTAGCCAGGCTAGCGCCGCCTACTGGTTCCGGCAAATTTCATTTGCCTCAACAATGTAGTCAGGACACTAGCAATGCGTTTCGGTTTGCTCCGTCCGCCAGAGCGGACGGACCAATCAGCGAACAGACGGGTAAGTGAAGGCGATGACGTTGAACTCAAGCGCTCAAGATTAACCTATGAGCTTAACCGGTGTATAGCACACGTGACCACCAAGCAGCAGCGATTAGTTGAAGCAAATGTAAGCAACCGCCTCCCGGAAGCAAACGAATCCCTATGGCTCAGGTTCAGACGCTTTTTGAAATGTAATGAAATAAGCGGCTGATGCATCAGGCTACTCCTTGGCAGCATTCAACCAAAATCTTTCCAAAGGTTGATCAGCAAAGCTTAGCTTTAACCCACGATCTTGTCTTAGTTCAGTCATGTCCTTTCCGAAAACTGTTGCTGAGCTGTATGGGTCCCTGACCCAGTCAACATGTGCTCCTAAAGTCAAATATTTGGGTACACAAATAGCTCAGCTCAGTTGGTAGAGCACCCGCCCCATGTGTTGAGGCTACAGTCCTCGACCCCGGTTCGAATCCCACGTCGAGCGGCCCTGTCCTTCATGTCATCCCCCCCTCCCCCCATTTCCTGTCTCTCTCTCAACTGTCCTGTAGGGGAGCGCCGGGTCGATTGATACACGGGACGATTGATCCACAACGATTTCCTCGAAAACCACACAAGCTTGAGCCGTCAGATTTCGTCACTATGTTCAGCACTCAACACCGACCAATCCTGGGAAAGCTCGTGAAATGACGTCACGCCATTCAAAAATGATCAGCGCGAACTCGTTTTTGACTACGGAAAGTAAAATCTTACGTGCGGTAGTTTTTTTGTGATCAAAAGTTGTATTGTGTGTTTCATGCAATAATAATATGACCTAACAACAGATGAATTCGTACATAAACAGGTCCTAATGTATGCAATGTCATAGTTTTGAAGTTTAGAGGCAAAACAGGTTGAAGTGTCAGTAGTCGCTGGAGGGATGATTGATACAGCTGTTTCAAATGTCCCTCAGGTTACATGCTGTCATTCCGACATGCTGCCACTCCGACATACCGCCATTCCGACATTCTACTATTCAGACATGTCACCATTCAGACATACCACTATTCCGACATGCAAACGTCCTGCCATTCCGACAGTTTCGTCCCGTCATTCCGACAAGGCTTGTTTCCATAAGGAAATGTGCGTTACTCCGAGCGGTGGTTAGGGTGTGTGTGTGTGTTTGTTTCTGTTTTTTTTGGGTTTTTTTTTAAGATATGTGTACAGATGTGATACAGTCAGTGGGAGCTTAATAAATAAATAAACAAACAAACATACACAAAGTCTCGCCATTTACAACTCAGATGTCAGTTTGTAACAGGTGGGAGCCTGCTATGAGTATCAGGAGTCGGGCATTATGGCTTTTACGGAGACTTGGTTCGGTAAGGATGTTCCGGACAATTTTATTCAGATTGAGGGGTTTTCCCACGTACGTTTGGACAGAGACGCAAACTCAGGTAAACTCCGCGGAGGGGGCGTGTGTATCTACATCAATGACAGCTGGTGCCGAAACCTTGCAGTGAGGGACAGAATATGCACCCCTGATTTAGAGCTTTTGTGTGTCACCTTGCGGCCACACTATCTCCCCCGGGAATTTACAAATTTGTTTGTGTGCGTTGTCTATGTCCCACCCAGCGGTAATGCGGGCAGGGCAGCAAATCTAATTGCAGATTGTGTTCACCGTCATCTAGAAAGCAAGCCTGATGCTCCAATGATGATACTTGGGGATTTCAATCATTGCAGCTTAAATAAAACGCTGCCAGGATTTGACCAATATGTGAAGTGCAGCACCAGGAATAATAATATACTGGACAAATGTTATGGGAATATTAAAGATGCATATACTGCCAGAGCCAGACCTCCACTTAAAAACTCAGACCATAATGTAATAAACGGATTGGGATATCTTTCTCAAGCATACGGACATAGACAGTGCTACAGAAGCAACTACTGACTACATCAATTTTTGCATTGAGTCCGTCATACCCACAAAGACAATTAAACGGTATCCCAACAATAAATCTTATTTTACCCCTGACATTATGGACTGTATTAAAAGGAAAAAAGGCGCTTTCAAGTTGGGGGATAAAGCGGCGGTCCGAGTGGCCCAAAAGGACCTAAATCTGAAGATAACATCAGCGCGCCATCAACATAAAGAACGGGCAGAGCAAAACTTGGCGGAATGCAATACTAAGAAACTTTGGGACTCAATTAGACATATGACGAACATGGACGCGAAAAATAAACCTCCGTTTGCTCATAGTGGCCCTCGAAGATACAGAACCCTCAAATTCAGGAGGGCTCGCCTGGGAAAAAGCCTGATCCCTGCAGCTATAGCGGCCCTGAACAGCAGGCCCCGCTGATCAGTCTGTCCAATATTGAATCTGTCTGTCTGCTGTGTCACTGTGTCGTCATGTCGTCATGTACTGTATGTTGTCACTGGTGCTGTGGATGTTGTTGTGTATACCATTGTCTGTCTTGTGATGTATTGTCTCTCATTGTGCAGTCTGTGAAAACAAATTTCCCCATGGGGACAAATAAACTTAAAGTTAAAAAATTTATCAAACTTGCGCAGGATCTGGTGTAGATTCTGATGTAAATATCAGTGTACGCCAAGTGCCACGTGTGATTTACTAAAAGTGTGTACGCTACTGATTTCGGCGTAGAACCGGCGTGGTGGTGATAAATCCGGCGGCTGAAAACGAGCGTCATTTAAATGTCACGCCCCGATATATTCCTGCTTTAGAGGCGTCGCCCTGCCCCTTTTACGACATGGAGACACGGAAGACGGCCAAGAAGAGACTTTACCGACATTACCGCGTTGAACAGGGAGAGGGCGGCAACATTAAATATCTGGACATTGATAGATTGATAGATTTTGTGATTGATAAGCGTCATCCCGGTGGATGGAGGCTGTAGACGCACGTGTCACCGACCACGTCAGGAAACCCAGCGATCTAATGAAATGCTCCTGTAGTTTACTAAACACAAGTGACTGAGGAGAAATCATAGGCATATTACTGCTGCGAACGCGACTTTATGACCATCAGCACCGCTGGCATGGTTCGGCTGATGGAGGGATGTGAAACACCGGCCCGATGTCCCGCTGACAGGTCCCGGTGACGGGAAAAAAAAACACTCCGCCGCGGAGATCAGCTGCGCACCCCCCCCCGCCGGCTCCGGTGTCCGACAGAGAGAGAGACTGAGGAGCCGTCCGGTCATGCTCTGGTGCAGGAGATGTTGGAAGTTGATGTTGGTGGAGAAGTTTGTGTGTGTGATCTACAACAACAGGTCTGTCTGTCATTGACTGTTTCTGTTTACACAGCTGATTAACGAGCATCTGTCACATCGTGGTTTTTAATTCATCTCAGTTGCCCAAAATAAAATTCGAGTTATATTTACAACACGGACTTGGTTGTATCGTTTCTTTTTTTTTTTTTTTTGGCTACTTTTAATCTTTTTAGCAATATAAACAACAACAACATGTGGTCCACATCGCTGCGTTATTAGACTATGGTTTAACTCATTGAGTGCCAACCACGTAATTTCTCGTTTTTCGTTCCCATGCGTTGAGTGCCAAAAACGAGTTTTTTCGTTTTTTGCTTTTTTTTTTAAAAAAATTATGAAAATAGACACTTTAATACACATTATATGTAAATTTGGGGACTCTACGACGAGGAGAACTGAAATAGATGACGATCAAAGTCACATGACAGCTCATGATCTGGAAGTTTTTATCATAACTCGGCTTCTGCAAACGGAGTTCTGCATGCAGATGCAGCGCAGATGCAGCGCAGCTGCTCTGCTCTCACCCGCGAGGCTCCAGCAGCTCGGAGCTGAACCAGGAAGCTCTCAGCCGACTGTCCCGCCCGGTCTTCACCTCGAGCAACACCGTGTCCTCCCCAAAGTCCTCCCGCGGTAAAATCTGATGGTCTCTGGGCCAAAGCAGACCGGCATCACCGACCCGTACCACAGACGGACCGCGACCACCGGCGGGACCGGTGTTCCCGAGCCGTTGTGGCCGACAGACCCTCACGTTCCGCGGCGAGAAGATGTGACACGGCACGGCGTGTCTGTGTTATTGTTGTTTAGTGGCCCCCCCCCCCCCCCGCCCCCGATGGTGGTTTTGTGAATAGAACAACAATTGTTGTATATATTTATCTTATACGAGCCCTTTGATCCAGAAATGCGAGTGTCAGAAGAGCGACAGGCACAAACAGAGCACCTTTCATAAAAGACGCTCTATCTCCTTTTTTAGAAAAAAAGGAGGGATTTTGGTGAAACCCAGCCATGTTTAGCTTGACTTTTCTCAGGAACGGAGGCACGTAGAAACAAACACTTTGTGGTCATTTGAAGCATAAAGTTAAACCTTTCAATTGAGCTACAGTATGTGTTGGTGGCAATAATATAGAATACACTATGGCTCTACATAAAAAGTCAAAAATGGTCTAAATTGCCGGTACACTTGACTAAAACTTTGGAAAGGAGCGCGGCACTCAATGAGTTAATAATCATTTTGACACAGCAGCACTCGTTCCTGCATGTTCTACGCTGGTTCCAAATGTGCGTACACCTGGTCAGAGCTGGCGTGAGATTTGTGCGTACCGTACGCTCACGCTCAGATTAATAAATGCCGATCCTTGCGGTGAATTTGGTGTACACCCATTTTTTTGGTGTACACAAGTTTAATAAATGAGGGCCAATGAAATTACCAGGGCAAATGAACTGAACAATTTTTATATGCGTTTTAATGTTGATAACAGTGCAGATTGTGCTGATGTTTTAGAATCTGTGATTTGTGATTTAAACGTGGATAGAATTGAAATTGATCTGGAAACAGTCATTAAAACTTTTAAAACTATTCAGACTAAAAAGGCAACAGGTCCAGACAGCCTGTCAGCTTTTATTTTGAAATCTTTTGCTGAGGAACTGTCCCCGGTCTGGGTGAAACTATTCCAGTTTTCCATGGACACTTATACAGTGCCAAGATTATGGAAAAAATCTATTATACTACCCATACCTAAAAAGGTCAGTCCCCAGGAGGACAATGATTACCGGCCGGTGGCCATCACCTCTTGTTTTAAATCATTAGAGAAGATCATGATAGAGAAGCTTCGAACAGCTGTGGAACCAGCGCTTGATAAATATAAATTTGCCTACACCAAAAACCGCAGCACAAGTGATGCCATAGCGACTGTAATGCATCTTGTTCTGAAGCACCTAGAAAATCCAGCTGGATATGCTAGACTTCTTTTTGTTGATTTTAGTTCCGCTTTTAATCTCATTCAACCACACATTCTTTTGAAGAAATGAGTTCAGCTAAATGTCAATCCTTTCTTAATTCGGTGGTACTATTCTTTTTTATCGAATAGGCCACAGCAGGTTAAGTTTAACTCAGCTCTGTCTGATCTGGCTGTATGCAGCGGGGGACGACCGCCATTCCGACGGTCTGCCAGTCCGAAAATTCCCGAAGGTCCGTCATTTCGAACTTCCCGAGGGGCCGCCGTTCCGAATGTGTTTTATTTTGAAAATTGACCGGATTCTCTCGTGGTTTGACTTCCTGCCCGGCTTGACACGACGCGCCGCGGGGACAGCGCCCGACCGGCCCCTCCCCCTCCCCCTCCCCCTCCGCCTCCAAAGTTTCACCCAGGTGCGAGTCTGATGCATTACATCCATGGTCTGATGCAGCCGCGGCACTCCTGCTGAAAATAAATGTCCTTGCTCTGTGCTTTGGTTAGGTTTAGGCAATGTAGAAAGGAGTTGGTTAAGTTTAGTAAAAAGGTTAGGTAGAGGCCAATAAAATCGCAGTTAATATGTATCTCCCCCGGGAGTCGAACCCTGATCCACCGCGTCAAAAGCAGATGCTCTGACCACTACGCTACCACCGCAATTAGGCTTGTTTACTCCGTGCCGTAAACCATTCAAGATTTTTTCAGGTTCGGAATGGCACCCTTTCTTTCAGGTTCGTAATGGCACCCTTTTCCCATAAATAATTAAGGGTCGGCATTCCGACAAATTAAAGTAAACGTTCGGAGTGGCGGCCCTTCGGAATGGCACCCTGGAACCGTATGCAGCACTGGTGCCCCCCAGGGGTGTGTTAGCTCACCTTTTCTGTTCACGTTGTATACCAACGACTGTGTCAGTTCTGAGCCAAATCAATTCACAGTAAAAAATTTCTGATGACACTGTCATACTTAGCCTGCTTACCAAACATACTAATTTGAGTGTTCATCAACTTGCGGTTGACAAGTTTGTCAACTGGTGTGATGCCCACTCGCTGCTTATTAATACAACTAAAACTGTTGAGATGTTGCTGGATCCTAGATCAATGGGAGACCAGAGCCCCTATCAATCTAAACAACAACAACATGTGGTCCACATCGCTGCGTTATTAGACTATAGTTTAATAATCATTCTGACACAGCAGCACTCTTTCCTGCATGTTCTACGCTGGTTCCAAATGTGCGTACACCTGGTCAGAGCTGGCGTAAGATTTGTGCGTACCGTACGCTCACGCTCAGATTGATAAATGCCAATCCTTGCGGTGAATTTGGTGTACACCCATTTTTTTGGTGTACGCAAGTTTGATAAATGAGGGCCACAGACTCTAGAACCAGCTTCATGTGATTACAGTTACAGACACACACACACATCAAAACACACAGGTAACATACAAATGCGCACGGAAGCGCGCACTCCTCTCCCACACTCTAACACACACAGGTAACTTAATGTGATTATATACACACACACACACACACACACACACACACACACACACACACACACACACACACACACACACACACACACACACACACACACACACACACACACACAGGTAACCTAATGTGGTTACAGCTCCTCCATATCAGTGCTTATAGAAAGATGATCCTGTGTCTGATCAGCTCTGTCTTGACCTAAGATCGTGGGTTTGATTCCCATGTTGACAGAGATGGCAAAACTGGCAGTAGCCCCGTGGCCCATTCAAAATTTCCCCAGAGGAAATTTTCTAGTATTATATTACTGTTTATTGGAATCGTTTCACAGACCATATGGATGCTTCCTAACAAGTTTTTAATCACAAGGAGGTTTCTTACATATACTGTATATATATATACATATTGTGAGAGCCCTGCTCATGCTCAGCACCTCACAGGGCCTCCCATCAGCCAGCTGAGGCAGAGGGGAGGGGTGGTGAGGGGGCGGTACTACCCTAGGTGTCAGCAATCCACAGGACAATCAGGGGATTGCCAGCCTTCATATACCCTGCAGAAGCAGAGGAGCGGTTTGGCTGGACTGGAGCAGTGAACAGAGCAGGAGCACGAGGAGAAATCACTGAGGAGCAATCACTGAGGAGCAAGCAAACAGGTCAGTGGGAAACTTCGCCCTCCACTAACCTCTGGTCTCTTTTGTTTTCCTCTCGCTCTGACCAGGAGAGCCAGTACCGAGCCTCCTGAGCGGCCACCAAGCCGAGGAAGATTTCAGTTGTTTGTCGTCCCTCACCCCTTTTTTCAGTTCCCTTCCCCACCCCCCACCTGTTAAGAATAAAAGACCCCAAGTGGGCTTCACCACAACGCTGTGTCCAGTCCCTTTAGTAGGAGCCCCAGGATGGGTTCACGTGCACCCCCTTATTTTTTTTTCTAGTCTGGATTTTTTGCATCCTTGGAACCTCTAAAATAGAGATTTGGATGATCCCCGGAACAAAACCTGTCCAAAATGTGTTTTTTGTAACGTTTTAGTACCCCTATGATGCCTGTGGAATTGTTGCCAGGAATGCCAGTCAGACTGTCTTTCAAAGACTGTAGCACGCTCAAATTTTGAGCGAGCCCAAAGATAGAGATATCAATTTATTCGGGACAACCTCAGGTTTCCAGTCTGACCAAGTTCGTCATGCTACCTTGTCAGGAAGTGAGCTAAAAACCTAATGATTTAAAGTCAGATGAAAATTTTGTGAGGGAAAAACAGCCATCTACATGTTTTCAAATGGTCCCTTGACCTGTCACCTAAATGTATGTGAATGGAAATGGGTTATATTGGTACCTACAGGCCTCCCCTATCCAGACATACCTAATTTGTGTGAATCTAATGTAGTTTTGGGGGAGAACCATGCAGTAATTTGCATGCAGTAGCCTACAAATATGTCATTTCCACCTATATACAAAATGTTTTATTTGACTATTTCTGCACACTGGGGGTTCATAAACAGTCACAGAATTGCATGGATTGGGTATGACTGGATAGCTGAGATGCTTGTGCATCCAATCCGCCTATTCAATTGTGATTTTAGTCCATTAAGTAGTGTATTGGCATAAATGCTGCTTATTGCTTGTCTTGAGCAATAATTCAATCACTCTTTGAAATGAACATTGGAGGATTTATTCATGTGTGCTAAACAGTAATTTCACCAAATGTAGCCATAACTATGTATGAAATGCAATAACCTATGGTCATAGGAGCAAGAAATATTGCAAACATTAACTACTGTAGGAACCAGGGACATGTCCCCTATAGAATTCCTCTAGAGGAAGCTTGATTTTAGTAGTTCTCATTTTTTTTGCTTCAATGGTCTCATCTTGCTCTTCTTCCTCTTCTTCACTATCTGCCTCCTGTGTGAATATGTCAACCAGAGATGGAGGCATTATGGGTCTAGCAGTCCACACTACTCCACAGTACTCCGTAATACTCCACAGTACTCCATCTTCATTCTTCTCCCATCCCTGGTGAAAATCATTTTGTAATATATACATGTTCTTGTTATACATAAAAAAGCAAACACAGTTAACAATATAATATTATTTACCAGATCTAGGTAATTTAGGCTGCTCAGAGATGGGTGTACAGTAGCTGCCTGTTGGTAACCTGCCACTCCAAAAGAAAGTTAATGCAGTGCATGTGAAGATGATACACAAGATGGTCAGAGAGGATGAGTCCCTCTCAGCTAAGTCTGAAATGGACCTTAGACACCTCCCACCATCACAATGGTGTCGCCATCCGCCACAGTGCTGTCTCTCCACCCACATTGATCGCTGCAACCATAGAGTTGCAGGTTACAAGCGGGCAGCTACCTTGGACTGCTGGACTGATAATGCCTCCATCTCTGGTTGACATACTCACACAGGAGGCAGATAGCGAAGAAGAGGAAGAACAACAAGATGAGACCATTGAAGCAGAGACTTTTGATGATAAAGAGGAATACTAAAATCAAGCTTCTTCTGCAAGAGCAATTATGTATGGGACATGTCCTTGGTTCCTACAGTAGTTTATGTTTGCAATTTTTCTTCCTCCTATACCATTAGTTATTGCATTTCATACATGAGCTCTTGAGGATATTATTGTGTTAAGTTACTGTGTGTTTAGAGTAATGACTGTTCAGGGGAAGGAACTGTTCATGATTTGTCCTAGACCTGATGGACCTGTACCTGCTCCCAGAGGGCAGCATGCTGAACAGGTGATGGTTTGGATGGAAGTGATCACTGAGAATTTCTGTAGCTCTGGAGAGGCAGCAGGAGCTAGCAATATAGTCTAGGGAGGGAAGTGGACAGCTGATCACTTCTTCTGCAGACCTTATCACACAATCAGTCTCTTCCTGTCAGTCACAGTGCAGCCAGCATACCATACAGATGGCATGGCATACACCAGCAAACTCTCAATTGAGATGAGAAGGTCTTCCTGCAGTTTGTTCCATCTCAAGACCCTCGGAGGGGGAGACGTTGCTGGGCTTTCTTGACGAGGACAGTTATGTCAGCTGACCACGATAGATCCTCTGAGATATGGATCCCTACAAACTTAAAGGTGGAAACCCTTTCTGCAAGGTCAGGAGGGGGGGTCAGTCTTGTGCCTCCAAAAGTCAGGATGGAAGAGCTTGTCACCAACTTTAACAGACTGTGGATGGTTAAAAAGAAAATTCTTAATCCAAGCACAGGTGGTAGGAGGGAGGTTTAGTGTGACCAGCTTGTCTGGTATGATGGTATTGAATGCCGAGCTGTAGTCTAAAAGCATCCTAACTTTCCCTGAAAATGGAGTAAGTGTGGAGGATGCCACCCTATTCCAGCTGAGATGAAGATGTGCTTTCGTGGTTGCCATGCTAGGGTTAGGGTTAGTAAAGGTTAAAGGCCTGGAAGTGGAGATGAACTGGGTCCTTTCTGCCGTCAATTATCAAGGGAAATGTCAACTCTCTGCCCATCAAGAGTGATGAGCCGGAGATATTGGACTCAGAAAGTAGATTGTTTCAAAATCATAACAATTGTGTACATCCCACCAACGGCTGCTGCTCAAGTTCAATGCAAAGTTTTCCATGCAGTCGTTGCTAGGATACAGGCCAAACATCCTGAGGCACTGACCTCAATGAAGTTTCCCTAATGGACTCACTGGGGGATGTGGTGGAGAGATGAACACTGAAGATGGAGGAGGCCATTCTGAATAACTTGGATCATCCTCTTCATGACAACTTGATGGACCAGGAAAGCAGTGGTGGTGGACGGCTCCTCTCTCTTCGCTGCAGGACAAAGAAAGCCATCAGGCTGAAGGTAGCTACAAAGAGTCTTCTCTTCTGCAAATTGTCAGAAGACTCCTCTGCGAATGGTCGATCACAGACAAATTCATTTGTAAGAGAAGTCCAAGGATGTTCCAGGTGGCGTCCTCGGTGGACCTGTTTGTCTTGTAGGCAAACTGATGGGAAGCAGTCCTTTTTTTTTTTTTTTTTTTTTTTTTTTTTTTTTTTATTTAAACACACAGACATATTCCAAACAATAATAATAGCACTATAAAGAGAAGAGACAAACAAATAAGAAAACAATAACAAAAATAAAACAAAATAAAAACAGCACAATAACAACAGAACCAAAATGAAAACAAAACACAAGGGGACGAACAAAGAGCACACTTCCAGTCCCTTCCAAACCCCCACCCCTCCACCCCTTAAATGGTCTCAGGCGCTATAACTTCATAAGTGACCTCAAACGAAATATCAAGAGGACAAAAACATGTACATCACAACGACATCAAATACTTTTCCATTGGAGCCCAAATTTCAACATAACCCACATCATTATTTTCCAAACCAAAGGCGACTTTCTCCAAATTCACTGCCTCCATCGCCTCGGAGACCCACTCCCTCTCCGATGGGGTTTTGGAACAAATCCAGTTGTTCATGATCACCTTTTTTGTGATCATGCATAAAGAGAGGAACACTTTCTTGTCCTTTTGTGGAACCTTGGTAAAATTATGTAAATCTCCTAGTATACATGATTCTGGTGTTATTGGAATAGTTATGTTAATATAGTTCATAGCGTGTTTTGTTGTACCAAACCAAATTTCTTTTATTTTATGGCAATCCCAAAGTAAATGAAACAAAGTTCCATCAGTATTACCACATTTTAGACATTTACTGTCTTCTTGGAAGCCCATTGTAAATAATTTTGATGGTGTGTAGTATAATCTATTGAGTATTTTGAATTGTCTTAGTTTATTTTTTATACATCGAAATGGTTGTCTTGCATTTTTCCATATATCGTTCCAGGACAGCTCTTCCTCTGGTTTATGCAGATCTCTGGCCCATTTTTTTGCACAAACATCAAATTGATTGCCAATACTATCATTCAAAGTTGAATACCATAATTTAACTGCATTTTTATTTGGCAGGTTATGACTGTAAAGAACTTTTTCAAATGTGTGTACACAAATTCTCAGCTTGTCTCTCGACACACATTTTTCAATAGAGTGCCGCAAGGTAATATAGTTCAAGTACTCACTCTTTGGAATATTATAATCAGTGATTAGCTCATCAAAGCTTTTAAAACAATTACAATTATTATTAGAGAGTATGTGACAAAGCCTAGTTACTCCATTATCTTTCCACTTTTTCCAATTAATAACCTTTTTGTTCACTGTTATATTTGGGTTCTGCCATATTGGCTGATTTATTGAAGTATCTGAATCAATTCTTAAGACCTTTACACATGACTTTAAAATATTAAATGACACTTCAATAGGACTTCCAGTCAATACCTTTGGTAATGTTTTCATGTAATATAGACATCCTGAGTCAATATTTAAGCTTTGTAACATATTCTCCTCAATGGTTTTCCAGTCTTTAGTCACACCGGGATCAAAAAACATGTTTACTTGCTGGCAACCGAATGATAAATAATAATGAAAAAAGTTAGGGAGCTGCAGACCACCTTTTTTGTATGGATTTGACATCCTCAAGTATGAGCATCGCGCCTTTTTACCATGCCAAATAAATGCTAAAATTACTTTATGTAAGTCATCGAACCAGGCTTTTTGTATGATAATGGGAAGCATTCTCAAAATATAGTTGACAGTAGGGAGAATGTTCATTTTTATAATATTTACTCGACCCCACAGAGATATGGGAAGGTTTGACCAGCGGTCAATATTTGCTCTTATTTTATTATAGGTTTGAGTGAGATTAATATCTCTTGTTTGATAGATACTTGATGTAATTTTTAGTCCCAGATATGTTAATTCTGTTTGTTTCCATTTTATTTTAGTATTCCGTATACATGTGATAGTACAGATATTATTTAAGGGCATCAATTCACATTTCTCCCAATTTACCTTATATCCTGACAGGAAGCCATACTGAGTAATGATTTGTGTAAGATGAAGAAGAGAGGATTCTACATCTGTTAAATACAAAATTATGTCATCACAGTACAGTGATATTTTATATGTTTGACTTCCAATATATATTCCTTTAATATTATTTTCAGATCTTATTTTCTCGGCTAAAGGCTCAATAACTAAATTAAAAAGGAGACCTGAAATTGGGCAGCCTTGTTTTGCGCCTCGATGTAAAGTGAAAGGTTTTGAAAGGGAGTCATTCGTTCTTACTGAAGCCATAGGATTGTGGTAGAGCATTTTGATCCACTGTATGAAGTTAGTGCCGAACCCATATTTCTGTAGAGCATTAAACAAGAATGACCATTCAATGCGGTCAAACGCTTTTTCAGCGTCAATAGTACACAGTGCAGCTGACAGAGAGAGCTTTTTTGAATGTTGTATGATATTAAATAATTTCCTTGTATTATCAGATGAGTATCGTTTCTTCATGAAACCTGTTTGGTCACTATGTATCAGCTTTCCAATTACCTTAAATAATCTTGCTGCAAGAACTTTGGCCAGGATTTTATTATCCAGGTTGGTTAGAGATATTGGACGATAGTTCTTGCACAAAAGAGGGTCTTTACCTTTTTTATGGATTAATGTAATATGTGAATGATTAAATAACGGTGGAAAACTGACCTTTTCATATGATGCTTGATACATCTGCAAAAGAAGAGGTGATAGATCCCCACTGAATTCCTGATAGAACTCTGCATTATAACCATCAGGCCCTGGAGATTTATTTTTTGCAAAAGAATTTATGGCTTGATTTATTTCAGATAGAGTTATGGGCTGCTCTAATGTATGTTTTTCCTCTTCTGTTAAGAAGGGAAGCTTTACATTATTAAAAAAACTTTCTAATGACTCAGGGTTATCATCACCTTCAGACTCATAAAGGTTTTTGTAAAATTCAGTAAAAGTTTTGTTTATTTGATCTGGATCGAAGGATATCGAGTCATTTGGTAATCTAATACTAGAAATTTTATTTTTTGTCATCTGTTTTTTCAGTCTTGAGGCTAGCAGCTTTCCTGCCTTCTCCCCACTTTCATACTCATTCAATTTTGCTCTCTTCAGTTTATATTCAATTTTTCCTCTTATAATGTCATCATATTTCATTTTTAGTTTACACAGTTCTGTCCATATTTCATTCTTGTATTCGTTGGACAATGAACTTTGTAACAGCTTAATTTTGGTTAACAATTTGCTTTCCTCTTGCTGCTGCATCTTCTTCTTGAAGCTACCGA
>NC_139903.1:33663987-33673987 GCF_905171665.1 Trachurus trachurus
ATGGCTTCCTTTCTGTCTGAACATCAGAGACTGTTGTTTTAAATAGAGATGATCAAAAAGCAAAGCAACTGAAGAATAATGCAAAATATTTTCATCCAATTTGCAAAAAAGAAAAACAAACAACAACAACAACAACAAAACAGACACCTCCTTCCAACCTCAGAGGTGAAGTTTGAGAGAGGTGCTAAATACAGACATTCATCCGAGCGCTGCCTGCTGGTTTTCCTGTTTCACTATGACGGCTGTTCAGATCCAGTCCGATCCGGTCAGGACCAGCTCTGTCCGCTCAGATAGTAACCAGCTGGGACGGAGAGGACACACTGGTTCTGTTGACCTGAGCCTCGGTTTTTGGCGTCGATGAGAAGCAGAGGAGACTGAGCGTAATGATTGATGATGTCACTGACTGTTGGAAAAGACTGCAGACACACACACACACACACACACACACACACGGGTTACTGCAAGCACTAATAGCTTTATTCCTGATTAGTCAGAAAACACATGTGTCATGTCATGAGGCCTTGAAGCCACATTTGATCTTCTCCAAACATCAGATGTGTGCGGATGAGTCGTCTAGTGGAGAAGTAATCTAGTGTGTTCAGAGGATGACAATCTTTAAGGGGCGTCGCATGGCGTAGTGGTTAGAGCGGGCGCCCCATGTATAGAGGCACAGTCCTCGCTGCAGTTGGCCCTGGTTCGAGTCCCGCGTCGGGCGCCATTTACTGCATGTCACTTCCCCTCTCTCTGCCTCCCCGTTTCCTGTCTGTCTCAACTGTACTATCTATAAAGGCATAAATGCCCAAAAAATATACTAAAAAAAAAAATAAATAAAAAGACAATCTTTAATATTAGCGTACACCGTCCTCATGTCTGTGTCTCTATGTTTTTAAAGGTCCCATATTATGAAAAACAGGTTTTTTTCTGGTCTCTACATACATAAACTGATCCTCCCTGAGCCTACCAACTCCTAGAATGGGGAAAGCCAATGACTCTGCAGCCCACCGACTGGTAAAACGGTGCTCATACAGGCTGTTCAGACTCAGCTCCTGTGGTGATGTCACGACGGGAGTGAGGCCGGCCCCTCAGCGCCATAAAACGCCTACCACGTCTATTTCTATGGCTGCAGTACACAGCAAGAAACTCCTGAGCTAAATTGATGACATACCGACCAATTTTAAGTGATAAAGTGGTAATAATCTTTGCCGTGTACAGTAACCATGTTACTTAAAGGTGCAGGCACAGAAACAGCTTGTTCTCAGTAGAGCTTGAGCGACTTTTAGACAGCCGACATTCAGGACCACGGATCAGTTAGAGGCAATACATTTACAATACAGTTTAGTTGGACGTCTGACAGCTGAGTGAAATTGAGTAAAAAGAAAAGAGTATAATATGGGACCTTTAACTTCAGATCAGAAAATCATCCAGTGTATAGCCAGACATAGTTTTTTTCTTGTTCTTATTCTGTATCACTGCAGTCACTGTTAGCCTTTCAGCTTTTCAGTGCGCTGTTTGCATCCCTGACTTTTACCGCATGGAGAAACAAAAAGGGCGAGTCGAGTCACGTCGAGCTGGTGGCAACGCGGCATTTGTGTGCTGTTTGTGTAGAACTGAAGAGACTGAGACCAGATCCAGGTAGGTCTCAGGTCTCAGGTCTGTTTACCTCCTGCAGCTTGAGTCCAGTGCCAAGCAAGAACTGCTGGTGCTGCTGTCTGATCTGGATGTTGTAGACTTTGCCCTGGTAGAAGACCATCAGGGTGAAGGGCTGGTTGGCCAGCTGCCGGGTGCTGTCCCTCACCAGGTATGCCCCGTCCTCCATAGGCGCAAGTCAGAGGTCAGTGATGTCAAAATAAAACTAGTAAATAAGTAAAGCTCATTTTTTTCAACTTAAAGGGATAGTTCACTCAAAATTGAAATTTCGGCGCAGCACTGCATGTCCATATGACGGTTGCGAACGGAGCTCACTTTTCTTCGTCCAAATAGACACACCAAAAAACATCCAAATACCTCCATAGTATTCGTCTGTAATGTCCTTCTTGTATTGAAGCCCCAACATGAGAAAAGTCTATGTTTTAAGCTTGTTTGTAGCGGAAGCTCCCAGTGTCTCAGTTCACTGCTTTGCCTATGTGCAAATCTCGCACGATTTGCATTGACGCCCAGTTCACGGCTCCGCAAATCGCGCGAGATTCCAGCAGAGCAACACTGGGAGCTTCCGCTACAAACAAGCTTAAAAATATAGACATATTTAATTTTTTTCAGAACAATTTCTTATGTCGGGGCTTCAATACAAGAGGGACATTACAGACGAGCTGTGTGGAGGTATTTGGATGTTTTATGGTGTGTCTTTTTGGACGAAGAAAAGTGAGCTCCGTTCGCAACCGTCATATGGACATGCAGTGCTGCGCCGAGCCCCGCTGTAACTGAAGCCACGGAGGACTCTGAAACTTCTCCCAGCCCTTAGTCGACATGAGGGTAGATAATGAGTGAAATTTCAATTTTGAGTGAACTATCCCTTTAAGTTTATAGCTCTTCATATGATCCACTAACTAACATCTTGTAAAATTAAGCCACTGTTCTATTTCAATGCAGAATAGAAATTTGACAGCACCTTTAAATCCGTAAAACACTAAAAAGAAATAAAACATTTCTAGTTTATGACATCAAGGTTTTTTCATGTTTGTATAAACTACTCAACTATATATTCCTGTTACCTTGTAGACTCGTTTCAGACACCCCTCTGCCTGACCCCGGGTCACCTTCCCCACATACCAGCGAGGGTCCATCTCCTGTCACAAGCACACACACAGCTGAATTTGTTAAAGGGATAGTTCAGCTTTTTTTTTAAGTGGGGTTGGTACAAATGGCCACAAAGTATCTGCAGTACAAAGGTCTAGAAAGTTCATCCAATGTGCTGAAGAGAAAGTAAAAATTATAAAACAGTAAAACACAGATAATATCCCATTAATACGGAAGCCTATTGTGTTCACTTGAAAAAAAAATTGGAATAGGTTTTTTTTTTTTTTTTTAGTTTTTCAGAGCAAATTCTTTTTCTGTTTTTCGGAGTATTTTTTCTGAGCTCCCACCTGCAAGTAACGTTTAACCACTGCAGTCAGTCCAGCCTCCACTTCATCATGGATCTATTAGATCTATCAGATCCATGATATGTATATCCACTTTGAAAAATACAGTCCAGCATTGTTTTGTGCTGCATGTATATACTACAGTAAAAGAGTGTAAGGACTGATTTCAAAATAAAGGTGCTACATCAGACTGCTCTGAGAGTGACACTCTCTCAAGTAGTCTCCTTTCAATATCAATCTGAATTTACAGGGGACACAGTGACGACTTCATCACCCAGGAAATTCTGCAATTGAATCCGCTTTGGAAGGTCACCTTTATTTTGAAATCAGTCCTTACACGCTCTTACTGTACTATATACATGTAGTACAAAACAATGCCAGGGATAGCTTGACTGTATTTTTCAAAGTGGAGCATATACATATCATGGATCTAATAGATCTAATAGATCCATGATGAAGTGGAGGCTGGACTGACTGCAGCGGTTAAAGCCGGGGTAGGCAGGATTTGTTGTGAAAACAAGCCTACAGCTCCCGGTATCTTTGACCAATCAATTCTATTCTGGTCTGGGGTCTCCTGATTGGTTAAAGGGCCGGCCCCACTCTGTCCTCCCGACAGAGTGGGCTTTTCAGGCTGCTGCATACAGAAACACTGTGATCGCCCCAAACACACAGACCTTTCCTTACTGATAGCCGAATGGGAAAACAATTTAATATTGTATTTTGCCAACTCTCTCTCTCTCTCTTTCTATATGTATATATATATATATGTGTATATATATACTGTATACACATATACAGTATATATATATATATGTGTGTGTGTGTGTGTGTGTGTGTGTGTGTGTGTGTGTGTGTGTGTGTGTGTGTGTGTGTGTGTGTGTGTGTGTGTGTGTGTGTGTGTGTGTTTGTGTGTACAGTAGTGATCATAATGATGTTGAGAAAAGAAAACGCATTGATCTCCAAAATTGCACACGATTAGCAGGAATGGAACCCAGACTTTGATAAAGTTTTGATGCCATGGAGAGCTGCCCTACTAGGTGAGCTATAGGAACTGCTGCTGTGAATCATTATTGTGTCTCCCATCTTTCAGGGTTGGCTGTAAACCACATGGCCCCAACCAACTTTAAAAATAAAAAATGTATCAGCACGGCTGCGTCTTCACACGACCGCCTCGCCACAGCTGCATCATTACGCAGCCATGGGATTTTGAAAAATCCAAAAAACTCTGAAAAACTGAAAAATACATTTCTGTGAAAAACCATAAAAAAATTACTCAGAAAAACAGAAAAAATACTACTGAATGCAATTGTCTCACTCTCTCTCACTTTTTTGTACTTTTTTTTTCATTTAATTGCATCATTACTACACTTTTGTGAATGTTTTTATTTGACCCTATCTTTGTATTTTGGTTCATGCGAGAAGCTATGTCCTATCAGTGCTGGGCAAGTTACTGAATAGTATTAACTGGTTACAGTTACCAGTTACATCCCTCAAGAATTAATTAAATGACTTTACAAATTAGGCCTATACTGCTTCATTAGTTACTTGTTCTTTCTTCAGTTCTCTCTTTTTTATGACTTTATTTTACAGGATAGACCCTTGAGATGTGCCATCTCATTTTCAAGGGGGTCCATCTTTGATTGAATATATCAACTGGCTCCGTCAGTGAACTCTTTTAAAAATAGACTCGATCAATGTTGGTCAAACAAGGACTTTTTATATAATTACAGGGCAAGGGTATGAATTATTTTGTTTTGTGTTTGTTTTTTTCTCTTTCTTGTTTTTGTTTTTCTCTTGTAGTTTTCTTGAGATTTTTTGGGGATTATTTTGTCATATGTATTTTAGTGATTATGTATGAGTTGGTATATTTGTGTTTAAATTTTGTATGTTGTTATTTATTTGAGTCTGATGTAAAGGATTTATATCCTGTATCAGATATTTTTCATTAAATTTCATTAAATTAAATGACAGGCTATGAACAGTGAGCAATAGATTTAGCGTTCTCATTTGGTGAAGAAGACTGTGTGTGTGTATTTTGTTACCTGAGCTGCATTTGGAGGATGAAACGATGGTCTGTCTTGTCCAACAAAGCTGCCCTTGCGATCATCCATTCCTGCCCACACACACACAGTTACAAACTTTAGAGACTTGCTGCCTGTGTACAGATTCAGGAGGAGCGCCCCCTGGTGTTCCCACAGCTCACACAATCCCACCTTCAGACTTTACATTTCACAGATAAATGGAGTTTGTAATGTAAACACACACACATTTAATAACTATGCTACAATACAATACATGGCAGCCATTAAAAGAAATGTCAACAATCGACAATCAACTGAAATCTGATTGGCTACCCTGTTTGCCCCCCCAATTGTCATTGACTTGTAGGAAATCTCTAAACCTCTCCTAATGTTCACTGTACGGAGTTATAAGCATCAACTTCTGACTAAGGCTCTTAAAGGGATAGTAGCATTATTTTAAAGTGTGGTTGTATGATCTACAAATAGCCCCTAAGTACTTTAATTGCAGTAGAAGACTCTCTGCACTCCTCCCGTTAGCAACGCCAGCCCATAATAGCCCTGCATAGAGATTTACAACATACAGTGTTGTGGACAGACCCAAAGAAACGGCCTATTTTCACGGCCTAAAAGAGGTTTTACCTGGAAAAAAATACACAGTTCCATTGTTCGCTATAATATAATTTTTTCCAGACCCTCAAAGTGCAGGAAAAACACAGTTTTTATTTGGACCTAACCAACTGCTGATCGGCGGGCGCTAACCCTGGGCCGGAGGGATACGTGAGTTGGTTAGCTCCAAGTAAAAACTGCGTTTTTCCTGCACTTTGAAGGGCTGGAAAAAATTATGTTATAGCGAACAATGGAACTGTGTATTTTTTTCAGGTAAAACCTATTTTAGGCCGTAAAAATAGGCTGTTTCTTTGGGTCTGTTCACAACACTGTATGTTGTAAATCTCTGGGCAGGGCTATGGGCTGGCGTTGCTAACGGGAGGAGTGCAGAGAGTCTTCTACTGCAATTAAAGTACTTAGGGGCTATTTGTAGATCATACAACCCCACTTTAAAAAATGCTACTATCCCTTTAATCAACTCTACAGCAAACATCCCAGTGTTCTAAAGAAAATGCTGTAGGATTGTTGTTGTTCTCAATTTCACCATTTGAGTGGCAGTTGATGCTTGTTCTGGTTATTCTGTAGGCCTATACATTGACTGTTACACAAAACACTGAGATGTTTATTGTAGAGATCTATAAGATATTCATGTTACAGTAATTGTGAGAATTTATTGTGTTGTTTATTCCGCTTTTTGTTGAATTGATCATTGATTCATTATAATCTTAATGTTGACACTGACAGCGGAAAATGAAAAGGTGACAGGAATCTTCCTTACGAAGTGAAAGATTCAATGTGACCACAGTAAAAGCAAGATGAAGACATAGGCTACTGTAAACAGTGTGTAACTGTACAATATAAATATTGAAGACAGCGATCAGTGACAGGCTTCATTTTTGTGACTTTTGTTTGGCCCCCGCTGATTCATGGTTGTTACCCCCTCTGGCCCCCAACAGAAAATACTCGGGCCCCGCCCCTGCACTCATCCTTACCAGTGGAGCTCAAAGAAGCTGCTTAGCAAAGCTAAGCTAGCTGCCAACTATTTCTCTGTTTTCTCTGCTAAGCTAAGGTTACCAACATGTTACCATCAACGCTACCGAGAGGCAAGGAGAGGATTTCCCAGAATGGCGAGCTGCTCTTTAATGTTTGTGTTGTTCTTACCAGAGTGCATTTTGGGAGGTGGCAGACTGTGAAAAGAAAAACAACAAACACATTATTCATGGACCATACACACACTCACACACACAGCAGTGGATTAATCCATATTTGCTGCTGTTGTGAGTATTTATATGATATATATTAATCCACCGTCGAGATATGAACTATTATTATTTGATTTGTTTATAGCTACCTGTCTCCGTGTCGTGCGGGGGGGCCAGGGAGCCCAGGGCGGGGGGGCAAACCTTTACTTTGGAGGGGGAAGGTGTTGTTTTTAGAAGCTGGAAGAGAGAGACAGAGCTTAAAGAACAAATGCCTGAAAAAAATAAAACATGGGAGACTTGAAATTCCTGAAGTATGAAGCTGAGGAGGCTCTGTGGCTCTGGAGACGTTCGTCATGTCAACGAAAAATTAAATCAAAGTAAAAAGAGGTAAAGACATCTCACCTTCATCGTGTGGCTGTTGGTGATACAGAGGAGAGGAAAAGGTCACATTTCATTCTGGACAAATTTACCATCAAAATAATAATAATACAAAAAGCTGAACACTTTAAATGAATAAAAACAGAATATTAGAGATTTGAATGTGTCTTCCACCATAACTTCATTCATAGTACGTTCATTTTTCTTCAGTTTTTATTTCTTTCATGTCTGTTTTCCTGGCCACATTCAGTTGAATATCTTTCACTCACCTCTCTCCTTCCATCAAACCTGTTCAACCAAACCACAGAGAAAAAACAGTCAATTATGAAACAACAGATTAGATTAGACACATTAGATCATTTTACAATAGAACTCACTGGAAACAAATGGGATGGAGGTGGATTCAGAAGAACCCATAAAGAAGTGAGTGGATGAACAGTAGCTTAATGCTTATCTGACTAAGTGAACAGTTGAATCAGAGCGCGATGGAGGACAGGCGAGACCTCACCTGTTGGGTGAAGGTCTGGCTGAGGAGTTGCTTCTGCCGACAGAGCTGGAGATAGGAGGAACGGGGGGTTTGGACCAGGCGGAAGGCTCCTGCTCCACACAAAGCACCAACAATATAGAAGAGTTGTCAGTGAAACAATAACTCACCTTGTCCACTATAATGTTGAATAAAGTTTATTTAAAAGAAAAGTATGGCAAACCATTTTAACAATTAAAAGCCAGACTGGATATGTGTTGCAGGTATCTGTAATTCAATTTTGCCTTGTCAAAAAGAATATTTCTGATATCCGCAACTATTCTTCCTAGGACAAATGACGTCCCTTTAACCATTCATGTGTATGGGGTTTGTCATTACAGATCTCTGAATTACGACTAGTGCGAATTCCAGTTTGAAATATCTACAATTTGATTCTGACTAGTCATAATTCCAGTTCCAGTTATCTTTAATTCACCTCAACAGATATCTGAAATTAAGTTTTGACTAGGCGAAATGAAGTTGTAGATATCTGTAACTGGAATTAGTACTAGTGGTAATTCAGTTACAGATATCTGTAATTCACATAGTGGATATCTGCAACTGAATTGTAGATATCTGTAATGACAAACCCCATACACATGAATGGTTACAGTGACGTCGTTTGTCCTAGGAAGAACGTAGTTGTGGATATCTGAAATGACAATTGTGGATAGGAAGAATGTAGTTGCGGATATTGGAAATGTTCTTTTTGACTAGGCAAAACTGAATTACAGATACTTTGAATGAAAAATCCAACTGTAATTACGACAATTCAGAAATGACGTTGTTAATTCCGGACAGTCAAACTTAGCTTTTAAATGTTAAATCCGCTTGCTATCGAAAACTCACCCTGTCCACTGTGTTCCGATGAGGTCCTGTGGAAAAAATGAATTAGTTTTAGGACAAATTGATTAATTATAAGTGATTGACTCCCACATTTGGGTGGAAGTAGCCTATTTGTTTGTCTTAAAGAAGCAGCTGCTGCAGCAGCAAAATTAAGACAGGTAAAAATGAAAACAGAATTTTGAGCAGAGGTGAGTGATGAGCCACTGGTCTGTAATCTGTCCCAGGACACAGCACAAGTGTAGGTTATTAAAGGTACTAGGATGTCAGGAAAATTTAGAAAAAGTGTAGTTTTGGATAAGCAATGAGCAGAATAAAAGTAAAGATGATTTAATGAGTGACGGTGGGTCCTGGTCCTGGTCTTGGTCCTTGGTCAGTAGGCCTACCTCTGCTGGGGGATGGGTTGGATCCTGAATCTCTGCCTGGTTTGCTGTCACGACAGATCTGGGGGGGCGGTGGAGGAACTGAACACAAAAGATCAACAGCTTAATACGACAGACGATCAAACAATCTATAATCTATATATCTACATATAATCTGAGTGATTCATTTCTCACATAAAGACCAAATGACGGCAGGAAAATTAGACCGGAGGCCTTACTCTTCCTTTGTGTGTTTACATAGTAAGAAGAGCTGCATCAACTGAAAGACAGCTCATTAGCAGCTCTCTTTATAACCGATTAAAGCAGACAAATCAGTTATTAGATTGATAGATAATGAAAAATGATAATTCCAGCCTCAAAAGTACATTGTGTAGGAATTCCTCCCATCTATCGCCAGCAACTCAATCCTATTTTTCATGCTACATTCACGTGAAATTGGGCAGACGGCAGACGGACGACAGCCGCTGCACGTAACGGCATAAACAAGCCTCTATGTAAACAAGTGGTCCGTCAGCACGAGGCAAAACAATACACAGGACAATATGTTGTCATGGCGATGTGGTATTGTTTACCTGACCCACGTTTTACCGGCTTTCTCTGGACTTCTGTGACTAAAATGACATCTGGTTTGTTACCGACGGCCGTCTGCCCGACTGCAGGTGAATGCAGCATCAGTGAACGGCATGAACGGCTAATTCAGAGCTTACCGGAACACTTCAGTTTGTTGATGGGGGGGATTACTGATTAATGAAAAACAGACTTTTGAACAAAATAATTGATTTTCATGAAGAGATAACAGGAGAAGTTACACAATGTCCCTTTAATTAACAGCAGCTGAATCAGTCTTCACTTCCTGTTTGCAGTGCATCATGGATGTTCAGACTGAGTCAGGAAGTGATGTCACTCAGCCTGTAGTGTCACTCACGTTTTCCTGATGGCCGTGGGGAGGGGTCTCTTCTGGTGGAGT
>NC_139903.1:33676487-33713437 GCF_905171665.1 Trachurus trachurus
CAGGAGCACAGACCACAACAACAAGCTGACAGTCAGTAAACTATTGTCACTTAGAGAGAAAGCAAAGCAGCAGTTGATCAGCTAATAGTTTGCCAATAAGAGATGACTACCATTTTTCAACATGTTAAAGGGATAGTTCAACATTTTGGCAAATTGGTCCATTGCCATAATCCCTATAGTCATAGCAGGTTCGTTACCTTTATTTGTCGGTGCAAGCTATTTTTAGAACGGCGGAGCAGATTAACGAGCTGCTCAGAGCTACACTACGGAGGCTCATGGGATTTCTTGGTTTCCCTCATCAAACTCATCAAATACACAATCCAACGACTCCAAAACCCTCTAGTGGACAAGTTGTGTCCTACACATTCACCACGCTATGAGATAATAACAGAATGTTACCAGACAGAGTTGTTTTAGAGGGAAATGCAGAGACTGTTTGCTGAAAAACTGTCCCTGAAGGCAACGTGCATCAGCGGTTTTGCATGAATTTCCCTATAAAACAACTCTGTGTGGTATTTAACTACAAAGTCCTTCAGGTACCCCGGGGGTTGTCTCTCTCTTGCAGGGTAGCGTGCCGGAGGCTCAGGACTGCCCGGCTGAACTGGGCCCTGCTCTGCTTGATCTGGACTCACTGGCTGACCAGCGACTTGCTCCGGCTCTGGTAAGACGGTCTGCGCTGCTGGCGCCACTGGAGTAGTGACGAGGTGATTTCGGTTGCGGCGCAGGATCCCTCTGGGAGTGTCTATGACGTACGACCTTGGTGCTTCCGCCTGTCTTATCACTGTTCCCTTCTCCTTTGTATCTTTTATCCAGACATGGTCGCCTGGTGCCAGACTTATGAGGTGTTGAGCTCTGTGTCTTTTGTTGAAGTTCCAACTCATTCTCTGTCGCTTCTCCTGCTCCTCCTGTTTGAGTTTGGGCTATGTCAGTCCAGCCCGGTTTCAGAGATGAGAGAGTGACCGGAACTGTTGTTCTGAGCTGCCGGCCCATTGACAGCTGTGCTGGGCTGTACCCATTGGCGAGTGGGGTGGCTCTGTAAGCCAAGAGGGCTAAATAGGGGTCTTTCTCTTTCTGGAGGAGGTCTTTAACTGTACGCACAGCACGTTCCGCCTCTCCATTGCTCTGAGCGTATCTGGGGCTGGACGTTGTGTGTGTGATCCCCCACTGTGTAGCAAACCTAGTGAAATATTCAGACGCAAACTGGGGTCCATTGTCTGTCATGACCTCAGACGGTATGCCATGCCTGGCAAAGATGGACTTGCAATGTTCCACTACTGCTACTGATGTTGTTGATGTGAGTTTTGCCACTTCAATGAAACGGGAAAAATAATCTATCACCAATAGGTACTGGTCATCATTCCACTGAAACAAGTCAGCACCCACCTTTGCCCATGGTCTGTCAGGGAACTCTGTAGAAAGCAGTGGCTCTCTGGGATTGACTCTTTCTTTTGCACATGTGTCGCAGCCCTCGACCACTTTCTGAAGCTGTGTACACAGTCCCGGCCACCAGACAGATTGTTTGGCTCTTTCCCGACACTTTACTATACCTTGGTGTCCTGTGTGCAGTTTCTGAAGTATGTCTGTCTGTAGCGGCTTGGGAATAACTAGCCTACATCCTTTTAGTAGTAAGCCGTTCTCCACTGATAGGTCTTCCTGGACCTGTGCATATGGTAGGTAAGCTCTGTCTATCGTGGATTTATCTGGCCAGCCCTCATTACAGTACATTTTCACCTGGTTTAGTATTTCATCATGTTCTTGGTGTTCCCTTATTTCTTGTAGCCTCTTTTCGGTAGCTGGGAGGGTTGACATGACCATGTTTACATAGAGGTTGACTTCCTCCTCCTGCTCCGGCTGCCCTCTGTCTCTCAACGGCGCCCTTGACAGCACATCTGCTGTGGCCAATTTCTTACCAGCCACATGGGAGATAGAGTAGCAGAAAGCCATCAGCCTCATTCTGAGTCTTTGAATGCGTGGGGGGAGCTCATCCAGGCTCTTGGAGCCTAGCAACGGAACCAGAGGCTTGTGGTCCGTTTCCACGTGGAACCTGATGCCCACCAGGTAGTCTGAGAAACGCTCGCACGCCCATGTAATTGCCAAGGCCTCTTTTTCAATTTGAGCGTACCTTTTCTCAGTGTCTGTGAGTGCTCTGGAGCTATATGCGACTGGTTTGAGGTGGCCCTCCTCCTGTCTCTGGAGTAGTACGGCTCCCAGTCCAAATGATGATGCGTCAGCTGAGACGACCGTCTCCGCTTTTGCGTTGTAGAGGGCCAACCCTGGTGGTGAGCTCAGCTCCTCTTTGATGTTGTTGAATGCTCTTTGTTGATCATGCCCCCACTGAAACATGTTTTGCTTCTTCAGCAGGTCCGGAGTGGCTGCGTTTTTTCTGCTAGATGAGGTAAGTACTTTCCCAGGTGATTCACCATTCCGAGGAATCGTCTCACTCCACTCACGTCGTCCGGCTCCTCCATGTCTGTCACTGCTCTCACTTTGTTTGGATCTGCTCTCACGCCGGCTGCATCTATAATCTGTCCGAGAAATTTGACATGCCGTTTTGAGAATTCACATTTCTCACCTCTCAGCGTGACGCCTGCCTCCTGTAGCCTCCCCAGCACCGCTAGCAGTCGTGTGTCGTGTTGGGCCTGTGTGTCTCCGTACACAAGCACATCGTCCATTTGGCACAGGACGCCGTCAAGTCCTTCCAGTACCTGGGACATTCTCTTCTGGTAGTGTTCAGGTGCAGAGGATATGCCAAAGCAGAGGCGGTTAAAGCAAAACCTCCCAAAGGGAGTGAGGAATGTTGTGAGGAGGGCAGATTCCTTGGCAAGGGGGATTTGCCAGAAGCCGGAATTAGCATCAATTTTTGAAAATACTTTGGCGCCCTCCAGCTGTCCAAGTGTGTGTTCAACTGACGGGAGCATGTGTCTCTCCCTTTTGACCGATTCGTTCAGTTTCGTCAGGTCCACACAAATGCGCACCTCATCCTTGCCTGGCTTTGGCACAGTGACCATGCCGGCGCACCAGTCTGTGGGTTGTTCAACCCTTGATATCACCCCTATCTCTTCCATGCGTGAGAGTTCCTTCTTCACCTTAGACATGAGAGGCAGCGGGATTCGACGAGGGGTTGATATGGAGAATGGTTTGGCGTCTGTTTTAAGTTCTATCTTGTATTCCCCCTCCATCTTGCCTAGCCCTTTGAACAGTTTGGGAAACTGCTCCCTAACTCTCTCGACTGAGTCCAGTGTGTCTACTCTAGCCACTAGCCCTAGTGCCTGGATAGCGGGACGTCCCAGTAGGCTAAACTTCAGACCTGGGACTACATACACTTCCTGTGTTGTGCTTTTAGTGTCTGTTCCTATGGTAGCTGTGAACTTTCCCTCACTGTGATGGGCGTCTGACCTGGACCTTGCAACACTTTCTTTGCACTCTCTAGCTCTGGGAACTGCCCCTTCTGAAATTCATCTTCAGACAACACTGTCACATCAGCCCCTGTATCTATTTTGAAAACTGCTGTGTGCTCATTCACGTTAAGGTTGATTAGCCAGGGTTCACCATTTGAGCTGACTGTGCCTAGGAAAGCGATTCCCTCCTCATCTGACTCGGCTGTGTTAACTTCATTGAGAACCCCTGACCTACACACTTTTGCATAGTGACCCTTTTTCTGACACTGGTTACATGCTACGTCTCTAGCTGGACACTGGTTTTTGCTGTGTGCTGGCATTCTACCACACCACATGCACCTCTGGCTACCTGGCTGTGTCTGATAGCTGCTTTTGTTGTTTGTTCTAACCTGCATTTTCTGCTGTCTTCCTTTGCCTCCGTCGAACTTGTGTTTTGTTTGAACACTGTCCACGTCTGTGGTCTCTGCCTTGAAGTTACTCTTCAACAGGTCCTGTTGTTTTTTCACACGTTCACTCTGACGCGCGCGTGTCACCGCTCTCTCCAGCGTCAGCTCCGGGTCCAACTGAAGTTGCTCCGACAGCCTTTTATCACGCAAGCCTACGACCAGTCTGTCCCGGACCATTTCCTCATGCAGCTGTCCATAGCCGCAGTGCTCTGACAAGCAATGAAGTGAAGTGATAAAACTGTCCACAGTCTCCCCTTGTTCCTGCTGTCTTTGGTTGAATTTTGCACGCTCGAAAATAATATTTCTCCTCACCACGAAATGTCCCTCGAGCTTCTGCTTGACAATGATGTACTCGCTTGCTTCCTCCTCCGTCATACGAAGTGAAGTGACAATATCTTCCGCTTCTTCCCCCATAGTATAGATCAGAGTGTTCACCTGGTTCTCCTCTGGCTGTATGTCCAGACCAG
Source organism: Trachurus trachurus (assembly GCF_905171665.1). Lineage (NCBI taxonomy): Eukaryota > Metazoa > Chordata > Actinopteri > Carangiformes > Carangidae > Trachurus > Trachurus trachurus. Next base: position 33,680,799 of record NC_139903.1, read on the forward strand.
ATGCAATCCGAAATCTGTCGAACCTCCGAATCCATTTGGGCCACTCTTCTGGTTTGGTGAAATCAAACTTGGGCGGCGGGGGAATCTGGAACCGCTCCATGACTTATTCTTTTTCTTTTTCAGCTGCCGCGAACGTTAGCTAACCCCGAGAGTCACGTTAGCTACGCCAGCTAACTAAACTGAAAGTTTACAAAGCGGACAAGTAACGGTCTGTTATTATCTCATAGCGTGGTGAATGTGCAGCTCACAACTTGTCCACCAGAGCGTTTTGGAGATGTTGGATTGTGTATTTGGTGAGTTTGATGAGGGAAACCAAGAAATCCCATCAGCCTCGCACCGACAAATAAAGGAGCCTGCTGCTGCGATTATGGCAATGGGCCAATTTGCCAAAATGTTGAACTATCCCTTTAACTACCTGATCAGCTGACCAGCATTGTTGCATGTTGGTAAATGATAGCCGAACCACTAGCCAGCTCACAGAAACTGGTCAGAACCACTGTGAAATAGATGGAGTCTAATCAATGATCAATATCCTCTGCTGCTCGGCTCAGGGTCAGGCTGCTGTGATCACAGCACTACTCACGGGGCGTGGAGTTTTGGAAACTTCTGCAGGTCGTTGTCACTCAGGTTCTGCAGAGAGAGGCAGAGCAGTGTGTTTAGAGGAGAACCCCCCCAGGCCTGGCCCTCAACCTCCTGCTGGTCCACTCACCACAAATCTGGATCCACTGATGTTGTTCTTCATCACAGCCTTATCACAGCCAGACAGATTCATCTGTTGACGGGCAGAGGACCGGGAGAGAGGAAGAGAGGAGGACAAGAAGTGAGGCAGGAGAGGAAGAGAGGACAGGCTCATTAAAGGAATAGTTCACCAAAAAATTCACCCTCATGCTGATGAATACTCCGGAGTAGTTTTTTATTCCTCAAAGTGCATCTGGAGACCCGGGAGGCCGGTTCCTAGTCCAACCAAAACTTTATATGAGAGTAATAGGGCCCGACACGAAAACGTCTACAAAAACCATTTAATATTCCGCCACACTCCTCGTCCGCTGCAATCCAAGAGTCCTGAAGGGAGATAGTCCAGAGTTTACTGGAAACGACGTCATTTAGGACGTTTTTACAGCCTAAACAGTCCTGGATTGAATTTACCTGGTGCGCACTCTCGTGTTAACGCGATGTACGCAGACGGGACCGGACCATCTCCCTTCAGGACACTTGGATTGCAGTGGACGAGCAGTGTGGAGGAATACTAAATGGTTTTTGTGTAGTTTTATGGACATGTTTGTGTTAGGTCCTATATAAAGGACTACACACCCCCCTCTCAGGTCTCTAGATGCACTTTGAGGAATAAAAAACTACTCTGGAGGATTCATCAGCATGAGAGTGAGTCACTAATGACTGAATTTCATTTTCAGTGAAGCCATGACCCCCAGCCCCTCAGAAAGTAATCACTTCATCACATCAACATACAACAGTGTTAATGTTTTTACACTTGTGTTGTTGTGTCTCTTCAGGTGGTTGGTTGCCTTTATGTTGTGTTGCTTTGCTTTTGTGGTGATGTTGTCATTGAATTACAGTTTGGTAGTTGTTGTGTTGCTGTCCTCGCTCTCTGAATGCAGTCTGCCAGCTTGTGGTTGTGTGTTGTGTTGTGTTGTGTAGCTGTTGTGTAGTTGCCCTCTCACCCTCTTCAGGTAGTCTGCCAGCTGGGGGGGGCTCCAGCCCATCACCTCTGCCCTGGAGGGGACTCTGTCGGAGCTCATCCTTTAAGCTGGACCTGGACACGTCACAGTGGGACAGTGTGTGCAGAGCGGGAGGACGGGACCATCTGACAGCCACCTGTTGGACACAACTCGTCCTCCACCTCGCAGCCTCGCAGCCTCGTGGCTCAGCTCTTCCTGCTCGTCCACCTCGGAGCGACAGACGGCCCTCGTCCTCTCCTACCTTCTGTCCAACGGAAACCAAACGTCTCTCTCAGAAGACAGAGCTACGTCCGTCTGTCCTCCAACCGTCGGACTTCCTCCCGTGTGTTCAGCAGCGTGTGACTGGAGCGCCTGCAGCACAGCAGGGAGTGGCAGACATGACACAGAGGAACCAAGATGGCTGCCGTCTGTCTTCCTGTCTATTCTCTCTCTCCTCCTCTCTGTCTGTCTCTCTGCGTCTTGGCCTCTCTTTCCTCCCCCTCTCTCGGCTCACTGGAAGGAAGTGACAGAGTGACAGAGAGAAGGTTGGGTGATGGTGATGGCAGTAACCCCCTCCCCCACTTCCCCCCATGACCACAGAGCGGAACAGATACTGCTGCTGCACCCACACACTGCTGCTGACGACCTGTTGACAACCACAGACGAAGCAGAAGCTGACTCTGGATCAGTGTAAGAGCTCAGGCTGGTCCCAGCAGCAGTCAGCGCTGACCACAGGTCAGTTCACAGTCGCACATTCACACCATCCTCGTCTCAAAATGTCGCTTTTCCTGTGGGGGACGACTGAACAACACACATCAAAACCTTTTAGTTTTACTTCCATGTTCTGTCTTTTCTTTTTCTTTTTTTTTTACTTGTCCTCATTAGGATTTCACCCCCACTAAGTGTTACTGCCACTTTCACACCTCAGCATAACAAGGTCACAACCCCCTCCTCGGCAAGTCTCTATCAGAAGATCTACAGGTTATTTTCAGACATGGAGGCATTTCAGATAGTTGTTTGTTTGGTGACTTTACACATGTTCTCTGAAGGACCGCCTTCCTCTTAGGGACCGCCCACTTTGAGTCTAAGTAGTCTGAGGATCTCAGAACAGAGACGGCCTTCTTGACTAGTTTGTCCAGTCTCCTCCTGTCTGACTCTGCAGCTGAGATGCTGCTGCTCCAAAGACCACCACATAGAAGCTGGCTGATGCCTCCACAGTGTCATACAACACTCCCAGTTTCCTCGGCAAATAGAGTCAATTATCAATCAGTTTTCTGTACTCCCTGATGAAGCAGACAGTCACAGAGTCAAAGAGAGCTTCTGCAGGTGACAGGTAGGTGTGTAACACAGTAGTCTGCAGTGTAGGGGATGAGGAGGAACAGAGCCAGGCCCGTGCCCCGTGGTGCCCCATGGTGCCAACACACTGCAGTTGAATGTGGCAGGCACACAGTGATTTGCGGTAGACCAGTATCCAGTATCCTCTGTGAATGTGCTCAAATTGCATATTAAAGCAGAAGTAAGCGGAATGTTTGTGTTAATATAAGTCTTAAATAGTTCTATCTTCCGACGGGAATCACTTACATAGAGTGTTTGGTCTGAAACACGGGTCTGTCAGTCACTCTGCTCTGCTGTAAGCCCAGGAGAAAACTTTCCTTGTATCCTACAACCTTTATCCAATGAGGAGAGAGAACGGCATAAAGGGGCGGTCCTCTCTGTGTGTGCAGCCAAGGGATGCGCGTGAATGTGGTGACGTAGGGACGAGGGCGGGGACTGCTAACTCCATCTGCTGACAGGAAGTTAGCCAAAACCACCGGATCGCTTACTGCTGCTTTAATGAGATTTCAAGCAGGTCATCAAAATTGGGATGTACATTGTCATACAAACGTTTGGGCACCCTGGTCAAAATGTCTGTTAATGTGAACAGTTCATCAAGTGGAAGATGAAATGATCTCCAAAAGACATAAAGATACAGATGACACAACCCCTTACATTTTAAACAATACAATATTTTTTTTACTTTACAAACTGACAGAAAAGCTTTGGGCCCCCTGCATAGTCAGTACCTAGTAGCCCCCCCTTTGGAAACTATCACAGTGTGTAAATAGTAAATATCTTGTCTGATAAAGTTCTCTGAGAGCTCAAGTCTCCAGGCTGCTGCTTTGTTTCCCCTTTTCACTCTGACACTGTAGAAAACTAAAATAATACATTGATATTGATTAAAACAGTGAAAAAGAGTGTTTCATGATTAACTTTATGCCTTTTGGAGATCATTTCATCTTCCACTTGCTGAACTGTTCACATTAACAGAAATTCAGACCAGGGGTGCCCAAACGTTTGGATGACACTACTGTATAACGTATATAACTATCCTGCTTCAGAGCTTTATTCAGACATTTCATCTCTTTCACCAGCAAGAAATTTGATTCCTTGCGTTCTCCTCAAGCTACATCATGAGCTCTGTTCTGTCTTCATAGAGATTTCTGAACAAATAAATAACATCTATCAGCTATACAGTGTTTATTACTCAATGCTCATCTGCCACTTGCTTAATTTTTATACCAGAGGTGCCAAAACTTTTGCATGCCACTGTTAAGCTACAAACAAGACGCTGCCCTTGCCACGACCTAAAATTGGTAGTCACAATGCTTGCACCACCAAATCATCTAGACCCAAAGGATTTGTGGAACAGGCTTGACGAGGGTCAGGCCAGCCTGCTGGGAGTAATAAATTAAAGAGCAGTTGGTGTTTCATTTTGCCGTGAGGTGATGCTATGAGTATAACCAAATATGGCAACAAATCAAGCTTGTGACAGCTTTCATGATCCTGGGATGAGGTTGACCAAATATGAAGCTGATGTTGATGAAAACCGTAGGAGGAGTTGGTTCAAGTGTGAGGTCAAAATGGCTGACTTGATGTTGTTGTTTTGTTGTGTGCTAGACAGTAAAAGATGTTTTCGTACAACAGCCCATTTATTTTGATGCACATAGGTTAAACTGTAGGGGTTATAGACCCCCTTTGAAATTTGGCACTACTGAGGCATTTTGTGCCACATTTTCACTAAGCCTAACGTCTGTGCAAAATTTGGATCATGTTTATAGGTCATCAAAAAAGCCATTCATTTACCCAGATGTGACAGTGGTGGTCCTGTCACTATGCCTCCAGTTGATCATGTGCCCTGGCTACTTGGCCACAGGGATGTCCCTTTGGGTGACTGGCAAGCGCGCATGACTCTTACCCGGGAGGTGTGGGTTCAATCCCCGCCCGGGCCCTCTTCACCTTGCCACACATAGAAGAAGAAGAAATGGATGAAGAACAAAATGACCCTGACACCCTTTGGTGGTCCCAACAAGTGAATAAGAAGAGTCCACATCAGCAGTAGCAGCAGCAGCAGGAGGAGGAGGCCAAGGGTTCAGTTCATGAAGCAGAGTTTGCTACAAACAGCTGTTATGTCTTCTTGTCTTTGATGCTCAGAGTTCAGAGGCCTCTCTTCTGATTGTATGTAATGTAAAATTACACTGACTGTTTATATTACTCTCATGGATGAACACATAAAAACACACACACACACACACACACACACACACACACACACACACACACACAAAACCCACACCACATTCATTCATTCAAAGTTAGATAGTAACATGCTAACTGTTACCTAAACTCTGTGCCTGAAAAACTTTTCACTGTGCATCTGACAGGAGTTCACACAGGGCCGTTAACACACAACTTATATCATCATACCATCAGTCTGATAGACTGTTGAACCTCAGACATTCAAACTGATGCAGAGTGGATATGAAGCTACAGCTGTTTATAGCACATCTGGCTCTGTGCAGGAACTATCTGCTGTTCCTGCCTCAGATTCACACTTGTCTCAGCGTTGTAAGGAAACCCCCTGTTCTGCTTCCTCCTCTGTCAGTCATGGTGGGCAGTTGTGAAACTGAGCTTCACAACAGATCAGCCTCCAGAGAGGCAGAAGCAGCTCTCTGAAGGATTTTAGAATCCAGTCATTGACATCATCAAGTCTGGTGGGAGAGGTGCATGCTGTCCCACATGCAGAAGCTGTGGTTGCCGCTGATGGTAACAGCAGTGTGAAAATGCAAATCAAAAAGTGAGAAGAGTCTAAAACAAATGAGCTCATTAACCCTGACAGAGGAGATGATAACTTTAACATGATTGTTGTTTTGGCCATCTCCTCTCAGATTGGCCCCATCCAAAACTAGTGTGATTCTTGTCATAATGGCTGTGAAGTCTTGAGCTATTAAGGTCACACTGAGTTTGATCTTTGACTTGGGCACCAGTTACAGTAATCTGTTTGAGTGTTGGACATTTTTAACCAAATTTGAAGAAGTTCCCACAAGGTGTTGAGAGACATCTGTTCACACAGCCAAACCCATGCGCTGCATTTTACTGAATGATCATTAAAGGATAATTTACGTTTTTTACAACCTGGACCTTATTTCTAGCATAAAATACGATCATTTACTCACCCAGACAACTTTGGTGTCATTTGGAGTCGTTTTGACGAAATTAGCCCCAGTGGAGCGGCGCGTATATCCGTATAATGCGAGAACACGGGGCAGCGCAATGCAGCCTCTAAATAACACATTATCCACCGCAAAACTCGTTCATTTCGCCAATATATATTTTTTTAAGTATATTTTTTGGCTTTTCATGCCTTTATTAGATAGGACAGTTCAGAGTGTGACAGGGGCCGCCTGCAGTGAGGACTATAGCCTCTACACATGGGGCGGGTGCTCTACCAACTGAGCTAAACACCGCCCCATTTCGCCAATATTTAGTTATGATACACTAGTGCTATTCCCCTCCGAGCCCGTGGTGGCATGTTATCAACATCCAGGGTCTGTAGGTTGACCTTCTAACCTCTGACCTGGATGATGTCATCTCTGAGCGCCACGTGGCTCATTCTGATAATAATCATTCCGCTTCAACATTCGGGTCCATTTTTATCTCAACTAGCCGGAGCTTTAGTGAGTCCAGGTTGAGGAGAGGAAGCCTGTGGAAGCTGAACTTCATCCAGCTGCTCATTTTGTTCTGACAAGTCGGAAACACGCAGAAATGAACCGTAGTATTAGCGGTAGCAACAAGCCACGCCGCACGAGATGACATCATCCAGGTCAGAGGTCGGTAGGTCAACCTACAGACCCTGGATGTTGATAACAGGTCACCCCGGACTCAGAGGGGAATAGCACTAGTGTATCATAACTAAATACTGGTGAAATGAAGGAGTTTCTCTGCAGATAATGTGTTATTTAGAGGCTGCACTTGGGTGCCCCGAGTACTCGCATTATACGGATATACGCGCCGCTCCACTGGGGCTAATTTCGTCAAAACAACTCCAAATGACACCAAAGTTGTCTGGGTGAGTAAATGATCGTATTTTATGCTAGAAATAAGGTCCAGGTTGTAAAAAACGGAAATTATCCTTTAAAGAGCAGGATTTTTACCTTAAAGGGGAATTATGTAAGTCTGCTCGCTTTTCCACTGTTTTGGTTACTTTCCTCTCGCCCATGTGCATTTGTTTACAACGAAGCTGGTGAATGGAGAGGTGGATAACGTTACATACTGTAGCATATACGATGTTACGGGCGGCGCGTGTGTTTCTGTAGTCATGAACAAAAGATTACGAGTTTTGGAGCGCGTTTGTGTTGCGGTGCAGAGACGAGAGCTGGGACACCGGGGCAGCGGCCAGGTAGGCTATACACTGATGTTGCCAGGTTGGTTTTCAGCCGTGACGCCAGGTGAAGGCAGAGAGCCTCCGTTCTCACTCGTAACAAGTCACAAGTCATGTAGTTAACGGTCACAATTACTCTGAGCTTTTTAATTAAGGTAAAAATGTAGCATAGCCACGGGAGAAATCCTGCTTAGTTCCTCCTTAACTATGATACACTTTACCTTAATTAAACAGCTTTGAAGTAATTGTGATGGTTAAATAAATAACTTGTAACTTGTTACAGGGAGAATGGGGACTCTCTGCCTTCCACCTAGCGTCTCAACCTGCCAACCTTGTGACACAAATGCGCCCCGTAATCTGTTGTTTATGACAGATAAGACTACACAAATATAGCTACACATGGTAACGTGTAGGCCTATATGATCAATAACCTTATCCAGCGCTCCATGGATTGATTTCTCAGTGGCTTTGTTAAATACAAATGCACATGACTGGGAGGAGGGTTAGTAAAACAGAGGAAAAGTGACCGGACTTGCATAGTTCTCCTTCACACCAAAAGCTTTCAAAGCGTCAAAAACGCTTGAGGGTGTGCTTCAGACAAGACAGCTTCCAAAACGGCAAATATTTTCAGCCGCTTTGGTCGCTTGTCACGTGACTGATGTCAAAGTTGGATCGCGCTGGTCATCGGGGAGCCGAAGGACGTCGATCTCTATTCTGACAGGTTGCCGCCGAACCGTGTCACAGCTAATTACCCTAAAGTTAACCATGGCTCAACTTCTCATCTGGTGACGATTTGGAAGCTTTGGAAGCGCAGTGACGCCAGTTGACGCTTTGGATGTGTCAACTGTGTCAAATGAATTGACTTCCGGCGTTTTGACGCTTTGGAAGCTTTTGGTGTGAACGCACACTCTTTGGCTGCAAAAAGAGGCCCAGTGGAATGGAAGTTTATTTAAAAAGAACCTATACTTCTCACTTCTTCACATGGTTTACTTCACCAAATGTTTTGGTAATGAGTTAATGGTCTTCATCACAAGTTTAAAGGTAGGGTTGGAGAGCCGATTCTGGAGCAATTTGTTCCTATTCTGGAGCATTTGTTTTTACAAAACTTAATAGGTGTGTTTCCACTGGGGTAATTTTACGTTATTGAAGTTTTACTCTAACACAGTGCTTCTCAAAGTGTGGGGCGCGCCCCACTGGTGGGGAACGGAGACATGACAGGTGGGGCGCGACAAATGGGAGGAAATTTTCAATTTCATGCCTATCTTACTGTAAATGCTATTGACAACAAAGATAATTCACTCTAAACAAAACAGCCACACACAAACAAAGTATGAATAGCTAAAATTATTAAAAAGCATTAGGAGATCGGGAGAAAAAATGTAACCAGGAACTAAAGTGCAAAAACAATGATTGACGTCGGGATGTTAATTGCAGCGGGCCAATATTTGCAGCAACAAGGTAGCAGCAGCAGCAGGAGCAGCAGCAGAGAATTTCTAATAGAGACTGGCTCTGGTAGCAGGCTGCTGGGCGCCGAAGCACCGCGAATAGCGCAGAACAGAGACCGCTTTCCTTCGGTGCTCAAGTACCGGTTGTGTAGTTCAGACCAGAAGCGACTCGCGCCCTGCAGCAATCGGTTCGGCATCTGGTCAATTTTGTGCGCGAGCCGCGAGTAATCGCGTCAATCTTGGCAGGAAGTCACACATGAAACAACAAGAGAATCCGGTCAATTGTCAAAGTAAAGCACTTTTCAAAATAAAACACAGCGATGGACAAATGCGATCATATTTGTGTGCGTTTTATAGCTTATGTCAGACTCGAGAGAGATGAAAGCACGCACACACACGCACGCACACACACTTACACACTTCTCAGCTCAACATTGAGCATGACTTGAGGCAGTTTCAAGCCTGCAACCCCGAGGATGTGCAGTGCAAAACAGGCACATTGCAGCCACTAATGCAGGGAAAGTTCACTTGTTCATGTTTTTGTTTTTTGCACAGATTGCAAATGAAACACTGTTTCATTATTTGACTACTGTAGCCTACTTTCACGTTTCGTTTTTGATCTGCATTTTTATTTTCTCTTTTTGAACTTTGTGTTATTTCATGTTTTTGATTTTGACATGAAATATGACTGATATACTTGGTGCTAGTAAGTTCAATAAATTTGAAGTAATTTTTGTTGGGGCGACGGGGGGAAGTGGGGCTTGAAAATCCCCACTTGTTAAAAGTGGGGAATGACGAAAAAAGTTTGAGAACCACTGCTCTAACAACAAATTCTGGCAAAACCTCTGTCTCTGTGTCCATGTATAATAATGATACTGTTTTTACATATTTCTATACAGTACCATAAGACTAGGGCTGGGTATTGCCAAGGACCTCACGATACGATACGCATCACGATACTTAAGTCACGATACGATACGATATTGCGATATCCAAATTTTGCGATATATTGCGATATTCTACATAGTTCACTGAAAAATATAAAAGGCATTATGCATCTTAAAATCCGAGTTGTATGTACATCAGATGATAGTGATAATTTATGGGACAAAGTAACTGAGTCAAAACAATGTAATTCAAATTATCCATGCCATTTTATACAAGTGCAAGTTACAACAACATATTTGCATGTACAACACACTGTCTGAGGTAGCAGTACAGTGACACCTCGCGGATCAGAGGTGCAGAAGTCGTACTGGATTTACGTCTGAAACATGATTTATTATTTGAAAAAAAAAATTTTGAAATGTTTTTTTTTTTTTTTGAAAAAAAAAAATCGATATTTAAATATTGAATATCGATAAAGTATCGTGATATATTGCCATATCGATATTTTTGCCCACCCCTACATAAGACCATCAACCAACTTGGAGGAGCAGTTTCATGGACACACTCTTGTCTATTGTTCTGGTTTTCCCTGTTTTTGGTAGTTCAATCAATCACTGTTTAATAATGACCATGATCATTTGGGGGGAAATGTTGAGATTATAATGGGGGTGTTGCATGGAATGTTTGGGCTAGAGTGGGAGAAGTTGTCTGAAACTTTTGTCTTTTCACACTGCTCTCGGCCACAAATTACACTCTACACCAGTGTTTTTCAACCTTGGGGTTGGGACCCCATGTGGGGGTCGCCTGGAATGGGGTCACCTGAAATGTCTAGTAATTGATTAAAAAATATATTTTATTAATTTATTTAAAGGGACAAGTGTTTTCTCACTACATTTATGAGCCTCCGCGCACCGTGAAATTATTTGACCGGCGCAAGACAGACTCATGTTTTCATTCATCAAGAATTAAAGTCAGAGGTTCAAAGACGATCAGATACTGTCGTAGTTCCGACCATAAACGGCGGTTTGGCGGCGTTATACTCATGACTCGCCACCAAACCGAAAGTAAGGAAACGCTGGTCGGCTCGACCAGCATTTCCACCACCACTAATAATAACAAAATAACAATAGAGACAAAACGATATATTTATCGAAAATGGGCCCATTAACAAGTGTGGGTAGCGTAGATTCATCCACATTAATATGAGACTTTTTTATTGTCGCTGAATTTTTCGTTCTGCCGATGGAGAAACTCCTCGTTGTCCCTTTAATTATTAGTCTATATAAAATTATGATTAAAAATGTACAATCTTAAACAACTGTAAACCACTGCTCTACACAGTACATACATGATTGTATAGGTGTGGAAAAACTTGTCCTCTCTCACACAATGTACTCGAAAAAGCACATGGATTTAGAGAATTTGCCTATTAGTCACAGTCACATCCAACTGTCCATTGACTAATACAACATTTGGTGCTGATTTCCTGAGAAAAGCTGAAGTTTTTAGCTCCAAGGGTTTCCACAATGTTACCTTTAAGACTCCTGCACACCTCTCTGCACTTTATCAGCTGATCGCCTGAATGGCTGAGGAGCTAAATCACTTCTTCGGTTGCTTCACGCGACTGCACAGTGCCATCATTAAAGGGACAACGAGGAGTTTCTATTCGGTTATAAAAAAGTCTCACGTTAATGTGGATGAATCTCCGCTACCCACACTTGTTAATGGGCCCATTTTTGATAAATATATTGTTCTGTCTCTATCGTTATTTTGTTATTATTAGTGGTGGCGGAGATGCTGGTCGAGCCGACCAGCGTTTTTTACTTTCGGTTTCGCAACGAGTCATGAGAATAACGCAGCTGAATCGCCGTTTATGGTCGGAACTACGACGGTATGTGATCGTCTTCCAACCTCTGACTTTAATTCTTGATGAATGAAAACATGAGTCCGTCTTGCGCCGGTCAAAATAATTTTACGGTGCGCGCGGAGGCTCATAAATGTAGTGTGAAAACGCTTCGCTTTTCCAAAACTCCTCGTTGTCCCTTTAAGTTTGTGAATGATAAAACTGTGATGGGGCTCATCTGCATACAGGGACGAGGTCGGTTGTCAGCATGGTGTGCAGAGAACAAACTGATCCTCAACACCTCCAAGTATTGTCAGAGACCTCTCGTGTTTGACCTGCTGCCCACAGGGAGCCACTTCAGAACAAGCCAATCTAAAACGGACTCAAAAAGAAAAAACCTTTACCCCAGAGCAGTCGCTGCACTGACACCGCACTTTAAAATGCCCCAGTGCAATATACTGTTAACTGGTTCACTATCCTAACGTGCAATATCCTCTTTTTCTATTAGCATGAATCTGCCTGTTGTGAATATATTTTATTTAACTCTGCTGTGTCTCTTACTGTTGTTGTCTTTTTAATATATTTTCGAAATAACATCACATTTCAGAGTCTCTCCTCTACCCTGGGAGCAGCCCTCGTGGCACTCTCAAACATTCTGAAAAAATGTTCTAGTTTGAATTCTTTTTGTGTTTTTTTTTAACCCTTCATTTGTACTTCATTTATCTAATATGGAGAGACATTGAATCAATAAGTGTTGTGTCTCTTGTAATCTTGTAATGTCTAGTGTCATAATGTCTGTTGATGCGTATAGTTATGTAAAACAACACTGAGTAATAAAGTTGACGTCGACTTTAGGAAATATAACTCTGGTAGCCTGTGTAGGTGGAAGTGCAGAAAACTCAGGTCATGCTCCACCCCCTTCTCCAAATATGGCGAAACAAATCGAGATTACAAGCTGACTCGACTTGAAATGAATTAATAACTGATTATTAAGCAAAGTTTTAAGCTGTTGTCTGTGTGTGTCCTGGTCTGGTGTGGGGTCAGCTGCTAGGTTAGACAAAGAGGGCAGCTCAGTGTAGCTGCATTTTCAGAAAGTCAAGTCTGTCATGTCAGTAAAGTCAAGTGTGGCGTCGCCTCAGTCTGGTCATTAATCAGCTCTGAGGGAAGAAAACAAACTTCCTCTTCTACTTCCTGTTGATCAAACTCAGTTTCGGCTGCTGCACAAACACTGAATGTCTCTGATGAGCAACCACATGCAACATCTGCACAGCTGCCCCGGTCCAGATCGAGGTGGTTTACATTGTTTCAGACCAGTGACAGACGTGAGGGGGCAGTCTGAGACATTCACTGACACACTGGTGACTCACTGTGGGGTTGTTGTGGTGCATTAAATGACACAGAACATGTAGCAGCTGATACAATCAGAAAACAACCCAGTGGAAACAGACTGTGTATTTATTAAAATCCTCATCTCCACAACATTAGTGTCGTAAACAAACAGACAACATGGGCTGAGAGAGCTTTTTAAAATAAAATTTAACAATTTACATCTGTGTGTTTACCTTTGTTTTTGTGTGAATAAAGACAATGAATAGCTCAAAGAGTTCCAGATAGAAAAAAAAACATTTTATCTGCTGGAACTTAAACACATCACCATCAGACTCATCATCATGTTAAAGTTTGGTCTCTTTTTGTTCTCCCATTGTGTCTGGGCTCTAACGACGTCTCTGACAGAAAGGACCTCCTCCACTCTTCAACACTCGGAGTCATTTTCACTGCTTCAAGTCCCAAGAAGCTGCAACAGCTGATCCGGTGTCAGACCAGAGAGTGGCGGAGAAAACTAACAAAATAAGAGTCTGGCTGCAAATAAAAAGTAAAAGTCTGAGGCAGGACTGTGGAGGAGCGACGGCAGCCTGCAGCGTGACCTCTCCTTCCTGCCTTTATGCTCCGGTCTCAGACTCCACCTGCCTGAAGAAGGGCTGGGGGGGGGGTCTTTGGCTGCAGAGCATCAGTGACTCTTCTTTGATGAGCCGAAGCCTGAGAAACCCATCACCGCTGCCATCTCGTCATCCTCCTCAAAGTCCACATCCTCCTCTGCCCGACGCTTCCTCTCCTTCTGCTTCTCTTTCTTGTAGGCCTTGGCCTTCTCCTCCTGACAACATGAACAGAGACAAACATCTGGGCTTCAGTCTGATTATCGGCTCTGAATCTTGTTTCGTTACTAGGGATGGCTGTCGTTTAGGTTTTATCCCATACCGGTGCCAAACCGGTACTTTTGAAACGGTGCCGGTGCTTAAAGGTATAATGTGAAGGAATTCCCCCCATCTAGCGGCGCGGTTGCATATCGGAACGTATTCTTGATGTTGCATTCACGTGAAATCGGGCAGACGTCAGACAGACAACAGACGCTGCATGTAACAGCAAAACAATACAGGCGTGACAATATGTTGTCATGGTGATGTGGTATTGTTCACCTGACCCACGTTTTACCGTCTTTCTCTCGTCGAGTAAAATGACATCCGGTCTAGGGCTGGGCGATATGGCCTAAAATCAATATCATGATATATTGAGCAGTTCACCTCGGTAACGATGAATGGACGATAACTACTCAACCCCCCCCTGCAAAGGACCCTTGGACCTATTTATTGCAATTATTTTTTATTGCCATATCTGCTGTATTTACAGAGGTGCCACTTTAAGGGACTGTAAAATTACACTGTCTGAAAATATGTTAAGAAAATACAAATAAAGTACTTTTAGTTGTTCAGTTTTATTGAACAACTGATAAGCACACACAGCACACATTAGGCTACAGCATTTCTTTTTGAAATAAACTGCTCTTCCTCCTCAACCAGATGACTACCTCAGCAGCCGCAGCCGCTTCAACTTTTGAACATTTTCACTAGTTGTGGCTGCCGCTGCTTCTTAATTATCGCTGCCAATATTTCATAATGCGGTCGGAGCAGATACACAGTAATAATCTACTCTCACTTTGTAAACTTCGTAGTACATAGTACGGCTCTTAAAGGGACATGAACATAGCCTACCAACACACACAGCCAAAAAAGACTTTTCTTTTCTTTTTTTAAAACCAAATTTACCGACTTGGGCAAAATGACGTCGGTTATTGTCATCAATTTCGGTATCGGTAAATTTTCGGTTTATCGCCCAGGCCTAATCCGGTCCGATATTGGCCAAAATTTCAGGATCGAATCTCGGAAAAAACAACTACAGCCCGTCCGATACCGATACCTAAGCCCAAATGCTCAACTTCACTTTCCGCGACATGCCGTAAGACACTATCGCCTCAGCAACAGCTGTTTCATGGCGTGCTGTAAACAGAGATGCAGCTGCTGCTGCTGCAGCATGTGTAAACAGAATGCTAGGTTTCCCCCAGCGGCCACCAGGTCTTACTTTTTAGCGTTTATTTATTTTTTAATCAGTCTTTGTGCTCCGACAACACGTGATCAGGTGTCTTTTTCATCACCTGACAACGTCATAACTTCGTTGCGCATAACGGGACACGTCACAGACATCATGCTCATCAGACCGCTGCTTCACCAGCTGACCGAGAGGAACGCACCGAGTCCACGCCGAACTCGTAGCCATTAACATGAGTCGAGCCGCGGCTCCAGAGTCTGAGCCACCCGCTGTAGCAGCTGTTAGCTGTTAGCACGTCGTCCCCTGCAGCCTCAGAGCTCCGGGGCTCTGTGAGCCCAGATGCTTTCATCAGATGTGAAAATGACCCAGTGTTTCATTTTTCAGCTCGTGCGGTTCGCGTTTACACACGTTTAGTAGATTACAGAGTATCTTTGGTAGATCCGTGAGTGTCACGTTTCCATGAATAAACGCTAAATGTTTAGCTTGTGTGGACAGTGTGCTGTCTATATTGTTAGTTTATCTGTCTGTCTGTTAGTAATCTGTTGCCTGTTTCTTTCTTTCTTTTTTATTGGACTGGGAGTCTGTAAATAAAGCTACTGTATCTCTATCTCTTATGACGACTGACCGGGAAAAGACACGTGGTCATGTTTACATGACTCCAGAATGGAAAAAAAAAAAAAAATCTCTGGAGACACCAGGCAGTTGTTTTTTAGTTTTTAGTGCAGACAATTGATATTAGCCTATTTATCTATGGAGTAATTTTATTATTTATTTTTGTGGTTGGTTGAACAGCATTTCAAGAGTGCAATCTGTAAGACCTGGTATTACATAAATGTCTTACAAAAACACATGATAATAATATTTTAAAAATGTACAGTTAACTTTTAAAATTGATCTTAAAGCCTAATGGGATCACTCCTTCTAAATTATACTACTCCATTAATGAATCTGTTACCTATAGGGCCCTGCCATCAGTCAATGGTCAGGGTCAGGCCCCTGACACAGCCCTACCACTGGCTTCAGTTTTCTGGGGGAAACCCAGGATTCATATTTATTTTATTTCTTCCTTTAGGGGAGCAGAATATTTGTTGCACAGTTTTTAGATTTCCATATTAACTCTTTCACTTCCAAAGACGAGTTATCTCGTCTTAGCGAATCCAAGCGTAGACTGCCAAAGACGAGATAACTCGTCTTAGCGTTTTTTTAATTGCAACGCCATGTTGAATGTCTTGTCCTACTCCTCTGTGAAGATCAGACTTGTATCATCAAAATAAAGTGCAGGAAAACACATTTGGATTGAGAGATATAAAAAATATAGCGTGTTTCTCCCCCCTCACGGAGCGGAGCGGGTGTCTGACTGCAGCGGCGCCGCTCCGTGACACTCTGGCCGCCGGTGAGAGCTTCGGGGGCGGCGGCGGGGCTCATGGCGGCTCGGCAGCTCGTCGAAGCTCCGTGCAGCTCCGTGATACAAAGCACAAACGTTAGTAACAACAACCCCGTTGATCGCTCGTCGTTAGTCGTCAAGAGAGTTGGGAAAGTCGCCAGATTTTGCTAGAAATCACTCGGATAGCAGCTTGAGAATCCCGCGATCTAGTGTGGATGAGGAGCGGACGGCGCCGGCGAACGTGACGAGGAGAGCTAAAGATGGTGGGAGTGTCTGTTGTGAGCAGACTGTCTGTGGCTGTGAGTTCAGGGGGCACGTCAGCCAGAGCTGTAGGCCGTGTGTGTGTGTGTGTGTGTGTAGATGTGTGTGTGAGACAGAGAGAGTGAGTGAGACCGCTGCCTGCTGACCAGAGGAAGCTGGATCTGATCTAAAGCGCCGTGTTTCGGCTACAAAAACCTGTCGAACTGATCCGAACACAGACACACACGCACGCATACGCACACACACGTACATGCACACATAACGCATGCACACACACTAAAAAAAGGAAAGAAAAAGTTGTAATTCAAAGAAAAGAAAGAAAAGAGGCTGCAGTAGTGTGTGTCAGTAGCTAAATGTTTTGTCTTTTGTCATCAAAAGTCATTTGTCAGTGTTGATTTAGTTGTTGTTTACAAGAGAACAACTGTACAGATGTAGAGTGTCACTAAAGCAAAATATAAAGGAGCCAATTGTACTGGTTCACCTGAAAATGACAGCCGACTTTTCTCAAGATTTTGGTGCCAAAATGGCATTTTGGGCTAAACTAACCTATATTCAACCGCCAATTTCACAAGACTGGAACAAGATAGAAACAAACAGTTTTTTTTGCTGGAAACTAGAGACCCTCATCTTTCCTTTGATGGGTTGAATGTGTATGTAGTAAGAGTACATAATATATGGTGGGTCTACGAAAATCAGTCAAAAAGCTGGAAAATGCCTGGCAGGCTGGAGGAAGCTGCTGTGAGAATGGCTGGCAGTCAAAGAGCATATTAAGCAAAGTAGCCTACGTCTATACAAATTATATGTATAACATGAACAGGGGAAAAGACGGTATCGGATTGATATCGGCCGATACTCTAAGTTGCAATATCGGTATCGGACATGAAAAAGTTGTATTGAGCCATCCCTAGTTTTAACAGGCGCTACCTGGAAAACTTTCTCCCCGAGCCGACAGCTCCGCTGAGTTTCCGTGGTTACCTACTGACCTACCACTGAACGTAAAAAATGGCGATGCAACATGGCCGCCTCGGTTCGGTGCGTCGCCCACTTATGTATTTGTAACGTCTTGTAACAACTCATTCTAAGGTACAAAAAGCTTTCATTTGTATGCGGGTGTGTTTCGACTTCAGTGAAATACGTATTTATGAAAGACATATTTGATTTTTGCTAATAAAAAGCCAAATAAGTTACACACTGGGGCTTTAAAAAATGGAAAACATACAAACTTTGTCTTGAAATGTTGCCTTTTTTTAAGGCATCTTGTGATGTGCAAGTTGAACAGAATATTAATATAAATAATATAAATAACTAAAACTAAGAAATAAATTAACCAATATAAAATAAAAAGTTGTGCGTGTACTGTGATTATACCAGGCTCCGCTGCAGCCGAATAAACAGGCAATTTAAAAAAAACTTGGGGCGGTGTGTGGCGCAGTGGTTAAGGCGGCCGCCCCATGTAGAGGCTACAGTCCTCAACGCAGGCGTCCCCGGTTCGAATCCCGTGTTTGGCAGACCTTTCCTGCATGTCATTCCCCTTCTCTCTGCCTCCCCCTTTCCTGTCTATCTCACTATGTACTATCAAATAAAGGCACAAACGCCAAAAAATATACTTAAAAAAAAAAACTCTGCTCGTATCGGCAGCTCCATGTCACACACAAAAACTGACAAGGGGGGCGGTAGGCCTCACTAGAAATGAAGCACCGAAATCTGCGTTGCTTTTTGGTCTGGGGTCTCATTTATAAAACTGTGCGTGGGATTGTTACTAAAAGTGTACGTACGCCCAAAAGCCAGGTTTTGCGTGCGCCAGTAAATATTCAGACTTATAAAACCCTGCGTACGCACACTTGCAAGCAAACTTCCCTTTATAGATCACAGAGTTCCTACAAGTGTGCGCAGCTGAATCCGCTTCACGTTCCGCCCTGTTCACGCCCTGTTTTAACCGTAGATGGTCAATGCAAACCACCACATGAATGTGATCTGCATGTCAATGAGCCTGACGTGCTCTTGTTCTGTCGCTGTTGTGAATTAGCTGCAGGTGTGAAAGTGACAACGTGACGTGTTGCTGCAGCTGTTAACGGCGTCAGCGGCTCAGAGCGCACGCGGTGTTGTTTTGGTGCGCTGCCCTCTCACATGCTGGACCCGGTTCGGCACATAGTTACAACAATGACAACAGTTTTAACCTGAAAGAGTTATTAACCATTCATCATGGTCTCCCTCTCCCTCCTTTCTCCTCCAGCGGTGCCGTGGTGCAGAATTACGCACGGGGCTCACCGCTGTATTCATACATTTACAGTAATTAGACTGATCGATAAAACTTTGAATAGGCTAATTAGCGGAATCAGTTACATTCTGATGAATGATCAAACATGACACTTCTCTTGATAACAAGAAAACAGAATGTAACAATTGTGGGAACGATTACTGGATTTTTTTCTCCAGGGTTTGAGATTGAATTGATTCTCGATCATATGTTCACAGTATCATAGGAACATATAGTTATTTACACCATGTATTTATCCCATGCAGCCGCGGCGTCCTCTCCTCCTCCTGCGCTCTGGGAGTGGACAATATGACGGAGAGACGGTGGTGATTAAATATAGAGAAGGAATTTTGATTTTGAATTTTAAGTTAGATTCTAAGAAGATGTTTCTGAAACACCAGTCCGATGCAAAATAAGGGCGCTGTTGAATTAAATCACCGTGGCAACATGGATCTAACGCATACGGGTTGAAATTAAATGTGTGACGGCCGATAATAAAAACATAATCGTTCTTCTCACTCATCATTTCCTGAGTCTGACTTCAGTTCACCACCACACCGTCTGTGTCGCCAATTGGGAAAAGGAATCGAGATGACAGACGTCACCCCCAGATGACTGACATTATTATTGTGATACTATATTATGGTGAGTTGTAACAAAGAACGTAAACGTAAGAGAAAACTAGGCTATGTGAACATGTAGTCCTGTTTATACAGTAGGCCTACATGTAATGTAAACAGGAGAACGAACCCCCCCCCCCCCCCCCCCCGTGCCCGGTGACCGGTCCGCGGAGATAAAAAGGTTGGGGACCGCTGATTTAGACAACACACATGCAGGCTTTGAGCAGCTGGTGTCCTGCCTTCCTCACCTCCTCCCTCAGCTCCTTCATGCGCTCCTCGAAGTCGTACTCCTTCTGCTTCTCCTCCAGCTTCTTCTTGTTCACCTCAAAACGCTTCTTCACCTGGTCCAGAGAGGAGCGCTCCACACGCATGGACATGCCCAGGTTCCTCTGGTCTGAGAACACACAGCCACACACACACAGTATAGTTTATCTAAGGCCCCATCCTGGTCTGTTCTCATCATGTCTTTGTCTGTCTGAGCTGACGTAGACTCACGTTTCTTGCCGTTGATGTGATCCAGGAAGTTGATGGAATCTTTCACGACACAGTCACACACATTGCAGTAATAGCTGGAGAAGAAAAGTTCAGTTAATTCAAAAGGGTTTTCTAATATCAGTTTCTATAGTCTGTGGAGCGACTGTGGGACTCTGTACCCGCCCATCTCAGCCTGAGGGGTCGTCTTGGTGATGACGATGGTCTTCCCCAGTTTGGACTCCAGATCCACCTTGTAGTCTCTGTGACGCAGGAGGTCCCGCTTGACCGGTGGAGCCACTTTCCCTTTAAAGAGATGGAAAGAAGAGTTGACCATTACCGGGCCTGAACCTCTGACATCATCAGTGATGGGAACAACGGCCTTTTACCAACGCTGCTACTTTTTTCAGTAACGAGTAATCAAAAAAAGTTACTGTTTTCCCGTTACAACGCCATTATGACAATAAAATGCTTTTGCTACTTGACTCAAGATACACCGTTTAAGTGTAGGACACATTTTTTCAGTTCATCAACTGGCTGTAAAAAGCTGTTTATCTGTATCACTCCGCCTATCAGCTGTTTGGATCGGGGGCGGAGTGATAGCACATCTGTGTGGAGGAATACTGAGTAAGTTGGTCAGTGCAGTAGTTAGATAAACAGAGGTTAGGGAGGGCAGACCAAGTCATTTGACACATTTGAGCATTTTATAAAAAAGTAACCCAGTAGTTACTGTCCTTGCAATTAATGACTTTTATGATGTAGTATCTTACTTTTTTGGGAAAGTAACTAGTAACTACAACTAATTACTTTTTCAACGTAACGTGCTCAACAATGGACATCATCAACTCAGAGGAGAACTCAGGGAAACAGAGGGAGATATAGAAACAAAACTGAAGATAATTGACTGTATCTAGAATAATAAACAGATCTAATCTCCTTCATTCTCTAAATCAGCTCTGAAAAAATAACCAAACGTTTACTTCCTCACCATCTCTCCTCTCTCGGTCTCGCTCCTCGGCCAGTCGTTTCTGAGCCAGGTTCTCATACTCCTCCTTGTCCCACTTCCGACGGAAGTCATTTTTACTGGACTGAAGGGAGAGACAGGTGGGAGGGGGGGGGGGGGGGGGGGTCTCAGTCATACATGATGGTAAATGTACACATATACAGATCATACACAGGTTTTGTGGTTGAACCTAAACCCTGATGTGAGACAGGACACGTACTGTCGCCATGGCAAAAACAGCAGAGGCCAGATGTGTAAATGATGTGAAGACACCAAATCTCTGTGGCACCATTCCCATATAAACAGTGCCAACTCCCTCTTTCCTCGGACACTGAATAAGCTGAGACACATTAATATATCAAAACTAACCTTGAATTAATTTTGCAGTTAATACTCACTAGCAGTTTTACAGTTCATTAAAGGGATAGTTCACCAAAAATTCAAATTTCACTCATTATCTACTCACCCTTATGTCGACTAAGGGCTGGGAGAAGTTTCAGAGTCCTCCGTCCCCTCTCGGAGTTACGGGGGGGTCCGCGCAGCAGTACTTGTCCATATAATGGTTGTGAATGGTGCTCACTTTTCTTCGTCCAAAAAGACACACCAAAAAACATCAAAATACCCCCATAGTGCTCGTCTGTAATGTCCATCTTGTATTGAAGCCCCGACATGAGAAAGTGTTCCGCCGGTCACAGGAAGAGCAGTGAACTGAGACACTGGGAGCTTCCGCTACAAACAAGCTTAAAATATAGACTTATTTAATTTTTTTCGGAACAATTTCTCATGTTGGGGCTTCAATACAAGAGGGACTTTACAGACTAGCACTATGGAGGTATTTGGATGTTTTTTGGGCTGTCTTTTTGGACGAAGAAAAGTGAGCACCATTCACAACCATTATATGGACAAATACTGCTGCACGGACCCCCCCGTAACTCAGAGAAGGAACGGAGGACTCTGAAAATTCTCACAGCCCTTAGTCGACATGAGGGTGAGTAGATAATGAGTGAAATAAAAATTTTGGGTGAACTA
Organism: Trachurus trachurus; assembly: GCF_905171665.1. Lineage (NCBI taxonomy): Eukaryota > Metazoa > Chordata > Actinopteri > Carangiformes > Carangidae > Trachurus > Trachurus trachurus. The sequence continues at coordinate 33,702,755 of NC_139903.1, forward strand.
TCCCTTTAACAGACATTGTGCTCACGGTTTCCATCTTTAATAGCCTGTAGCATTTACACAGTAAAGGGCCGTTTTAATGTTAACTAGTACTTAACAATTACAGCCCGTCATTAATATCGCTCTAATTCCAATAAGTGAAGTCTACAGTGAAACCAGACTTATTACTCTTTCAGTAGGAATGTGTCTATATTTATACTTGACTAAAACGCAGTCTAATCTGCTGTTTCACGAGCTTTTCGTGTCCGTTGTACTGCTACATGCTTCGGGGTGGTTTATCGTCAATTTAATGTGAAATGCTCGTTCACGACGTGCTTCTTTGTTTGTTTTGAGCTTTTATTCTGAAGGAGCCAGGACTCATCTTGTTGTTGTTGATGCTAGAGGAGCTAATGCTAATATTCAGAGACGCACACGGACCAACACAGTGACCACTCGTTGATCAATCTTTGAAACAACGTTAGAAAATCGCCCTAGTGTTTAAAAAGAGAAGCGAGAACTCGTGTCGTATTTTGTGTTAGCTGGTTTGTTCAGGTTAGCTGCTAGCTGATGCATCGGGACCAAGCAGCAGAAAGGGCTTTTTAAAGACTTTAAACGGGACCGGACTGTACAGTTAGCCTCTCTGTTACGCGCACACATGTATGTGAAACCGCCGCCTCGGTAGACTCGTATGTTTTTGAATTTTAAACGTAAAAAACAAAGTGAGCTGAGGGACTCACCCCACTGCCGGACGCCATCTTGTTTCTTTAATGACAGGATAGTAGCGGAAGTTTGTTTAAATGGTGAAGACACAGATGTGTGGTGAAGAGCTCCGCCTGCAGGAGCGGAGGACCAGCACTGAGCAGTGAGCACTGGACCAACAGCCACAACACCACTAACATACTTTGGTGAAAATAAAAGAAAAAAAAGAAGAGTCAACACACATGAAAACAGTTACAATGAACAAATACAAACAAGCAAAAAGAGGAACAGGAAGAAGCATAAACTTCGGCTATTAATCCTTATCCTACCCTTTCTCTATAGTTCTCAATCATTTGTTTCCAGTCGATCATCTGTTGACAAGCTTTTATGTTTGTGTCCACACAAGAACCTATTTACTTAGGTATGCAGTATGCACATATTTACAAAACAATAGAAAAATAATTGATGTAAAGAACAAATAAATAAATATCACCATGTGACTGTCAAAGTCCCTCTTTCTCAGTGTAATCTATGAATACCATGTTTTTGGTTTTGCTTTTTGAATTGGCTCATGGACACTTGCCTCTGGACCATGGATGTATTATATTGCTCTGGACCTACAGTCTATGCTCTGACTCTGGACCTTCTTTTTACAGTCTGTGCTCTCAGCTCCGCACTCAATCCATTCCACAAATCTTCTAACCGCTAATGCCACCTAGCGGACAGAATATGTAACAACACTGAATCATAACATCCCCCTGTCTTACATGTAAAATGTACGATTGCTGTAACTTGCTGATAGTTAAACTACATATTTTGTGCTGCATCAAGTAGCCTATTTCAACTACTTTCTGGGTCATGTTTTTGTAGTTTAACTACTCAATTTACAAACTACAATTTTGGCCTATAACATGAAATATTTTGTTATTAAAAAAATATACCTTTATAATATAAATTGTATTTTACCATTATTGTGTTCCAGAAGTAGGCCTATCTGAAAAAAGGCATGAATCATGTCATGACATGCCAATCCAACGCTGCCATTTCAATCAGTAGGCCTAGGCGTTTCCTTTACCATTTCTTTACAATATCAATTTTTTCATTTTCTACAACTGCTGTCCTACTCCATCACTCTGCATTCTTTCCTCTGCTTTTAAACCGGCCTGCCCTCCAGTATTCCCATTAAGCTGGCCTGCTCTCCCTATATGGCCCTGCCTGCCTGCCTTCATCAGCTCCTTTGACTGAACTATCCCCATTTATTGATTAATTATTATTCCATATTTCATGTTGTAAATTGTCTTCGTGTCTTACAACATCTATGTCACTTCTGCCCTTCCTGGGTGATGGATCCCTCCTGTCTCTCACCCTGAGGTCTTTCTTGGGAGTTGATGTGAGGATCTAAGGGCAGACGGCAGAGGATGTTGTAATGAGACAAACTGTAAAAATGCACAATACTACAAATAAACTTGCCTGCTTGTCTTGCCTTGCCAAAGTAGTTTAATGTAGGGACCTGATAGGCTATCAAATACAGTTAAGTAAAAACCATAGCTATAGGCCTATTATCTCCATGAGTAAAACACAGATTTTCCTAGCTAAATTCTTGTAGAATTATCAATAATTACAATTTAAGTAGAGTAAAGCAAAAGCACTTCAAACTCGTATGATGCTTGAGTAAATGTAGTCTGATACCCTGTCATTGTATTTCTCCATGAACCGGATCATGTGGTACAGGTGAGTGGGGCAGGCCCCGCCCCCCTCAGGTGCAGCTCATTAAAAAGCTGCTAAAGAGGAACAATGGCGTCCGTCCGTCTAAAGCGAAGGCGCTAAACTTAAACAGCCAAACATGTCAACGAGTGGAGTGGAAACAGCTCAGAGCCCGCTGCTCTCCTCCAGGTAACGACCAGCACACAAACACTTGGTTTGTCATGTGTGAAGGTTTCAGTTGAGTTTAGTTTATTATAGGCTGTGTTCTGGACTTAGCCTTAAAATTAAGATCAAGTGTGAAACGTCCCCCAATCAAAGCGGAGAACCAGCCCACCCCATTTTTTTTAATTGATAAAAAAATTAATATTTCCGAATCGGCAGTGATCACGTCATGTCTGGTGTGTTTTTGTTTGTTTGTTTGTTTGTTTTTGAAGTGGAAGTCTCACAATGTTTTCTGTTTGATCTTTGACACAAATCATAGCCTACTCTATTCAGATGTTTAACAGTCATCTTGATGCCACCAACCTTTATCATGTTGCTGGACTCCAAGTAAATTAGAGAATGAACATTTCACTAAAGGGTTACCTACTGTTTTCTACAGGTGGCACTGTGATAACTTACACTTTTGGGTAGATTGGACAAGTAGGCTAATGACGACTTCTGTCTAATGTGGAACACAAAACTTTAACTGCACTGCCATGAACAGGATGTGCAAAAAAATTCAAGCGCTGGACAGATTAGAATTGAAAAGATTTAGAGCTGACATCCTTACTTTGCAAAATTCAGTAAATTAAAAAATGGCTGACTTCCTGTTGGGTTTTGGTATGTGTGCAGGGGCCTTTACAGGCCTTGGTGTGTTACATGTCACTACCCACTGAATTTCACACCTGCAGACGGAGGACTGTTACATTTTCTCGTTGGTGCTGCCAAGCCATTTACCTACGCCCCAAAGCAACACACTTTCTACACGTGTGTGTGTGTGTGTCTATGCTCTGTTTAATAAAAAAAAAACCCACCCCTTTGTACTTGGAAGTCAACTGGTTTAGCTCCTCTTGCGTGTGGGCGCTGAGCCCAGGTCAAAGGTCAGGCCAGGGTGTTGTGGGTTCTGTCTGTGATGACGATGCAGTTTCTCTTCAGCCTCTGCTTCAGTCCCTGGTCACACGTGTGTGTGAAGGGCTGGTCAGCCGCCATGTGGAGCGCCCCCCCCGACCCGCTGCTGGCCCCCAGCTCCTCCGGCTGCTGCAGCCCTGAGCCCTGGCTCCTCCCCGGCTGCAGCTCCGTCTACGACAGCCTGGTCAGGTGATTCTCTGCCTGCTTCCTCACTCAGTGAATTTGAAAGCATTTTGTGATGTTACAGGAGCAGTACTAAAACATGTGACATTTTGGTTTGGGCTGAATAATTTAAAAAATATACGAGTTAAATTAATCATGTTTTTTATAAAACCAAAATACACCTCTCTGCTACCACTGAACACACATGGCCTTTTTCTAACACTTAGGGTTCTTATACAGTTGGACATTACAATTAATCCCATGGGTGGGGTTAGTTGTAATGCTTCTGTTTCATGCAAATAATTTCATAAAATTATATCTGTATTAATTCTATCATTATCCTATATAAGTCAATACTGTTTTCAGAATGACAAGTGGAAAAAAACTACTACAGCGTAATCTAATTACTCTCATCAGACTACATTTTAGAATATTGATCTGTGTTTATGTGGACACATATAGCCTGCACAATATGTCTTATTTATCGAATACATTTTGGTCAAAAAGTAAGCAATGTAGCTGACACAGTCTGAATAGGTCTGTAGGGAGTTTTATTTTCATTGCACATAACGGGCGCTGTGACATGTCATTAAGCTTAGCTAACGCTAACATTTTCTGAGAGTTGGTAACGTGATTTAAATCAACGTTTTGTTTTAGACAACAAGACAATTAATAAAATCATACATAGTTGAATTGGGTGACTTACACAAGCAGCTCAGTAATCGAAACACAAGTATGGAAAAGCAATTCCCTTTTGTCGCCTGAAAACACTCCTCATCAGGTCAAAGGTTAAAATGGAACAGAAAGATTTTCACTTACAGTTTCTGCAGCATCTTACTGGTGAAATTTCAGATTCATGAGGAGAAAATCAGTTCCCTCTTTTAACCTCTTACTGATCTTGGACCTGATGACGTCTTGTGAATTGGTAACAAGAGAGTGATGTCGGCAGTAAAGAGAGATCCTGAGAAGTTTCTCTAAAGTCTGTCATTGAAATCTTAAATTTGTCCATTAATGTATATTGTTTAATTGTTTTTCATACTTTTCTGTTGAACTGTATCATTTCAACTGAAGTGATGTGTGACTGTCAATTTCTCCTCAGTAACGTCTCTCCGACCCCATCCCCCCCTCCTGTGATTGGCCTGCAAGGACGAGACAGAGCCACTGGCAACAAACCTCGCAGGTTAGAGTCGTGAACCAAAGATGTAGGGTCTGGGTCAGGTGAAGGACCAGTTCTGGTTCTGATGTGACTTATCACAGGGTGAAGATGATGCCTGACCCGTCTGTCTGCCTCCACTGCAGGCCGTCCATCCTGGAGCGCTGTATCCTGAAGGTGTCCACCAGCAGCGTTGGTGTGGGGACAGATGATCTGGACAAGAGGTTAGTGCAGCTGCTGGTCGCTCACAGTTCAGATAACAGAAAGTCAGTCTGACTCCCCCCCTTCCCCCCGGTCCCTGCAGGTCCCCCTTCGGCCGCCACCCGCGCCTCCCGGACCCAGCCAACATGGAGACCAACGCTGCCGTCCTGAAGCGGCGCCAGAAACAGATCCAGTACGGCAAGAACACCAGCGGCTACCAGAACTACCTGCAGCAGGTCCCCAGGTGAGCCGGGGACAGACAAAGACACAAAGCACATCCCATCTCTGCTCTTTGCCCCTTTTGCCTTTGACCCCCCCCCTCCTCCTTCTCAGACACCTGAGGGACCCTAAGCTCCACCCCTCCACTCCCAATAAGTACAGGAAGTACAGCCGGCGGTCCTGGGACATGCAGGTCCGGCTGTGGAGGCGGGCCCTGCACTTGTGGGACCCCCCCACTGACCATCAGCCAGAGGCCCCCACCACCGCCCAGGACCCAGTGGAGCAGCTGTAGGTGCAGCCAGGGCCAATGAAGGGTTAATTTAGCTTAAAGGGATAGTTCACCCAAAATTCTAATTTCACTCATTATCTACTCACCCTCATGTCAACTAAGAGCTGTGAGAATTATCAGAGTCCTCCGTCCCTTCTCTGAGTTACAGGGGGGTCCGTGCAGCAGTATTTGTCCATATAATGGTTGTGAATGGATACCATTCATCCAAAAAGACACACCAAAAAACATCCAAATACCCAGTGTCTCAGTTCACTGCTCTGCGTGTGTCGACCAGCGGAACAATTTCTCATGTCGCAGCTTCAATACAAGAGGGACATTACAGACGAGCAGTATGGAGGTATTTGGATGTTTTTTGGTGTGTCTTTTTGGACAAAGAAAGTTGGTATCCATTGACAACCATTATATGGACAAATGCTGCTCCGCGGACCCCCCGTAACTTAGGGAAGGCACGGAGGACTCTGAAACTTCTCCCAGCTCTTAGTCGACATGAGGGTGAGTAGATAATGAGTGAAATTTGAATTTTGGGTGAACTATCCCTTTAAGGAAAATCTAAACTGTAGTTTGTTCCTGAATTGATCAACTGCACGTTTTCAGTTCAAGTTCATACATGTTCATGGTTAACTTTCCAGTACTGAAGGGACTAATTGTTTGCACTTTGACTCTTTTGCCACTATTGATCTGATTGGACAAGGTCACATGTTACTGTTTATGGGAGCCACCGTTTTGACTCTGTTTTCGCTCTTCTATTTTACCTGATAAAATTATTGTCATGTCTGGAAAAGCTTCAGTTTTTAGCTGAATTACATTTGACAGAAAATTGGTTTTAATTTATCGACTGCAAATGACTAGATGAAACCTGAAGTCCCTGAACACATCGCTCCTCTTCTTGTCTGGTGTGTGCAGGCAGAGCCAGCTGGAGAAGATGACCTCTGAACTGTGTGAGGACAGAGGAGACAGGCAGAGAGAGAAGGAGGCAGCAGCCACCTCTGAAGCCTCCTCTGGGTCTCCCCCTGGACCCTGGACGGTCCCCTTCTCCCCGGTAACCCGCTCATCACCAATCAATATGTAATAATCTGAGGTCAAGTTGTAGGCCTACCTGTGTCATGGGTGCTAATGATTTACTGTGTGGTCGGACCCCGACAGACAGCCAGAAATACCACACTATAGAGTTAAAATGCTTTATCAATTATCCATTACTAATCGGTCCATTAAATCATATCCAGCTGGGTTGACATCTGTCCCCTCTACTCAGGACTCGGAGGCGAGCCGTCGTCCTCTTCGCTCCCCTCCTGGCCTCAGCTACTCCCTCAGGAGTCACCTGACCTGTGATGACAACATGACCGACTGGCTCCGCCTCCTGCTGGATGCTGACTACGCCCCAGGTGAGGTCCCGCTGGCCAGCTATGGTGCTGCTTTGGCTTCAGAGTTATTAAAACAACATACTGTTAAAATCAGAGCAAGTCACAAAGTGATTCACAGGAGCAGTTGTCCAGGACTTTCTGCATTTCATATTTCAACTAGGGCGTTAAAGAGGAACTAAGCAGGATTTCTCCCGTGGCTATGCTACATTTTGACCCTTAATTAAAAAGCTCAGAGTAATTGTGACCGTTAACTACATGACTTGTGACTTGTTAGGAGTGAGAACGGAGGCTCTCTGTCTCCACCTGGCGTCTCAGTTTAAGTTACTCAGTCGCCGCCCCGGTGTCCCAGCTCTCGTCTCTGCACACCGTGACTCAAACGCGCTCCGTAACCCGTAATCTTTTGTTCGAGACACACACACCGTGACATCGTATATGTAACGTTATCCACCGCTCCATTTATTGATTTTTCGCCGGCTACATTGTAAACAAATGCACATGGGCGAGAGGAGCGTAACCAAACAGTGGAAAAGCGAGCGGACTTGCATAGTTCCCCTTAAGTATGAATTTTAAAGACCAGTTAATCCATCAATAAATACTCCAGATTTAGATATTGATGGGGCTGCTCGGCAGTAAAGTGTTTAGAGGAAATTTCATGTTGGCATAGCCTGAAGCAGTGACTCGACTCCTAATCAAGACGATCTGTACTGTATGTCACCTCCCGTCTCTCCTTACTGTCCTATCGCATCAAAGAATAAAATGCCCCAACATAACTTTTAAAATGTAGAGATTTTATTGGTGAATGTCATAACACTTGATAGATTTATTTGGACATGATTTAGTTCATGATGGTCATGAACATCTTCAGTTTCTATTTTCTGTGTCATATTAGCTAAACATATAGTTTCAGCTTTCCTTTGTAGCGTCTCTGTGATGTTCCGGCCTTCACTACTGATTAATTTGTGAACCCTCCATCCAGCCTTAGAACCAGGTGTCAGGACTTTCTGTGACTTTGATTTCACAACAAAGCACTCACTTAACCTGGAGCTCCAGGAGCCACCAACCAACAGCTGCTATTTGGTTTCTCTGAACACTGATAGAGATTTTAAACTTCCATCACCCTGACATGTCTTGTTCTCAGTGTGACTGACTGTATACTGCTGCTGACAGGACATTGGGTACCGCCACTGCACTTCCTGTTTTATCACGTGATCACTGACAGTGTTGGTTACATTACTGTCCCTCAGTGTTTTTAATTTCATAATTTAATCCAATCTGATTGAGTAACAATGAAAGCAAAAGATCAACTTCCTATAGGAACCAATGCCCACTTTCTGTTTAAGCCCAAACATATCAGTGTCCAGTCTGAGCAGCACCTTGTGTTTTCAATGGTCTCTGATGGTCTCTGATGGTCTCTGATGGTCTGTGATGGTCTCTGATGGTCTGTGTTCTCCCTCTCAGATCTGGGCTGTGACGACCAGCAGGTTCCTGTCTTCTCTGACCAGGTTCTGTGGAACCGGTATTGATGTTCTCTGTTCCTGTGCCGGTCTGGAACCAGCAGAGTTCTGTCATCGTGCCAACGTGAAGCCCTCATCGTCTGAATTGTGACCTGACGTGTGTGTGTGTGTGTGTGCGTGTGTGCGTGTGTGTGTGTGTGTGGGGCTAGCTGGCTGGCTGTCCTTTTTTAAGATCACTGCAGATTTACTATCCCAATCCCCCATTGTCTGTTCTCGGAGTGGGGGTCCTCAGAGGAAGTGTTGAGATTTCCCAGCTGCTCTTGAACACATCCTCCATGCTGCTATAGTTTGCACTTGTGTATTGTGTTAAGCTGTCACCTGCACCAGGTTTTACTTTGGGGAAGTCACCTGTTTCTGTTGTCACATTGTCTTGGCCCCACCCTCACCTTCTCTCTGGCTCCTCCTCCTGTGCTGCCATGTTTTTTCTAAAAAACAGAAACCTTGAGCACTTGAGGGGAGCAGTTTGTTTAGTGCGTTTTCTCTTTTACTGTGTTTCTGGATTTGTTGTGTTGCTTGAACCTGATGAGCAGAGCTGAAAGATGTGCTTAATAAAGATAAAATAATAAAGTGTTAATTCACACTGAGCTCAGTTATTCTTTAATGCCTCTGATTGGTTGCACACGTGCAACCTCTCTGTGGACACACAACACATTAATTATGACGATGGGTGCAGAGACACAATTCTGATGTTTCTATCTCTCTGACTGTGGAGGTGCAAGGTCAGTTCCACACTTCCTCCTTAATAGTTTCTTCCTCTTAGCTATGTATAGTAGCCTACTTAAAGACTCGGTTAAAGTGTTGCACAGTGACTGCAACAGCTTGAGGTAAATTCTTAACTCTGCTACTGCCAGTCAGGTGTCTCATATCTAACACTTAAGGTTGAATTTCTCTTTAGCTGAGTAGCTTAAATGGTGTTGTATGGAACTCTTAAAGGGGTTTAATGCTTATGGAGGGAAAAGTAAGTGATTTACAGCAATGAAAGATTTTTTTTACTGAAAGTCTGTTTCTGTGGAGCCTGGAAAACAAACATCATGGTCACAGTCACTTTTTCGCCTAAACAAATAGCCTACCTGATATCCATGACACCCAGACTGAAATATTCCATGTCTTATTTTGTTTAATTGTAATAAAGTCTTACATTTAATGAAAACCCCAAATTCAGTATCTCAAAAAATTAGAGTATTACACATCAGACCAATTAAAAAAATGATTGTTAATACAGAATTGTTGGTCAGAGGGGTCTTACTTGGGCTAAGGAGAAGAACTGGACTATTGCCCAGTGGTCCAAACTAAAGTCCTCTTTCATCTCTTTTCAGATGAAAGTAAGTTTTGCATTACATTAACCAAAGACCCAGAGTCTGGAGGAAGGCAAGGCCATTTGTCTCAAAGGGCTTTACACAGCATAACAGCATCCTCTGCCCTTAGACCCTCACATCACTGAGGAAAATCTCCCAGGAAAAGCCTTTAACAGACTTGAGGGGGAGAACAGAGGAGGATCCCTCACCAGGATGGACAGATGTGACGGATGTTGACAGACAAGAAATGGTGGAGGCGTAGAATCCAAGTTGTTGGAAGTCCAGTGTAAAGTTTCCAGTCAGTGATGATTTGGGGTGCAACATCATCTGCTGATGTTGGTCCACTGTGTTTTCTGAAATCCAAAGTCAGCGCGGCCGTTTACACTTCATGCTTTCTTCTGCTGACAAGCTTTATGGAGATGCTGATTTCATTTAAAAAAAATTTAAAGGAACTTCTGTCCTCTATTGAAAGGGAATTAAAAATTCTTAAAACTTGGTTTGACGTCAATAGATTGTCACTTAACATTAAAAAAACAAAATTTATGGTTTTTGGAAACCGAAAAGAAATTTATGGGGATATTACATTAAAAATATGTGATGCTGAAATTGAAAGAGTATCTGATATAAAATTCTTAGGGGTTGTTATTGATCATAAATTAACATGGAAACAACATACTAGATATATAAAAGGAAAGATTGCAAAGTCAATAGCAATCCTGTATAAATCCAGAAATATATTAAATCATAAGGCACTACGTTTAATTTATTGTTCACTTGTACTTCCTTATATATCATATTGTGTGGGAGTGTGGGGTTCGACGTATAAGACAACAGTAAATGATATAGTCCTCCTACAAAAACGAGCCATACGTATTATAAATAAGGTTGGTTACTATGAACATACAAATCCATTGTTTATAAAATCCCATGTTATGAAATTTAATGATTTGGTTTATTATAAAATAATGCAAATAATGTATAAAGCTAAATTAAAGTTACT
>NC_139906.1:0-152500 GCF_905171665.1 Trachurus trachurus
AAAAGTGCTCTATAAATAAAGTCTGATTGATTGATTGATTGATTATAAAAAGATGATCATGTGTCTGTCTGATCAGCTCTGTCTTGACCTTAAGATCGTTAACACAAACATCTACCTTTATTTTGAAGGAGCATTAACACAAACATCTACTTTTATACTGAAGGAGTTTTAATTCAAACATCTACCTTTATTTTGAAAGAGCTTTAACACAAACATCTACCTTTATTTTGAAGGAGCTTTAACACAAACATCTACCTTTATTTTGAAGGAGCTTTAATACAAACATCTACCTTTATACTGTATGGAGCTTTAACACAAACATATACCTTTATTTTGAAGGAGCTTTAATACAAACATCTACCTTTATACTGAAGGAGCTTTAATACAAACATCTACCTTTATACTGTATGGAGCTTTAAGTCAAACATCTACCTTTATTCTGAAGGAGCTTAACACAAACATCTACCTTTATTTTGAAGGAGCTTTAATACAAACATCTACCTTTATTTTGAAGGAGCTTTAATACAAACATCTACCTTTATACTGTATGGAGCTTTAACACAAACATATACCTTTATTTTGAAGGAGCTTTAATACAAACATCTACCTTTATACTGAAGGAGCTTTAATACAAACATCTACCTTTATTTTGAAAGAGCTTTAACAGAAACATCTACCTTTATTTTGAAGGAGCTTAACACAGACATCTACCTTTATTTTGAAGGAGCTTTAATACAAACATCTACCTTTATTTTGAAAGAGCTTTAACACAAACATCTACCTCTATTTTGAAGGAGCTTAACACAGACATCTACCTTTATTTTGAAGGAGCTTTAATACAAACATCTACCTTTATTTTGAAGGAGCTTTAATACAAACATCTACCTTTATTTTGAAGGAGCTTTAATACAAACATCTACCTTTATTTTGAAAGAGCTTTAACACAAACATCTACCTTTATTTTGAAGGAGCTTTAATTCAAACATCTACCTTTACACTGAAGGAGCTTTAATACAAACATCTACCTTTATTTTGAAGGAGCTTAACACAGACATCTACCTTTATTTTGAAGGAGCTTTAATACAAACATCTACCTTTATTTTGAAGGAGCTTAACACAGACATCTACCTTTATTTTGAAGGAGCTTTAATACAAACATCTACCTTTATTTTGAAGGAGCTTTAATACAAACATCTACCTTTATTTTGAAGGAGCTTTAATACAAACATCTACCTTTATTTTGAAAGAGCTTTAACACAAACATCTACCTCTATTTTGAAGGAGCTTAACACAGACATCTACCTTTATTTTGAAGGAGCTTTAATACAAACATCTACCTTTATTTTGAAGGAGCTTTAACAAAAACATCTACCTTTATTTTGAAGGAGCTTTAATTCAAACATCTACCTTTATACTGAAGGAGCTTTAATACAAACATCTACCTTTATTTTGAAAGAGCTTTAACAGAAACATCTACCTTTATTTTGAAAGAGCTTTAACACAAACATCTACCTCTATTTTGAAGGAGCTTAACACAGACATCTACCTTTATTTTGAAGGAGCTTTAATACAAACATCTACCTTTATTTTGAAAGAGCTTTAACACAAACATCTACCTTTATTTTGAAGGAGCTTTAATTCAAACATCTACCTTTATACTGAAGGAGCTTTAATACAAACATCTACCTTTATTTTGAAGGAGCTTAACACAGACATCTACCTTTATTTTGAAGGAGCTTTAATACAAACATCTACCTTTATACTGTATGGAGCTTTAAGTCAAACATCTACCTTTATTCTGAAGGAGCTTAACACAAACATCTACCATTATTTTGAAGGAGCTTTAACACAAACATCTACCTTTATTTTGAAAGAGCTTTAACACAAACATCTACCTCTATTTTGAAGGAGCTTAACACAGACTTCTACCTTTATTTTGAAGGAGCTTTAATACAAACATCTACCTTTATTTTGAAGGAGCTTTAATACAAACATCTACCTTTATTTTGAAGGAGCTTTAATACAAACATCTACCTTTATTTTGAAAGAGCTTTAACACAAACATCTACCTTTATTTTGAAGGAGCTTTAATTCAAACATCTACCTTTATACTGAAGGAGCTTTAATACAAACATCTACCTTTATTTTGAAAAAGCTTTAACACAAACATCTACCTTTATTTTGAAGGAGCTTTAATTCAAACATCTACCTTTATACTGAAGGAGCTTTAATACAAACATCTACCTTTATTTTGAAGGAGCTTAACACAGACATCTACCTTTATTTTGAAGGAGCTTTAATACAAACATCTACCTTTATACTGTATGGAGCTTTAAGTCAAACATCTACCTTTATTCTGAAGGAGCTTAACACAAACATCTACCATTATTTTGAAGGAGCTTTAACACAAACATCTACCTTTATTTTGAAAGAGCTTTAACACAAACATCTACCTCTATTTTGAAGGAGCTTAACACAGACATCTACCTTTATTTTGAAGGAGCTTTAATACAAACATCTACCTTTATTTTGAAGGAGCTTTAATACAAACATCTACCTTTATTTTGAAGGAGCTTTAATACAAACATCTACCTTTATTTTGAAAGAGCTTTAACACAAACATCTACCTCTATTTTGAAGGAGCTTAACACAGACATCTACCTTTATTTTGAAGGAGCTTTAATACAAACATCTACCTTTATTTTGAAGGAGCTTTAACACAAACATCTACCTTTATTTTGAAGGAGCTTTAATTCAAACATCTACCTTTATACTGAAGGAGCTTTAATACAAACATCTACCTTTATTTTGAAAGAGCTTTAACAGAAACATCTACCTTTATTTTGAAAGAGCTTTAACACAAACATCTACCTCTATTTTGAAGGAGCTTAACACAGACATCTACCTTTATTTTGAAGGAGCTTTAACACAAACATCTACCTTTATTTTGAAGGAGCTTTAATTCAAACATCTACCTTTATTCTGAAGGAGCTTAACACAAACATCTACCTTTATTTTGAAGGAGCTTTAATACAAACATCTACCTTTATTTTGAAGGAGCTTTAATACAAACATCTACCTTTATACTGTATGGAGCTTTAACACAAACATATACCTTTATTTTGAAGGAGCTTTAATACAAACATCTACCTTTATACTGAAGGAGCTTTAATACAAACATCTACCTTTATTTTGAAAGAGCTTTAACAGAAACATCTACCTTTATTTTGAAGGAGCTTAACACAGACATCTACCTTTATTTTGAAGGAGCTTTAATACAAACATCTACCTTTATTTTGAAAGAGCTTTAACACAAACATCTACCTCTATTTTGAAGGAGCTTAACACAGACATCTACCTTTATTTTGAAGGAGCTTTAATACAAACATCTACCTTTATTTTGAAGGAGCTTTAATACAAACATCTACCTTTATTTTGAAGGAGCTTTAATACAAACATCTACCTTTATTTTGAAAGAGCTTTAACACAAACATCTACCTTTATTTTGAAGGAGCTTTAATTCAAACATCTACCTTTATACTGAAGGACCTTTAATACAAACATCTACCTTTATTTTGAAGGAGCTTAACACAGACATCTACCTTTATTTTGAAGGAGCTTTAATACAAACATCTACCTTTATTTTGAAGGAGCATAACACAGACATCTACCTTTATTTTGAAGGAGCTTTAATACAAACATCTACCTTTATTTTGAAGGAGCTTTAATACAAACATCTACCTTTATTTTGAAGGAGCTTTAATACAAACATCTACCTTTATTTTGAAAGAGCTTTAACACAAACATCTACCTCTATTTTGAAGGAGCTTAACACAGACATCTACCTTTATTTTGAAGGAGCTTTAATACAAACATCTACCTTTATTTTGAAGGAGCTTTAACAAAAACATCTACCTTTATTTTGAAGGAGCTTTAATTCAAACATCTACCTTTATACTGAAGGAGCTTTAATACAAACATCTACCTTTATTTTGAAAGAGCTTTAACAGAAACATCTACCTTTATTTTGAAAGAGCTTTAACACAAACATCTACCTCTATTTTGAAGGAGCTTAACACAGACATCTACCTTTATTTTGAAGAAGCTTTAATACAAACATCTACCTTTATTTTGAAAGAGCTTTAACACAAACATCTACCTTTATTTTGAAGGAGCTTTAATTCAAACATCTACCTTTATACTGAAGGAGCTTTAATACAAACATCTACCTTTATTTTGAAGGAGCTTAACACAGACATCTACCTTTATTTTGAAGGAGCTTTAATACAAACATCTACCTTTATACTGTATGGAGCTTTAAGTCAAACATCTACCTTTATTCTGAAGGAGCTTAACACAAACATCTACCTTTATTTTGAAGGAGCTTTAACACAAACATCTACCTTTATTTTGAAAGAGCTTTAACACAAACATCTACCTCTATTTTGAAGGAGCTTAACACAGACATCTACCTTTATTTTGAAGGAGCTTTAATACAAACATCTACCTTTATTTTGAAGGAGCTTTAATACAAACATCTACCTTTATTTTGAAGGAGCTTTAATACAAACATCTACCTTTATTTTGAAAGAGCTTTAACACAAACATCTACCTTTATTTTGAAGGAGCTTTAATTCAAACATCTACCTTTATACTGAAGGAGCTTTAATACAAACATCTACCTTTATTTTGAAGGAGCTTTAACACAAACATCTACCTTTATTTTGAAGGAGCTTTAATTCAAACATCTACCTTTATACTGAAGGAGCTTTAATACAAACATCTACCTTTATTTTGAAAGAGCTTTAACAGAAACATCTACCTTTATTTTGAAAGAGCTTTAACACAAACATCTACCTCTATTTTGAAGGAGCTTAACACAGACATCTACCTTTATTTTGAAGGAGCTTTAATACAAACATCTACCTTTATTTTGAAAGAGCTTTAACACAAACATCTACCTTTATTTTGAAGGAGCTTTAATTCAAACATCTACCTTTATTCTGAAGGAGCTTAACACAAACATCTACCTTTATTTTGAAGGAGCTTTAATACAAACATCTACCTTTATTTTGAAGGAGCTTTAATACAAACATCTACCTTTATTTTGAAGGAGCTTTAATACAAACATCTACCTTTATTTTGAAAGAGCTTTAACACAAACATCTACCTTTATTTTGAAGGAGCTTTAATTCAAACATCTACCTTTACACTGAAGGAGCTTTAATACAAACATCTACCTTTATTTTGAAGGAGCTTAACACAGACATCTACCTTTATTTTGAAGGAGCTTTAATACAAACATCTACCTTTATTTTGAAGGAGCTTAACACAGACATCTACCTTTATTTTGAAGGAGCTTTAATACAAACATCTACCTTTATTTTGAAGGAGCTTTAATACAAACATCTACCTTTATTTTGAAGGAGCTTTAATACAAACATCTACCTTAATTTTGAAAGAGCTTTAACACAAACATCTACCTCTATTTTGAAGGAGCTTAACACAGACATCTACCTTTATTTTGAAGGAGCTTTAATACAAACATCTACCTTTATTTTGAAGGAGCTTTAACAAAAACATCTACCTTTATTTTGAAGGAGCTTTAATTCAAACATCTACCTTTATACTGAAGGAGCTTTAATACAAACATCTACCTTTATTTTGAAAGAGCTTTAACAGAAACATCTACCTTTATTTTGAAAGAGCTTTAACACAAACATCTACCTCTATTTTGAAGGAGCTTAACACAGACATCTACCTTTATTTTGAAGGAGCTTTAATACAAACATCTACCTTTATTTTGAAAGAGCTTTAACACAAACATCTACCTTTATTTTGAAGGAGCTTTAATTCAAACATCTACCTTTATACTGAAGGAGCTTTAATACAAACATCTACCTTTATTTTGAAGGAGCTTAACACAGACATCTACCTTTATTTTGAAGGAGCTTTAATACAAACATCTACCTTTATACTGTATGGAGCTTTAAGTCAAACATCTACCTTTATTCTGAAGGAGCTTAACACAAACATCTACCATTATTTTGAAGGAGCTTTAACACAAACATCTACCTTTATTTTGAAAGAGCTTTAACACAAACATCTACCTCTATTTTGAAGGAGCTTAACACAGACTTCTACCTTTATTTTGAAGGAGCTTTAATACAAACATCTACCTTTATTTTGAAGGAGCTTTAATACAAACATCTACCTTTATTTTGAAGGAGCTTTAATACAAACATCTACCTTTATTTTGAAAGAGCTTTAACACAAACATCTACCTTTATTTTGAAGGAGCTTTAATTCAAACATCTACCTTTATACTGAAGGAGCTTTAATACAAACATCTACCTTTATTTTGAAAAGCTTTAACACAAACATCTACCTTTATTTTGAAGGAGCTTTAATTCAAACATCTACCTTTATACTGAAGGAGCTTTAATACAAACATCTACCTTTATTTTGAAGGAGCTTAACACAGACATCTACCTTTATTTTGAAGGAGCTTTAATACAAACATCTACCTTTATACTGTATGGAGCTTTAAGTCAAACATCTACCTTTATTCTGAAGGAGCTTAACACAAACATCTACCATTATTTTGAAGGAGCTTTAACACAAACATCTACCTTTATTTTGAAAGAGCTTTAACACAAACATCTACCTCTATTTTGAAGGAGCTTAACACAGACATCTACCTTTATTTTGAAGGAGCTTTAATACAAACATCTACCTTTATTTGAAGGAGCTTTAATACAAACATCTACCTTTATTTTGAAGGAGCTTTAATACAAACATCTACCTTTATTTTGAAAGAGCTTTAACACAAACATCTACCTCTATTTTGAAGGAGCTTTAATACAAACATCTACCTTTATTTTGAAGGAGCTTTAATACAAACATCTACCTTTATTTTAAAGAGCTTTAACAGAAACATCTACCTTTATTTTGAAAGAGCTTTAACACAAACATCTACCTTTATTTTGAAGGAGCTTTAATTCAAACATCTACCTTTATACTGAAGGAGCTTTAATACAAACATCTACCTTTATTTTGAAAGAGCTTTAACAGAAACATCTACCTTTATTTTGAAAGAGCTTTAACACAAACATCTACCTTTATTTTGAAGGAGCTTAACACAAACATCTACCATTATTTTGAAGGAGCTTTAATACAAACATCTACCTTTATTTTGAAGGAGCTTAACACAGACATCTACCTTTATTTTGAAGGAGCTTTAATACAAACATCTACCTTTATTTTGAAGGAGCTTTAATACAAACATCTACCTTTATTTTGAAGGAGCTTTAATACAAACATCTACCTTTATTTTGAAGGGGACACTAGGTACCTGTCTGTCTGTCCAGACTGGGGGACAGAGGACACTTTGTACCTGTCTACCATAAGTTAGTGCCACTTAAAGCAGATATCAGTGGAATGTTTTTGTTAATATAAGTCCTAAATAGTCCTATTTTCCGTCAGCAATCACTTACATGAAGTATTTCAGCCTAAACACGAGTCTCTCCGTCACTCTGCTCTGCTGTAACCCGAGGAGAAAATTTTCCTTGTGGGATACAAGGGTTATCCAATGAGGAGAGAGAACGGCATGAAGGGCTGTGTGTGCAGCCAAGGGATGCGCGTGAATGTGGTGACGTAGCACGAGGACCAATTGATGCCTGACAAGGGCGGGGGCTGCTAACTCATGGTGCGTTCAAAGAAACTCGTACTTTGTGTTTTTCCTTCCTGTGAAGTCATACCAGTTCGATCTGGTACGAGTTCACGGGTCGGAAGTTACGAGTGGCCGTTATAGGGAACTTTCACAGACAACAGGATGGTAAAAACACGAGCTACGGGTTACCTGGAACGCTACCAAGTCGTAGTTGTGACTTGAAGCTGTAACTTACGGTTTCAAAAGCCTGCCTTGAACGCAGCATTAGCCGAAACGGCCGTGAAGCTGATATCTGCTTTAAGATTACAAGTAAAGCATACTTAATCAAGATATCTTTTTTAACTCAAAATATTTAGTCAACATTAATTAAAATTTTTGATGTAATCAGTTTCAACAATTTTTTTGAGTTAACTGAACTTATTAGGGTTTACAGTGTAAGAGGTCTAATGTTTTTTTTAATCATTGCTGTTCCATATATGCATTATTGACAAAGTTTTTCTGAAGAATTTTTTTATTGAGACCGGTTACTTTCATAATGGTCAATAACATATTCAAACCAACTCAGTCATGTTATAAGTCAATATCAATCTAAGATGATTTAACAGTACTTCATTCAACACAGTAGCCAGGTTAAAAGTAGTAGACAGAGAACAGCAGTGCCACACAAACTTATCAAATATCAAAATCTTTATTTTCACCTTGAAAGAGATAACACATTTCATCAGAGGCAACAAGGAAAAGAAACTTACAAACTGTAGTAAACATATAACAACATTTCATATCAAAAAAGAAACTTAGAACAGCCATACAAATTTCATCCAAGGCAATTAGGTAAAAACAACATATCATATCAAAAAGAGACTAGGGTTAGGGTTAGGGTAACCCTATCTATCTATCTATCTATCTATCTATCTATCTATCTATCTATCTATCTATCTATCTATCTATCTATCTATCTATCTATCTATCTATCTATCTACGCTAAGCCTTTTGCCAGACCAGTGCAGAGGCAGAAAATGTCTCTTTTTCTCCACGTTTCTGTCTGCCTCAGACTGCGGGGCCCCTATCGCCGTGGTAACCACCTGGAGTTGCCGTGGTAACCAGGCCAGAGCTCGTTAACTTCATAAACAATCCACCTAGCTGGATTAAATGTTTGTAAACACAGACACACAGCTGCTCCGCCAGAAATGAAGCGGTGGTTCTACTCAGTGGAGCAGCAGAAGTAACAGGATGCAGAGCACTGAGCAGCATATTATTTCTGTTCTAATCAGCAGAAAACCATGGAAAACAGCTGGCTCTGGGGATTACTTTTCACTAATAAGATTGAACATTACTGTTGGTTGTATTTTGTGAATGGAATATTTATTTATTTATTTATTCTCTCTCCTCCCTCTCTCTCTCTCTGACCTGATATGAATTGATTCTCTGGTTTATATATTGATCAAAATTATGTTTCAAATGAATTATTACACTCGTACGCCGTGTAATAGGCGGGATAATGCTCAGTAAGTTATTGATTAAATGCACTGACACTAGTGAAACTATCAATTGCACCTACCAAACAGATACACTGAGTGGAGCGGGCGACCGGTCCAAGATGGCGGCCCCACCGCTCGTCAGCGCCAATAGGCCCAGCGTTCGATGCGGCGTCTACTCTTTATATGTCTATGGTCACACACACACACACACACACACACACACACACACACACACACACACACACACACACACACACACACACACACACACACACACACACACACAGGTAACCTAATGTGATTACAGCTCCTCCATATCAGTGCTTATAAAAAGATGATCATGTGTCTGTCTGATCAGCTCTGTCTTGACCTTAAGATCGTTAACACAAACATCTACCTTTATTTTGAAGGAGCTTTAACACAAACATCTACCTTTATACTGAAGGAGTTTTAATACAAACATCTACCTTTATACTGAAGGAGCTTTAATACAAACATCTACCTTTATTTTGAAGGAGCTTTAATACAAACATCTACCTTTATTTTGAAAGAGCTTTAACACAAACATATACCTTTATTTTGAAGGAGCTTTAATACAAACATCTACCTTTATACTGTATGGAGCTTTAACACAAACAATCAATCAATCAATCAATCAATCAATTTATTTATTTCGGGCATGTCAATTTAAATCATCATCATCACACTTCATCTTAGTTCAATAATACAATGCACATGGCCGAAAGGGAAAGCGGGAGAAGCAAAAGCTTATCTAGTCCCGCCCCCATTACCCACAGAATAAAATCTTTATCATAATCTTTTCTCCTTTTTTTTTTTTTAACATTCTTTTACTTATGACATTTTGACATAACATATACCTTTATTTTGAAGGAGCTTTAATACAAACATCTACCTTTATACTGAAGGAGCTTTAATACAAACATCTACCTTTATTTTGAAGGAGCTTTAATACAAACATCTACCTTTATTTTGAAAGAGCTTTAACACAAACATCTACCTTTATTTTGAAGGAGCTTTAATACAAACATCTACCTTTATTTTGAAAGAGCTTTAACACAAACATCTACCTTTATTTTGAAGGAGCTTTAATACAAACATCTACCTTTATTTTGAAGGAGCTTAACACAGACATCTACCTTTATTTTGAAGGAGCTTTAATACAAACATCTACCTTTATACTGTATGGAGCTTTAACACAAACATATACCTTTATTTTGAAGGAGCTTTAATACAAACATCTACCTTTATACTGAAGGAGCTTTAATACAAACATCTACCTTTATTTTGAAGGAGCTTTAATTCAAACATCTACCTTTATACTGAAGGAGCTTTAATACAAACATCTACCTTTATTTTGAAAGGGCTTTAACACAAACATCTACCTTTATTTTGAAGGAGCTTTAATACAAACATCTACCTTTATTTTGAAGGAGCTTTAATACAAACATCTACCTTTATTTTGAAAGAGCTTTAACACAAACATCTACCTTTATTTTGAAGGAGCTTTAATTCAAACATATACCTTTATTTTGAAGGAGCTTTAATACAAACATCTACCTTTATACTGTATGGAGCTTTAACACAAACATATACCTTTATTTTGAAGGAGCTTTAATACAAACATCTACCTTTATACTGAAGGAGCTTTAATACAAACATCTACCTTTATTTTGAAGGAGCTTTAATTCAAACATCTACCTTTATACTGAAGGAGCTTTAATACAAACATCTACCTTTATTTTGAAAGAGCTTTAACACAAACATCTACCTTTATTTTGAAGGAGCTTTAATACAAACATCTACCTTTATTTTGAAGGAGCTTTAATACAAACATCTACCTTTATTTTGAAAGAGCTTTAACACAAACATCTATCTTTATTTTGAAGGAGCTTTAATACAAACATCTACCTCTATTTTGAAGGAGCTTTAATACAAACATCTACCTTTATTTTGAAAGAGCTTTAACACAAACATCTATCTTTATTTTGAAGGAGCTTTAATACAAACATCTACCTTTATTTTGTAGGGGACACTAGTTACCTGTCTGTCTGTCCAGACTGGGGGACAGAGGACACTAGGTCTGTCTGTCTGTCCAGACTGGGGGACAGAGGACACTAGGTACCTGTCTGTCTGTCCAGACTGGGGGACAGAGGACACTTTGTACCTGTCTACCATAAGTTAGTGCCACTTAAGATTACAAGTAAAGCATACTTAATCAAGATATCTTTTTTAACTCAAAATATTTAGTCAACATTAATTAAAATTTTTGATGTAATCAGTTTCAACAATTTTTTTGAGTTAACTGAACTTATTAGGGTTTACAGTGTAAGAGGTCTAATGTTTTTTTTAATCATTGCTGTTCCATATATGCATTATTGACAAAGTTTTTCTGAAGAATTTTTTTATTGAGACCGGTTACTTTCATAATGGTCAATAACATATTCAAACCAACTCAGTCATGTTATAAGTCAATATCAATCTAAGATGATTTAACAGTACTTCATTCAACACAGTAGCCAGGTTAAAAGTAGTAGACAGAGAACAGCAGTGCCACACAAACTTATCAAATATCAAAATCTTTATTTTCACCTTGAAAGAGATAACACATTTCATCAGAGGCAACAAGGAAAAGAAACTTACAAACTGTAGTAAACATATAACAACATTTCATATCAAAAAAGAAACTTAGAACAGCCATACAAATTTCATCCAAGGCAATTAGGTAAAAACAACATATCATATCAAAAAGAGACTAGGGTTAGGGTTAGGGTTAGGGTAACCCTATCATCTATCTATCTATCTATCTATCTATCTATCTATCTATCTATCTATCTATCTATCTATCTATCTATCTATCTATCTATCTATCTACGCTAAGCCTTTTGCCAGACCAGTGCAGAGGCAGAAAATGTCTCTTTTTCTCCACGTTTCTGTCTGCCTCAGACTGCGGGGCCCCTATCGCCGTGGTAACCACCTGGAGTTGCCGTGGTAACCAGGCCAGAGCTCGTTAACTTCATAAACAATCCACCTAGCTGGATTAAATGTTTGTAAACACAGACACACAGCTGCTCCGCCAGAAATGAAGCGGTGGTTCTACTCAGTGGAGCAGCAGAAGTAACAGGATGCAGAGCACTGAGCAGCATATTATTTCTGTTCTAATCAGCAGAAAACCATGGAAAACAGCTGGATCTGGGGATTACTTTTCACTAATAAGATTGAACATTACTGTTGGTTGTATTTTGTGAATGGAATATTTATTTATTTATTTATTCTCTCTCCTCCCTCTCTCTCTCTGACCTGATATGAATTGATTCTCTGGTTTATATATTGATCAAAATTATGTTTCAAATGAATTATTTCACTCGTACGCCGTGTAATAGGCGGGATAATGTTCAGTAAGTTATTGATTAAATGCACTGACACTAGTGAAACTATCAATTGCACCTACCAAACAGATACACTGAGTGGAGCGGGCGACCGGTCCAAGATGGCGGCCCCACCGCTCGTCAGCGCCAATAGGCCCAGCGTTCGATGCGACGTCTACTCTTTATATGTCTATGGTCACACACACACACACACACACACACACACACACACACACACACACACACACACACACACACACACACACACACACACACACACACACACAGGTAACCTAATGTGATTACAGCTCCTCCATATCAGTGCTTATAGAAAGATGATCATGTGTCTGTCTGATCAGCTCTGTCTTGACCTTAAGATCGTTAACACAAACATCTACCTTTATTTTGAAGGAGCTTTAACACAAACATCTACTTTTATACTGAAGGAGCTTTAATACAAACATCTACCTTTATACTGAAGGAGCTTTAATACAAAACATCTACCTTTATTTTGAAGGAGCTTTAAAGCAGAAGTGAGTGGTCCGGTCGTTTTCGCTAATGCTGCGTTCCAGGCAGGCTTTTGAAATCGTAAATTACAGCTTCAAGTCACAACTTACGACTTTGTAGCGTTTCAGGCAACCCACTCGTGTTTTTCCGACCTGTTTTACCGGTGAAAGTCACTATAACGGCCACTCGTAACTTCCGACCGGTGAACTCGTACCAGATCGAACTGGTACCACTTCACGGTCGGAAAAATACGAGTTTCCTTGAACGCACCATAACAGTCCTCGTCGCTACGTCACCACATTCACGGCGTTCCTTGGCTGCACACACAGCCCTGCATGCCGTTCTCTCTCCTCATTGGATAAAAACTGTAGGATACGATAAATGTTTTCTCCTCGGCTCAGAGCAGAGCAGAGGGACTGAGAGACCCGTGTTTCAGTCCAAACACTCTATGTAAGTGATTGCTGTCGGAAGATATAACTATTTAAGACTTATATTAACACAAATATATCACTCACTTCTGCTTTAATACAAACATCTACCTTTATACTGTATGGAGCTTTAACACAAACATATACCTTTATTTTGAAGGAGCTTTAACACAAACATCTACCTTTATTTTGAAGGAGCTTTAACACAAACATCTACCTTTATACTGAAGGAGCTTTAATACAAACATCTACCTTTATTTTGAAGGAGCTTTAATACAAACATCTACCTTTATACTGTATGGAGCTTTAACACAAACATATACCTTTATTTTGAAAGAGCTTTAATACAAACATCTACCTTTATTTTGAAAGAGCTTTAACACAAACATCTACCTTTATTTTGAAGGAGCTTTAACACAAACATCTACCTTTATTTTGAAGGAGCTTAACACAGACATCTACCTTTATTTTGAAGGAGCTTTAATACAAACATCTACCTTTATTTTGAAGGAGCTTTAATACAAACATCTACCTTTATTTTGAAAGAGCTTTAATACAAACATCTACCTTTATTTTGAAAGAGCTTTAACACAAACATCTACCTTTATTTTGAAGGAGCTTTAATACAAACATCTACCTTTATTTTGAAGGAGCTTAACACAGACATCTACCTTTATTTTGAAGGAGCTTTAATACAAACATCTACCTTTATACTGTATGGAGCTTTAACACAAACATATACCTTTATTTTGAAGGAGCTTTAATACAAACATCTACCTTTATACTGAAGGAGCTTTAATACAAACATCTACCTTTATTTTGAAGGAGCTTTAATTCAAACATCTACCTTTATACTGAAGGAGCTTTAATACAAACATCTACCTTTATTTTGAAAGGGCTTTAACACAAACATCTACCTTTATTTTGAAGGAGCTTTAATACAAACATCTACCTTTATTTTGAAGGAGCTTTAATACAAACATCTACCTTTATTTTGAAAGAGCTTTAACACAAACATCTACCTTTATTTTGAAGGAGCTTTAATTCAAACATCTACCTTTATTTTGAAGGAGCTTTAATACAAACATCTACCTTTATACTGTATGGAGCTTTAACACAAACATATACCTTTATTTTGAAGGAGCTTTAATACAAACATCTACCTTTATACTGAAGGAGCTTTAATACAAACATCTACCTTTATTTTGAAGGAGCTTTAATTCAAACATCTACCTTTATACTGAAGGAGCTTTAATACAAACATCTACCTTTATTTTGAAAGAGCTTTAACACAAACATCTACCTTTATTTTGAAGGAGCTTTAATACAAACATCTACCTTTATTTTGAAGGAGCTTTAATACAAACATCTACCTTTATTTTGAAAGAGCTTTAACACAAACATCTATCTTTATTTTGAAGGAGCTTTAATACAAACATCTACCTCTATTTTGAAGGAGCTTTAATACAAACATCTACCTTTATTTTGAAAGAGCTTTAACACAAACATCTATCTTTATTTTGAAGGAGCTTTAATACAAACATCTACCTTTATTTTGTAGGGGACACTAGTTACCTGTCTGTCTGTCCAGACTGGGGGACAGAGGACACTAGGTCTGTCTGTCTGTCCAGACTGGGGGACAGAGGACACTAGGTACCTGTCTGTCTGTCCAGACTGGGGGACAGAGGACACTTTGTACCTGTCTACCATAAGTTAGTGCCACTTAAGATTACAAGTAAAGCATACTTAATCAAGATATCTTTTTTAACTCAAAATATTTAGTCAACATTAATTAAAATTTTTGATGTAATCAGTTTCAACAATTTTTTTGAGTTAACTGAACTTATTAGGGTTTACAGTGTAAGAGGTCTAATGTTTTTTTTAATCATTGCTGTTCCATATATGCATTATTGACAAAGTTTTTCTGAAGAATTTTTTTATTGAGACCGGTTACTTTCATAATGGTCAATAACATATTCAAACCAACTCAGTCATGTTATAAGTCAATATCAATCTAAGATGATTTAACAGTACTTCATTCAACACAGTAGCCAGGTTAAAAGTAGTAGACAGAGAACAGCAGTGCCACACAAACTTATCAAATATCAAAATCTTTATTTTCACCTTGAAAGAGATAACACATTTCATCAGAGGCAACAAGGAAAAGAAACTTACAAACTGTAGTAAACATATAACAACATTTCATATCAAAAAAGAAACTTAGAACAGCCATACAAATTTCATCCAAGGCAATTAGGTAAAAACAACATATCATATCAAAAAGAGACTAGGGTTAGGGTTAGGGTAACCCTATCATCTATCTATCTATCTATCTATCTATCTATCTATCTATCTATCTATCTATCTATCTATCTATCTATCTATCTATCTATCTATCTATCTATCTATCTATCTATCTATCTACGCTAAGCCTTTTGCCAGACCAGTGCAGAGGCAGAAAATGTCTCTTTTTCTCCACGTTTCTGTCTGCCTCAGACTGCGGGGCCCCTATCGCCGTGGTAACCACCTGGAGTTGCCGTGGTAACCAGGCCAGAGCTCGTTAACTTCATAAACAATCCACCTAGCTGGATTAAATGTTTGTAAACACAGACACACAGCTGCTCCGCCAGAAATGAAGCGGTGGTTCTACTCAGTGGAGCAGCAGAAGTAACAGGATGCAGAGCACTGAGCAGCATATTATTTCTGTTCTAATCAGCAGAAAACCATGGAAAACAGCTGGATCTGGGGATTACTTTTCACTAATAAGATTGAACATTACTGTTGGTTGTATTTTGTGAATGGAATATTTATTTATTTATTTATTCTCTCTCCTCCCTCTCTCTCTCTGACCTGATATGAATTGATTCTCTGGTTTATATATTGATCAAAATTATGTTTCAAATGAATTATTTCACTCGTACGCCGTGTAATAGGCGGGATAATGTTCAGTAAGTTATTGATTAAATGCACTGACACTAGTGAAACTATCAATTGCACCTACCAAACAGATACACTGAGTGGAGCGGGCGACCGGTCCAAGATGGCGGCCCCACCGCTCGTCAGCGCCAATAGGCCCAGCGTTCGATGCGACGTCTACTCTTTATATGTCTATGGTCACACACACACACACACACACACACACACACACACACACACACACACACACACACACACACACACACACACACACACACACACACACACACAGGTAACCTAATGTGATTACAGCTCCTCCATATCAGTGCTTATAGAAAGATGATCATGTGTCTGTCTGATCAGCTCTGTCTTGACCTTAAGATCGTTAACACAAACATCTACCTTTATTTTGAAGGAGCTTTAACACAAACATCTACTTTTATACTGAAGGAGCTTTAATACAAACATCTACCTTTATACTGAAGGAGCTTTAATACAAACATCTACCTTTATTTTGAAGGAGCTTAAACACAAACATCTACTTTTATACTGAAGGAGTTTTAATACAAACATCTACCTTTATTTTGAAGGAGCTTTAATACAAACATCTACCTTTATTTTGAAGGAGCTTTAAAGCAGAAGTGAGTGGTCCGGTCGTTTTCGCTAATGCTGCGTTCCAGGCAGGCTTTTGAAATCGTAAATTACAGCTTCAAGTCACAACTTACGACTTTGTAGCGTTTCAGGCAACCCACTCGTGTTTTTCCGACCTGTTTTACCGGTGAAAGTCACTATAACGGCCACTCGTAACTTCCGACCGGTGAACTCGTACCAGATCGAACTGGTACCACTTCACGGTCGGAAAAATACGAGTTTCCTTGAACGCACCATAACAGTCCTCGTCGCTACGTCACCACATTCACGGCGTTCCTTGGCTGCACACACAGCCCTGCATGCCGTTCTCTCTCCTCATTGGATAAAAACTGTAGGATACGATAAATGTTTTCTCCTCGGCTCAGAGCAGAGCAGAGGGACTGAGAGACCCGTGTTTCAGTCCAAACACTCTATGTAAGTGATTGCTGTCGGAAGATATAACTATTTAAGACTTATATTAACACAAATATATCACTCACTTCTGCTTTAATACAAACATCTACCTTTATACTGTATGGAGCTTTAACACAAACATATACCTTTATTTTGAAGGAGCTTTAACACAAACATATACCTTTATTTTGAAGGAGCTTTAACACAAACATCTACCTTTATACTGAAGGAGCTTTAATACAAACATCTACCTTTATTTTGAAGGAGCTTTAATACAAACATCTACCTTTATACTGTATGGAGCTTTAACACAAACATATACCCTTATTTTGAAAGAGCTTTAATACAAACATCTACCTTTATTTTGAAAGAGCTTTAACACAAACATCTACCTTTATTTTGAAGGAGCTTTAACACAAACATCTACCTTTATTTTGAAGGAGCTTAACACAGACATCTACCTTTATTTTGAAGGAGCTTTAATACAAACATCTACCTTTATTTT
The DNA here is from genome assembly GCF_905171665.1 of Trachurus trachurus. Lineage (NCBI taxonomy): Eukaryota > Metazoa > Chordata > Actinopteri > Carangiformes > Carangidae > Trachurus > Trachurus trachurus. The sequence continues at coordinate 17,937 of NC_139906.1, forward strand.
GAAGGAGCTTTAATACAAACATCTACCTTTATTTTGAAAGAGCTTTAATACAAACATCTACCTTTATTTTGAAAGAGCTTTAACACAAACATCTACCTTTATTTTGAAGGAGCTTTAATACAAACATCTACCTTTATTTTGAAGGAGCTTTAATACAAACATCTAAACATCTACCTTTATTTTGAAAGAGCTTTAACACAAACATCTACCTTTATTTTGAAGGAGCTTTAATACAAACATCTACCTTTATTTTGAAGGAGCTTTAATACAAACATCTACCTTTATACTGTATGGAGCTTTAACACAAACATATACCTTTATTTTGAAGGAGCTTTAATACAAACATCTACCTTTATACTGAAGGAGCTTTAATTCAAACATCTACCTTTATACTGAAGGAGCTTTAATACAAACATCTACCTTTATTTTGAAAGAGCTTTAACAGAAACATCTACCTTTATTTTGAAGGAGCTTTAACACAAACATCTACCTTTATTTTGAAGGAGCTTTAACACAAACATCTACTTGTATTTTGAAGGAGCTTTAATACAAACATCTACCTTTATTTTGAAGGAGCTTTAATACAAACATCTACCTTTATTTTGAAGGAGCTTTACTACAAACATCTACCTTTATTTTGAAGGAGCTTTAATACAAACATCTACCTTTATTTTGAAAGAGCTTTAACACAAACATCTACCTTTATTTTGAAGGAGCTTTAATACAAACATCTACCTTTATTTTGAAGGAGCTTTAACACAAACATCTACCTTTATACTGTATGGAGCTTTAATTCAAACATCTACCTTTATTCTGAAGGAGCTTAACACAAACATCTACCTTCATTTCGAAGGAGCTTTAACACAAACATCTACCTTTATTTTGAAGGAGCTTTAACACAAACATCTACTTGTATTTTGAAGGAGCTTTAATACAAACATCTACCTTTATTTTGAAGGAGCTTTAATACAAACATCTACCTTTATTTTGAAAGAGCTTTAACACAAACATCTACCTTTATTTTGAAGGAGCTTTAATACAAACATCTACCTTTATTTTGAAGGAGCTTTAACACAAACATCTACCTTTATACTGTATGGAGCTTTAATTCAAACATCTACCTTTATTCTGAAGGAGCTTAACACAAACATCTACCTTTATTTTGAAGGAGCTTTAACACAAACATCTACCTTTATTTTGAAGGAGCTTTAACACAAACATCTACTTGTATTTTGAAGGAGCTTTAATACAAACATCTACCTTTATTTTGAAGGAACTTTAATACAAACATCTACCTTTATTTTGAAGGAGCTTAACACAGACATCTACCTTTATTTTGAAGGAGCTTTAATACAAACATCTACCTTTATTTTGAAGGAGCTTTAATACAAACATCTACCTTTATTTTGAAGGAGCTTTAATACAAACATCTACCTTTATTTTGAAAGAGCTTTAATACAAACATCTACCTTTATACTGTATGGAGCTTTAACACAAACATATACCTTTATTTTGAAGGAGGTTTAATACAAACATCTACCTTTATACTGAAGGAGCTTTAATACAAACATCTACCTTTATTTTGAAAGAGCTTTAATACAAACATCTACCTTTATTTTGAAAGAGCTTTAACACAAACATCTACCTTTATTTTGAAGGAGCTTTAACACAAACATCTACCTTTATTTTGAAGGAGCTTAACACAGACATCTACCTTTATTTTGAAGGAGCTTTAATACAAACATCTACCTTTATTTTGAAGGAGCTTTAATACAAACATCTACCTTTATTTTGAAGGAGCTTTAATACAAACATCTACCTTTATTTTGAAAGAGCTTTAACACAAACATCTACCTTTATTTTGAAGGAGCTTTAATACAAACATCTACCTTTATTTTGAAGGAGCTTTAATACAAACATCTACCTTTATACTGAAGGAGCTTTAATACAAACATCTACCTTTATTTATAAGGAGCTTTAATACAAACATCTACCTTTATTTTGAAGGAGCTTTAATACAAACATCTACCTTTATTTTGAAAGAGCTTTAACACAAACATCTACCTTTATTTTGAAGGAGCTTTAATACAAACATCTACCTTTATTTTGAAGGAGCTTTAATACAAACATCTAAACATCTACCTTTATTTTGAAAGAGCTTTAACACAAACATCTACCTTTATTTTGAAGGAGCTTTAATACAAACATCTACCTTTATTTTGAAGGAGCTTTAATACAAACATCTACCTTTATACTGTATGGAGCTTTAACACAAACATATACCTTTATTTTGAAGGAGCTTTAATACAAACATCTACCTTTATACTGAAGGAGCTTTAATACAAACATTAAACAATAAGTTTAGTTTACTGGGGGAGCAGCCCTATCACATGAGCTATTACTACTAACAGATCTGTGTGTCTAGCGCACCCACCAACTTTTTAAAAATATTTTTGGCTCACATCATCATGACTGCATCGCAGCAGTCGCAGTTACCTCGGTCCGACCGTTGTGACGCCTATATTGGACAGTCCGTCACCGTCACTACTCCCGTTTTATAGCGAAAATGTCGTAGATGACCCCAAAAAAAAAAAAAAAAACACCAACAAAAAGGCACGTTGGGCATCAAAGGGCAAAGGGGCAGGTGCTCCAGCAACCCCCCTCTGCAGCAATTTGCAGTCCTCCATACATTTGCCTGGCTGCAGCCATTTGCGATTCTTTGTGAATAGGTCTTACTGAGTTAGGAGTCCTCACGAGGACTTTTAAGCTCTCCCAGACTTAGGAGCTACTTTTAGGCATAAAATACTTTGTGAATTATTCTTATTTTAAAAAACTAGGAGTCCTAAATTTAAGACTGACACGCCCACTTTTTTTAGGAGTTGCTCCTAAATTCGGCCCTTAGGAGCTACTTTTAACCTTAAGATTCTTTGTGAATACGGCCCCTGGTCTAATCACAGCATCAGCTCTTTGAGCCACAGTGAAGCTTTGGGGGCGACTGCTGCCTTCCATTCCAACTAAATCCTTCTACGTGCTAATAAAGAAGCAAAGGCGATAGGCTACTATCCTTAAACTTTCTCCTAATTGTTTGATGGTCTGATAATTCTCCAAAAACAGCCAGTTCTGGACAAGGCATCAACTTCATATTTACTAGTATAGAGAATGTGAAGTTACGTCACGCCGTGGGATGTTGGGCGCCATCTTTGGAGGATCGCGGATGTAAACACTTGCTTGTCCCCCTAAAAAAAAGTTCCCCAAAGTCGCTTAAAAGTAATCATTGTGGGACAGTAGCTACTGCTGCGTAAAAAAAATCCCACAGTAGTATATGCACTAATACCAAAAACGAGATAGTTCACGATGTCTGGATCAGTCAGTGGAGAGTAAATCTGGGTCTTGAATCCAGTCCCTTAACGGCAAAACGTAAGTTAGGGATCGAGTTGTAGTTTTTCTGTGTACCTTTGTTTCTCGTTAAATTTGAGTTTATCACGATATGTTCCTCCTTCGTTTCCCTTCCCCTTCTCCATTTATTATTATTTTATTTTTGTCCATCTTCCTCATCTCTTTTTCTTCTTGCTCGTTTTCCTCCGTTTTCCCCACTCTCTGTTTACGTTTGCGTTCCTCCAAAGATGGCGCCGACGTCCCACAACGCCAAAGCGGCGTGACGTCAGCTTCTCATTCTCTATTACTTCTGCCAGATGTTTGAAAGCAGCCGTCCAGTCGCTTTCAGACAGGGACACGACCAAAACATGTGGGTCATGTGATGTCTGCTGTGACATGTGACACCTGCTGCATGTGTGGGACAAAGTTTGTAAAGTTTGGAATTGGTAAAATAAATAAAAACGCTGGACAACCGATTAGATCAGTTTTACTTTTAATGACACAACAACAATAACACAGTTAATCAGTGATCAATGAGAGTATGAACAGTTAGCAGTTAGCAGTTAGCATTTAGCTCTATGTTAGCATTTAGCATTTAGCATTTAGCTCTATGTTAGCATTTAGCATTTAGCATTTAGCTCTGTTAGCATTTAGCATTTAGCATTTAGCTCTATGTTAGCATTTAGCAGTTAGCTCTATGTTGTCACACTGATCGATTGAAATAGAAACTCCGTCAATAAATCAGTCAATCATCGATTTCTGATCATTTTTTTAATAAACTTTATTTACACAAAGTAGTGTACAAGGCAACTGTCAATACGAACACGGAATGCTCAAGGTAATGCAGTTTGGGAAAATAACAATACAAAAGAAAAAAAAAACATAATAATGACGATAGTGCATGAATCAAATAAAGAGCAACAGAGAGAAAATAAATAGGCTAAATTAAAATAAATCAAATTTATTACATAAGGCTAAAGTTTTTAAAGCTTTGGAGTTTTTGCAGAAATGAAGTGTGTCCAGGTATGAATTACAGTAAGAGATGAAGATTAAAAAGTTGGGTTTTTGTTTTGTACATTTGCTGGTGTGTAGCCTATATGGAATTTTGCTAATAGAATAAAAAGGTTGATAATAAATAATCATCTTCACCGTTTTTTTTTTTTCTTTCAAAAAACTTTATTGAAAGTGACCAGCACATACAAATGCAAATACCATACAATACGTTGTTGCTGGTGTAAACATCAACACAACACCGAGAGAGAACAAAACATTAACAAAGAGATGAGAGGTGAAGGAAAAAAAAGAAAAAAAGGAGAGAGAGAGAAAAATAAAAATAATATTAGCAGCAATAAAAGTAAATAAATAGTAATAAAATAAAGAGGTGCGAGAATAAGTTATCAGATTACGTAAATACCTTAAAAGTACAGCATACACTCAGAGTTTTGATTGCTCTTTTGTTCTGTGAGGGGGAAATAGTTGAAATATACTGTTCCATTTCTTTCATAAACACAGTGAAGTTTGGTTTTTTGCTTGTGAATTTACATTTGTGAATGTGAAATTTAGCTATAAACAGTAAAATCTAATTAATAAGAAAAAAAGCATCCTCATTTTTACAGCTGTGTTCATAACAACCAAATAAAACATGTTTATAGTATAAGACAAGGTCTGGGAAAATACAGGCAGCTATAAATCTATTAATCTCATTCCACAGATCATGAGTAAAGTCACAGTACCAAAATAGATGAGAACATGTTTCAGGAAGAGCTTCGCAGAAGGAGCATTTTACATCAATATCATTCTTCAATTTTTGTAAGAAATGTTTGACTGGATAGAATCTATGTATCAGTTTAAATGAAACTTCCTTTACCTTATTAGTTAGAAGAAACTTTTGTGGTAACGACCAAACTTTTTTCCAGTTAATATTACTAACAAAATTGCTCCAGTAAAATGTTGCTGCAGAAACCAAATCCCCCTGAAACAGGGCTCTTACCTTGGAATTCATACGTTTATTAAAAGAAAAGCAAAATTTACCTAATGGGGTTTCTAATGGATCAGAAGGTGACAACGACAAGGGTGGAGAGTGGTCAGCATTCTTAAATAATATACACAGACCAGATGGGATTGCATCAAAGATTACAGAGAATTCTTTTGGAGTTACAGGTAAATTATAGCGGGCGAGAAATTCAGAGTAAAGTCCCCTACAATTAAACAATTGACTCACTAAAACAATACCGTTGTTGAACCATTTATCATAAAATAGTGACTTATTCTTGTACAAGATATTACACTTATTCCAAATATAGCATTTCTGTGGGTTTGTAAATCAGCGCCCATGCTAAAAGTACCTGCTGATGAAAGTTGGACAGTTTAAGTGGGAGTCTATAAAATTTAGTCCACCTTTGTCATATTCATTTAAAACAACAGATTTTCGCATGTAATGTGTTTTGTTTTTCCATAAGAAGTTGCTGAGCATCCTATCAATAGATTTACATGTGGAATTATTCACATACAATGACTGAGCAGCATAGGTGAACCGTGACCCTGCCCCTCAGAGATAAGTCTCTTTGTAGCCGGTGGTTGAGGACTTTTTGTGTTTTTTCAATAATTGGAACTAAATTTGAAGTGCCTCTGAGCTTCCTATCTTTAACTATTTGAACACCAAGATATGTAACAGAGTCTCTCACAGGAATGTGAAAAATTGAGGTCACTGTATCAATCTTCACCTTTACAACTCCATGGATTTAGGTGCGTGACGTCAACGCGCAGGACGTGAGTGATTTGGGAAGGGAGGTGTGTGTGTGTGTGTGTGTGTGTGTGTGTGTGTGTTGGGAGGAGGGAGGAGGAGGAGGAGGAGGGAAGGGGGGGTCGGGATTCCTGAGGATTACCCGTCATGCCCCGCGGGTAAAGATGGCGACAGCTGAGCGGAGCAGTGGATCAACTTTCTCCTCCTCCCGGCTCTGAGTGGATCGTCTCCCCGGCTCACGGAGCTCCTCTTCCGGCTTCAGCTGCTGCCTCCGCCCGGTGCCTCCGCCGCTGCTGCCGCTGCTAGGTAGGTTCGGTTCGGTTCGGTTCTGCTCGGTTTGGTTCGGTTCTGCTCGGGCCGCTGAGCCTCAGCTCCTCCCCGGCCTCCTCTCCTCCTCCTCCTCCTCCTCCTCCTCCTCACCCACCGGAGGAGCAGACCGCAGCTCAGCTAAAGTTTCTCCGTCGGCGGCACCGACCGAGCTGCTGCAGGTAAGAACCGAGCTGCGTGTCGGTGCTGCTCGGTGTCGGTCCGTGTGTGTGAGTGTGTGTGTGTGTGTGTGTGTGTGTGTGTGTGTATGTGTGTGTGTGTGTGTATGTCTGTGTATGTGTGTGTATGTGTGTGTGAGTGTATGTGTATATCTGAGTGTGTGAGACAGTTGGGTGCAGCTTGTTGTCGGTGAACTGGGCCACAGTCCGACCGGAGGGAGGAGGAGGAGGAGGTGGGGGGGGGTTAACGGAGCGGTGGTGTCGGTACCGGTGTCGGTGTTCGGGTCGGAGTCGGTTCTGGTCCGGTGTCAGGTGGCGACAGCCCCGTTAACCCCCTCCCCCCCCCCCCCCCCCCCCCCCCCCAGCAGCCTGTCAGACAGGACTCAGGGCAGCAGCAGCAGCAGCAGCAGCAGCAGCTTCAGGTTCAGGTTCAGGTTCAGTCTGATGGACAAACACCTCGGTAGTTCACCTGCAGCTGCTGTCAGCCAATCAGCAGCCAGCCAGCCAGCCAGCCAATCAGCTGTCAGCCAATCAGCTGTCAGCCAATCAGCAGCCAGGACTCATGAGCGACAGCTTCATCTGTTTATCCACAAGTTTCCAAACGTCGTCTACGGTCAAAACCTGGAAGCTGGATTTACATTCCCGGTGGAATTGTACGTTTACGTTTCCATGGTTTCAGTCGTTGTCATAGTAACGGTAGCTAAACGCATGGATCTGTAAACACGATGTCAGTCTGGGTGATATCCACTGTGTAAAGATTTTCATTGAAAAAACCCCAATCGATGGATTTACCGCGACTACGGAAACCATGGAAACGTAAACATACAATTCCACCGGAAGAAAAAAACAGAAAAACAGGCTGAGATGAAGGATGTGCGGCCACGCAGTCAGCTGATCCACTCTCAGGTGTGGGGTCGTTGTCATGGTGATACACAGGTGTGTGTGTGTGTGTGTGTGTGTGTGTGTGTGTGTGTGTGTGTGTGTGTGTGTGTGTGTGTGTGTGTGTGTGTGTGTGTGTGTGTGTGTGTGTGTGTGTGTGTGTGTGTGTGTGTGTGTGTGTGTGTGTGTGTGTTGCTCCCTCTGCTGCAGAACAATCCACTTATTTATGTTGTTGTTTTTGTTGAGCCTGTTGTTGCCATGGAAACGTCTCTGCAGGCTGCAGAATGTCTGGTGTGTGTGTGTGTGTGTGTGAGAGCTGTGATAAAACCTTGACGTTGCGTTCAAAGACCACGTTGAGCTCAGCGAGGCCCGGCTGCTGGTTTCCCATGATGCATTGCTGCAGTACCGAGGGTGGCCACTGATATTACTGATTATTGATCTCTGGATGGTTCCTCCATGTCCTCAGAGACAAAACATGGAGGAGGAGGAAACACGATGTCACAACCTGATCAATCATCTCAATTATTCACCAATAATTGTTGCTCTTTCTGGAAGACGATGACAGGAAGTGGTCATGAGGAGGGGGCGGAGTCAGACTGACTGTTAGTTTAGATGCTCCACCACGAGACAGTTTCCTATCTCTGTGTCCCGAGGGTTTCTCCATGACTCCGCCCCCTTTAGGAGACAACAGACCGTGACTCCGCCCCCTTTAGGAGACCAACAGACCGTGACTCCGCCCCCTTTAGGAGACCAACAGACCGTGACTCCGCCCCCTTTAGGAGACAACAGACCGTGACTCCGCCCCCTTTAGGAGACCAACAGACCGTGACTCCGCCCCCTTTAGGAGACAACAGACCGTGACTCCGCCCCCTTTAGGAGACCAGCAGACCGTGACTCCGCCCCCTTTAGGAGACCAGCAGACCGTGACTCCGCCTCCTTTAGGAGACAACAGACCGTGACTCCGCCCCCTTTAGGAGACCAGCAGACCGTGACTCCGCCCCCTTTAGGAGACAACAGACCGTGACTCCGCCCCCTTTAGGAGACCAGCAGACCGTGACTCCGCCCCCTTTAGGAGACCAACAGACCGTGACTCCGCCCCCTTTAGGAGACCAACAGACCGTGACTCCGCCCCCTTTAGGAGAGACCAGCAGACAGTGACTCCGCCCCCTTTAGGAGACCAGCAGACAGACCGTGACTCCGCCCCCTTTAGGAGACCAACAGACCGTGACTCCGCCCCCTTTAGGAGACCAGACCGTGACTCCGCCCCCTTTAGGAGACCAACAGACAGTGACTCCGCCCCCTTTAGGAGACCAACAGACCCTGACTCCGCCCCCTTTAGGAGACCAGCAGACAGACCGTGACTCCGCCCCCTTTAGGAGACCAACAGACCGTGACTCCGCCCCCTTTAGGAGACCAGCAGACAGACCGTGACTCCGCCCCCTTTAGGAGAGACCAACAGACAGTGACTCCGCCCCCTTTAGGAGAGACCAACAGACAGTGACTCCGCCCCCTTTAGGAGACCAACAGACCGTGACTCCGCCCCCTTTAGGAGAGACCAACAGACAGTGACTCCGCCCCCTTTAGGAGACCAGCAGACAGACCGTGACTCCGCCCCCTTTAGGAGACCAACAGACCGTGACTCCGCCCCCTTTAGGAGACCAGACCGTGACTCCGCCCCCTTTAGGAGACCAACAGACAGTGACTCCGCCCCCTTTAGGAGACCAACAGACCGTGGCTCCGCCCCCTTTAGGAGACCGGCAGACCGTGACTCCACCCCCTTTAGGAGAGACTAGCAGACTGTGACTCCGCCCCCTTTAGGAGACCAGCAGACCGTGACTCCGCCCCCTTTAGGAGACCAACAGACCGTGGCTCCGCCCCCTTTAGGAGACCAGCAGACCGTGGCTCCGCCCCCTTTAGGAGACAACAGACCGTGGCTCCGCCCCCTTTAGGAGACCAACAGACCGTGACTCCGCCCCCTTTAGGAGACCAACAGACCGTGACTCCGCCCCCTTTAGGAGACCAGCAGACCGTGACTCCGCCCCCTTTAGGAGACCAGCAGACCGTGACTCCGCCCCCTTTAGGAGACCAGCAGACCGTGACTCCGCCCCCTTTAGGAGACCAACAGACCGTGACTCCGCCCCCTTTAGGAGACCAGCAGACCGTGACTCCGCCCCCTTTAGGAGACCAGCAGACCGTGACTCCGCCCCCTTTAGGAGACCAATAGACCGTGACTCCGCCCCCTTTAGGAGACCAACAAACCGCCAGTTTCTATTTTTATCTCCAGTGAAGTCAAAAAAAGAAACAAACCAGAGTCAGAGTTTCATCTTCATCTCCTCCTCCTCCTCCTCCTCCTCCTCCTCCTCCTCCTCCTCATCAGCTGCTGCTCTGTGATGTCACTGAAAACAGTTGTTGCCGTGGTTGCCATAGAGACTGAGGCGATGTCGTCAGGTGTTTGACCAGTCAGCTCCTATAGATCTATAACTGGGCTGTTGCTAGGAAACAGTCTGATGACCGGTGTGACTTTGGGGGCGGAGTCAGACTCTTTGTTTATGGTCTGTGGTCTCCCAGGGCGACGCCAACGTGTCTTCAGGCTCCGCCCACTCCAGTGACATCACGGCTTCACACAGACGATGGTCACGTTGCCACGGCGATGAGAGCAGGATGGAGGTGGAGATGGTCACGTTGCCATGGTTCCCTCAGTCGTTGTGATGTCACAGTGGAGAAACAATGAGGTCGACTCCTGAAATATTAAAGGAACGTTGCAAATGTTTCATGAGACGAAGCTGCAACACAACAGGAAGAGGACGACTACACAACAACTACACAACGACTACACAACAACTACACAACTACACAACAGCTACACAACAACTACACAACTACTACACAACTACTACTACACAGCAACACAACAGGAAGAGGACAACTACACAACTACACAACAACTACACAACTATACAACAACTACACAACGACTACACAACAACAACATTAAGACAAGAACAACCACAGAAACAACAACAACACCTGCTGCCTTTTTATTATGTGGAGACAGAGACACAACATCAGTAAAGTAAGAACAAGTGTGTGTGTTGGTGTGTTGGTGTGACAGGTGTGTGTGTGTGTGTGTGTGTGTGTGTTGGTGTGACAGGTGTGTGTGTGTGTGTGGACCAAATGTTCATATTTTATTCATGAGTCCTTCACTCGTCCTCATCTTCAGTGTGTGTGTGTGTCTGTGTGTGTGTGTTTACTGTAATGAACAGATTTAATAAGCAGTTCATCAGTGACACGTTGAGGAAACTTCACAGAGAGAGAGAGAGAGCAGTGCATTCTGGGTAATGTAGTTTAGAGCTGCAGTGCGTTCTGGGTAATGTAGTTTAGAGCTGCAGTGCATTCTGGGTAATGTAGTTTAGAGCTGCAGTGCGTTCTGGGTAATGTAGTTTAGAGCTGCAGTGAGTTCTGGGTAATGTAGTTTAGAGCTGCAGTGCGTTCTGGGTAATGTAGTTTAGAGCTGCAGTGCGTTCTGGGTAATGTAGTTTAGAGCTGCAGTGTGTTCTGGGTAATGTAGTTTAGAGCTTCGGTGCGTTCTGGGTAATGTAGTTTAGAGCTTCGGTGCGTTCTGGGTAATGTAGTTTAGAGCTTCGGTGCGTTCTGGGTAATGTAGTTTAGAGCTGCAGTGTGTTCTGGGTAATGTAGTTTAGAGCTGCGGTGTGTTCTGGGTAATGTAGTTTAGAGCTGCAACTAACAGTTATTTTCATTATGGATTCATCTGTTGAGTATTTAAACCAGCGGTTCACATCCTTTTATCACCACGGACAGATACAGATGAAATGATCTTTCCACTATGATGATAAACTGTATTTAACTGTAGGCTACCTATGTAAACAATAAAACTCAGTAACCAATCACACAGCAGCTCCATGTTGTCTCTGTGTGGTGTTCAGGGACAGGTCAGGACAGTCTGAAGACAGAGCTCTGAGGTTGAAGTCTATAAAAATGAAATGCACCTTTTTTTTTAAAGCCCCTGTTCAGACTTTTCATGTAGTGTTGATTCTGGCGCCCCCTGTGGACGAAAGAGGCGGAATGAAGATGCATTTCCCACTGTCATGAAGACGTTTGTGTAGATTTGTTTTGGAAACGTCGGAAAGAAGACGGGATTGCTTTTTTGTTTTTTTAGCAGTGTAATGTATCTATTGGTCTGGTTTGGTCCATGTCTTCCAGAGGTCTAGAATTAGACGACTTAGCGTATCTTCACACTGATGGACTCATTAGCTGTTGTAGGAAACAGAGAGTATCCAGTTAAAAGCTCCGTACCGGGGCTTTAATGAAGCTCCGGTAGCGACCGGCTGATATACGGGAGGATACTGTAAACCAGCGCAGATCCTCTGTATTTATCAAAGCGTCACCGTGCTGAAGCAGCTGAAGCAGCGTCGGTTTGAGCTGCGTTCATGAAGTTAGAGACTTTCAGACTCTTCAGGCAGTGATCAGTATCAGTGTCTGCAGCTGTTTGACTCGTTACTCACTGGTCTCGGTGTTTTAGCGTCGTGCTTCATGACTGAGTCCAGGTTTATACAACAGCTGCTCCTCTCTCTGAGGAAACTTCAGAGAGAGAGCAGTGCATTATGGGTAATGTAGTTTACATAGACACTGCCTTGCTTCAGGGCAGGGGAGGATTCAAACCAGCGTGTGTGTGTGTGTGTGTGTGTGTGTGTGTGTGTGTGTGTGTGTGTGTGTGTGTGTGTGTGTGTGTGTGTGTGTGTGATTACACGCCACAGGGTTTATCTCTGCTCAGAGAGGATTATGGGTAGGATGGGTCTGGAGGGGCGGAGCCTCTGCTCTCTGATTGGTCGGTGTAGCTGCTGCAGGTTATTACATGTCACCGTGACGTCGGACCAGAATGCATTGCAGGTGATGGCTGATGGGAGGCAGAGGGCATTCTGGGTAACGTAGGCGACGGAGACGATGGAGAATAAGAGTGGAGCGGGTGACGACCCGACTGGTTTCCATGGCAACGGCCGTGAGTTGTGTCGAATGAACCCTGGTCAGAGGTCAGAGGTCACAGTCTGTGAAACCTCCAGCTCTTCCTCCTCCTCCTCCTCTTCCTCCATGTCACTACCTGATGTGTGACAGCTCCGTACGGCAACTCCACTTGGACAAACTTAGTTGAATTGACTTAGGATCACTGCCCTGTGTGTGTCGCCACAGACGCTTTATCTTTTTATTTTATCAGTAATGTAACTGAGGGTTGGTTGTGGTGGTTTGGATCTTGATGCAGGAACAGAGACTTTTAGTGTTTACTCTGGTCTTTTCTCGCCGCCGGCCTCATCACCATGACAACCACAAACAATCACAACTACCACAACACTCACTGAACAAACTATTAATATATTAACTTTATATGCACTAAATGTAACAGCCAAACACATCACAACTTTACAGTCATAAGAACAGAGCATCATTCCCACAGAACAGTATTTTAAATGTACAGAACTTTAAGCAGACTTCTGCTTGTACGCAGATCAGGCAGCGTCCTAATGAAGTTTGTCCAAGTGGAGTTGCCGTAGACAGCGGTCAAAGATGGCGGCCGGTTCAGGCACGCGCAGACCAGTATTTACACAAACTGGGCAATGACACTCCTTCTTCTTCTTCATCCTCTTTTTCTTCTCCTTCTTCTCCTCCTGCTCCTTCTTCTTCGTCTTCCTCTTTTTCTTCTACATCTTCTTCTTCAGTTGTTTTATTCAGATTCACTGAAGCTTCAGTTCAGAGATGAGACCAGAGAAGGAGGTCAGTGAAGCTCAGGTTCTGGTGACATCATCAGGTGAGGTCAGACTCACCTGTCCAGAGCGACCGACGACTGTGGAAACTCTTCACAACTAACAATGTGTTGATTGATCATCAGTGTAGTTGTTTGTGTCGTTGCAGCAGAAGAAGAACGAATCTCATTTTCTCTGTTGGATCAGTGAAACAGGAGCTGATCACTGATCAATATCTGATCAGCTCACATTAAACTTTCACAATCAACCGTCTCACCGGAGCCTCTTCAGGTTCAGGTTCTGGTCCAGTTCTGGTTCTGGTTCTGGTTCTATGCAGACTAGACCGCTCTGACTGCTGCTCTCTCTGCGGTCGGCGGCCGGTGGATTTCCCAGCATGCCATCTGTCTCAGTTTGACCTTCAGCTGGAGGTGAGGTGGTGATGTCAGCGGCCGGTCGTCAGCTGGTCGCTCCACTTCCTGTCAGAGATGCTCGCTCTCTTCCTGCCCAACAGACGGCCGGGACTCACACACACACACACACACACACACACACACACACACACACACACACACACACACACACACACACACACACCCTGCTGTGTGTGTGTGTGTGTGTGTGTGTGAAGCCGGTTAGTTTCTGCTCAGACTGAGAAGCTGCAGCTCTGTGTGGTTCTACAGCCTGGACGAGGAGAGGTGTTGGTCTTTAGGTGTGTGACGCTGAGATGAGAAGCTCATCACATCTCAGACCTGCAGCTTCTCTCATCATTCGGCCTGTAACGATACACGTGTCCAAACAGAAACCACCACACTCTAACACCGGGATTCCACTGGATGTGGAACGATTCCGAAACGGGTCGGCTACGGAACGGCCGCACAGCGGGAACACGCAATCTCGCGATAAAGCGGGTTGTAGTTTCCATAAAGTGAACCTCAAAAACAATGAATTGAATCCAGAGGAGGAGTAGAGAAACAACTTGATGTCTGAAAACCTCCGAGCTGCTGACTTCAGGCCGGTCGCTGCCCATTACAACGTTTTCAAGGTGTAAAGCAGGAAATATGGTGTATTTTATTTTGAAAATTAACCGGGTGTTTTATTTTGTATTTTGCCCGCGATTTCCTGTCATACACGACCTGCTCTGTGCTGCTTGATGCGCCGTGCTCCGTGTGTATGTGTTGCTCCGGCTGCCGGATGCCGGTGCCGTTCAGGACCCACGACGCAGCGGACCCGGAGTCGGTGGACGCTCACACGGTGATTATAATTAATACGTAACGGCTCCGCCGCCGTACCGGAGCGGATCTGCAGCCGTTCCGCATCCAGTGGAATTTAGGCGTTAGACACGAACCGCGACACACCCGTTCCAACGCTCCGTGTCTGTTTTTCTTTTTGCTTTGCCCCTGGGGTAGCTACATGGCACAGACGGCAAGTTTGTTCCCTAAACTTAAATAGTCTCCACAATGGAGTTTAAGTTTTATTTTTTAACAGTATTTTGTTTGAGAAAAGAGAATAGTTTCTTTGTTTTTAATGTATTATTGTTATAATAATATAATAACACCAGAGGAGGGGGGAGATGAGTGTGACCAGAGAGATGAGATCTATCTGAACCTCAGCTCCTCCGTGTTTCAGGTGTTTCCTGGCAGCAGCTGCAGCGACTCAGGTTGTTTCTGCGTCTTGTGTTTCAGGTTGTTGAGGCTCAGTCGCCCCGAGGAGGAAGAGGAGGAAGAGGAGGAAGAGGAGGAGACACTGGGCTGAACATGAGAGGACGAACTCAGAGGATGAAGATGCTTCTGTGTTAACGGACCAGGTGAGTTCTTCATCTCTGTCATGGAGCTGATGATGATGATGATGATGATGATGATGATGATGATGATGATGATGATGATGATGATGATGATGATGATGATGATGATCGTCTGACTGTTTCCACCCTCAGCGGCTGCAGGTGTATTAACCTGCAGTGACCTCCTCTGTTGCCATGTAGGGTTGGGCACCGAGAACCGGTTCCAAATAGGAACCGGTTCCTAATGTCCGGTTCCGGAACCTTTAAGAAGACGTTTGCATTTCGATTCTTTTTATCGGTTCCTAAATGCCCGCACTAGTTTGTGTTACTCCGCCTGGCGTGCTGCTGCGCTCTGTTTATTTTCGGGGTTTGTGTTACTCCGCCCGGCGTGCTGCTGCGCTCAGTACTCCGCCTGGCGTGCTCTGTTCGTTTCCCAGGTGTGTATTAATCCGCCCTGCATGCTCCGCAGCTACTCTGGTCATGGAACGCAAACGCCGCTCACAAGTCTGGCTCCATTTCAGTGTAAAAAAAGACGGTTTTGCACAGTGCAACAAATGTGCTAAACTTATAACCGCAAAAGGAGGATGCACCACAAATATGAGCAAACACCTTCGCCTGCTGCATGGTATCAACATTAACGAGTGTACTGTGTTTGACGTGTTGCGTCGCTCTCCTGGTCCCGTCGCTTCCTCGGACATTCAACCATCTGCTGGCAACTCCTCGTTGGAAACGGAATCAGGTACATGAAAATTATGATTATCTTGACTCTTATTCTTAACAGACCAGCTTAAGTTATAGACTACCAGTTGCTAAAACTGTGTCAAATCTGTTTATAGTTGTTGAACGCTCCGAGAATGATGCTAACGTTAGCCAGTCTGGGCCTGCTGCTGCTGCGGTAACCGGCCAGCGACCCCCGCCAGCAAAGACACAACAAACCCCTTTCAGCATGGCAGCAAGGGGAAAGCTGTCAGCGCAGCAAATTGATGAGTGCCACAGAAAAGTAACCGCTTATGTGGTAAAAAGGCTGCACCCCTTCAGCGATGTCGAGTCGCCCACATTTAGGTAAATAAGAATAACGTTAAGCTAACTAACTTAGCTGGTAGCTACTTTATCTACAGTTACAGTAACAGTTCAGGTTTAACTTTATTGACAGATTTGTTTTTGGCACAGACTAGTGCTCGTTTCATTTAAAAACATCATAGAAGAATATGGACATGTGCTGAAGTGTTTGTGTGTATTTATTAACTTACACATTTTATGCTCTGTATAAAATTTAAATGCTTTTTTACTAAAGATATCTTATGTGTGTTTTTGTGTTTGCAGGGATATGATCCATGCAATAAACCCAAAGTACACCCCACCTACAAGGGAGTGTTTGACTAATAGATTGATCCCATCATGGTACCAGGTAGAAAAATCAAATGTGATCTCAGAGCTGAGTGAGGTCAGTCACATAGCTCTCACTTGTGACGGCTGGACTAGCCTAACCCAAGACCACTACCTAACTGTCACAGTGCACTATTTAGTGGAAGGCAACATGAGACAGAAGGTCCTCGCAACAAAAGCTGTGTACACAGCCCAGACAGGCATTGTCGTGGCAGAGGAAATCGGTGACATCCTGAAAGAATTTGGCGTGTTTGATAAAGTAGTAGCCACTACTGTTGATAATGCGGCCAATATGGACGTAGCCATCAAACGGCTGCAGTTTGTAAAGCTCGGCTGCTTCGCGCATTCACTAAACCTAGCAGCGCAAAGTTTGTACTCCAGCAGCTTAGTGGCTCAGTGGACTGCAAAGATTCGCGCCATCATCGTCTGGATGAAGAGGTCATCGATGGCGAAGGTGGTTCTACGGGAAAAACAGGATGTCCTAAGTAAGAATCAATGTCTGTGCTTAAATGGATACCACAAGGATCAAATTAAAGCAATTCCTCTCTTCATAGTGCACTGCACACAATGCACTGCACACAATCTGCTGGTATTAACAATAGTAAAACAATGAAACATTACATAAATCTGTCTTACTTATTACACTATATAAAAGTTGCATGTCATATTGATGTCAATTCTCTATGTATTTGTGATTTTCTTGTTCGTGTCAGACCTTCCTCAACATTCACTGATTCTCGATGTGAGAACAAGGTGGAATTCTCTCTACCTAATGATGGAGAGATTCCTTGAACAATATCCTGCAATACAAGCAGCCAGCCACGACCAGCGCCTGAGAAAGAATATGGAGAGGGACAGGTAGAGATAGAAAGGATATAAAAAAGGATATAAAAATAAAATTAGTTGGAGCCTAAGAACGTGCATAAGGTACTAAGAAAGAAGTTAGCACACTGGTTTGCTGTATTATGCAGTGGAATTAATTTAAACTCACTTGTCAAATGGCACTGTTTTTGTTTAAAGAGACAAAAAAATCTATATTTTGAACTGTATTGAAATGTATTCTTTTGCACACAGGCTTGATCGGCTGACAGATGGTGACTTCACCAAGGCAGAAGACTTCATCAGGCTGATGCGAGTTCTTTACACCAGCACACTCTGTGTTTCCACTGAAAAAAGCCCAACAGCCGGACAGATCCTGCCAATCATCCAAAAACTTGAGAAACACTTCGCTCCAGTAAATGGAGACACAGCATTTGT
Source organism: Trachurus trachurus (assembly GCF_905171665.1). Taxonomy (NCBI): domain Eukaryota; kingdom Metazoa; phylum Chordata; class Actinopteri; order Carangiformes; family Carangidae; genus Trachurus; species Trachurus trachurus. Next base: position 35,595 of record NC_139906.1, read on the forward strand.
AGCCGACTTGAAGAAAAGGGTCTGGGGAAACCTGTCTACCCGGTACAAGGTAATGACTGAGGCTATCAAACGAATGAAATTAATTAAACGAATTAAAATGCATGAAATACTTCTGTTCCTGTGGCTTGATGCAATAGTAGTTTTGTTTTTATTGTTTTAAAGAATGAAGACATTAGGTTCTTCTTGGAAGAGGCCACTGCCTTAGATCCCCGCTTCAAGAATAAAATGGACAACAACACCGCAGTCTGGGAACGGATAAAGTTGAAGCTCCTTGAAAACTCTGAGGAGGTGAAATGTCATTCATACACAAATATATATATATATATATATATATATATATATATATATATATATATATATATATATATATATATATATATATATATATATATATATATATATACTGTCTCCCTCACTCCTTAACATTTTATATTTAATTTGCATTTTACATCATCCATGCAGTAATCAACACTGTACTGTTTATACTTTTTTATCATCTTACTACGACAACTCTATTGTTAATCAGTTGAGTGCATGCCTTTATTAGCACATATTCTATGATAGACTGTGACAACTCTCTGTACTGGTGGCTAAGACAGTTCACTGCTGTCTAATTTTATTCTTATATTCTATCCATCTTGTCCCTCTCCATATTATGTTCTCCGTAGTCAGTGGCAGTCCATGACCAAGAGTTTGGTGTCATGCAGGGCGAGGGAAACCAGGAAGGTGTGGAGACTGAAAACGAGGAGGAAGAGAATAATGTAAGTAGATTACTGAAATTATATTTGTTATGTTCTTCTCAGTCATGAAATATGTTTTTAATGGGTTTTTTTTTTACTGATAACTGTTCTGTCCTGTGTACGTTTTGCAGCCTCCTCCTCCCAAACAATCCAAAAAGTCTCCACTGGAGGAGCTTTTTGCCGAGGAGGATGCCATGAAGACGACCTCACAGGAGGGGTTGATGTCCACAGAAAGTTGTGCTGAAAGGGAGATCCAGGCGTACCTGGAAATGCCCCCAATCATCACATCATCTGACCCTGCAGCCTGGTTCTGGACCCAGAAACAAACCTATCCTTTACTGTCATGTCTGGCCTTCTCATATTTATGTGTCCAGGCATCCTCAACACCTAGTGAACGGGTGTTTTCAACTGCAGGAAATACAATCTGCGCAGAACGGTCACGCTTACTGCCCGAAAAGGCAGACATGATAATCTTCCTGAATAAGAACTGTTTTTGATTTGTTATGACTGCATCAGGGTTTGAGTTTGTTTTACTTTGTTTCATATACATCCACCTGGTCTGCAGGTCTTTGCTTTTTAGACTGCTGCCAACTTGTAATGTTATTTAAGCAGTATTCAGTTATCCAGTTACAGTTAGGGACCCTCCCTTATAATAGAATACCCTAGTTACAGTACAGCAACCAAATTAAACTGTGTCAAGTCAACTGGCATGTGAATAAATAAAAATGGCCCGTGTAAAGGCTTTTTCAAATGAAAAAAAATTGTTGTTTTTTTTCTCTCCTGCACTTCAAAGAATCGGAATCGAGAATCGTTTAGAATCGGAATCGATAGTGAGAATCGGAATCGGAATCAGAATCGTTAAAATCCAAACGATGCCCAACCCTATTGCCATGGGAACTGATGAGAGTGTGAGTGTGATGGAGATTAGTGAGAGAGATCAGAGCTTCATCAATTATTGATCAGTTTCCTCGTCTTCAGGAGAAACTGATCGACTTCTGTCCTGAAACATTTTAACCAGCTGCTGTGACATGAAGGTCACACTGATGGACGACTGGTTGGTGGCCGGTTGACGGCCGGTTGGCGGCCGGTTGGCGGCCGGTTAGCGGCCCTTCCCGGACACTCAGCCTCGTCTATCAGCGTGTGTTGTAGGCCTGTAACGATTCACCAAAGTCACGATTCGATTCGTATCTCGATTTCTGACCCACAGTCCGATAAGAACAGAAGAGTTTTTGGTAGCAAAAACTGGATTATTTATTGTTTAGTCAAAATTAAGTCAAAATCAATATGACTGAACTGTATATGAAAGGCTATAGGGCTTTTAATTTGAAGGGCCAGATACAGGAAGTTGTGACACTCACTCGCTGTCAGTTTTTTGTTGTTGTGTTTTTTTTTTTACATGGTTTTTTTTACACGTTTTTTTTTTACACAGTTGACGGCTGATTGACACAAAAAAAAAACCTGCAGCTATGACAGAAGAGAGGGAGGATAAAAGAGTTAGAGAAAAAAGAGGACGATGGAAAGTGGAGAGTAATGGAAACGGGAGGAGGGGAAAAAGAGGAAGAGGTGGAGGAAGGACGGGAAGAAAGCAGAGCTGTAAGGGGAAGGGAAGTGAAAGAGGTGAAAGAGGACAGAAAGAAGGGAATGAATAATAGAAAAGAAACAGTGAAAGAACAGAAGAGGGAGGAAAGAAAGAGAGAGGGATGGTGAAAAGAAAAGATGTGATGCAGTGACTGTAATTAGAAGGTTCTCACAAGTACACTAATATAGTGTGTGTGTGTGTGCGTGTGTGTGTTGCGTGACAGCAGAGCATGTTGGGTAAAAACACTCGGGGCGGTTTAATGTAAAATTCAGGAGCTGCAGTGGGACGAGATGAAGAGTCTATATCCTCCTCTTCCTCCTCCTCACCTGACAGGAAGAAAATCCTGATCAATCACTTCAATAGCTACCAAATAAATGCAGTAGTGACCGGTGTAGCTACCAAATAAATGCAGTAGTGACCGGTGTAGCTACCAAATAAATGCAGTAGTGACCGGTGTAGCTACCAAATAAATGAAGTAGTGACCGGTGTAGCTACCAAATAAATGAAGTAGTGACCGGTGTAGCTACCAAATAAATGCAGTAGTGACCGGTGTAGCTACCAAATAAATGCAGTAGTGACCGGTGTAGCTACCAAATAAATGCAGTAGTGACCGGTGTAGCTACCAAATAAATGCAGTAGTGACCGGTGTAGCTACCAAATAAATGCAGTAGTGACCGGTGTAGCTACCAAATAAATGCAGTAGTGACCGGTGTAGCTACCAAATAAATGAAGTAGTGACCGGTGTAGCTACCAAATAAATGCAGTAGTGACCGGTGTAGCTACCAAATAAATGCAGTAGTGACCGGTGTAGCTACCAAATAAATGCAGTAGCGACCGGTGTAGCTACCGAATAAATGCAGTAGTGACCGGTGTAGCTACCAAATAAATGCAAGTAGTGACCGGTGTAGCTACCAAATAAATGCAGTAGCGACCGGTGTAGCTACTAAATAAATGCAGTAGTGCCCGGTGTAGCTACCAAATAAATGCAGTAGTGACCGGTGTAGCTACCAAATAAATGCAGTAGTGCCCGGTGTAGCTACTAAATAAATGCAGTAGTGCCCGGTGTAGCTACCAAATAAATGCAGTAGTGCCCGGTGTAGCATCCGTAGGTCTGTGCTACACCGGCCGTTACCATGGTTGTATCCATGGTACCTACGCCGGCCGTTATGATCGCGTTCAGAACGTTTTAATTACACGACGTAATAGTCATTAACTGTGCGGCGGAGTAGTGTCCAGAAGTGTTTTTTTATTTGACCAGTGAGTCACTATATAGTCACTATATTGAATTCACTATATAGTGAGTAGGGAGGAGGGAATGAGGGAGGGATTTAGGACACAACCCTAGTTTCACTTTAACAGACTTTAAGTAGAGAGAACTACAACTCCCAGGATGCATTTTGATTCAATGATAATTATAACTCAGCAGGAAAATACAGGAAGTTGTGTTTGATGAGCCGTGTGTCCTGCCCCCCTCCCCCCACCACCAGGGGGCGGGGCCAGGGAGAGTGAGTCCGCACAAATACACACACATTATGAATGTGTGTGTGTGCGTGTGTGTGTGCGACAGGAAGTCACACAGTGGTCGATGGCTCCTGATTGGCTCCCTGAGGGCGGGGCCTGGTCATGTGACAGAGACAGTAAATAGAGCAGGTCACCGGGGAGAAGCTGCTCTGATCGCTGGTTCGATCCCAACATCATCACCACGTTCATCATGTGTTATCTCCTCTGTCTGTCGTCCAGTTTAAAGGGACAGTTCAACATTTAGTCAGATCCTCCTCTCACCATAACCCCTATAGTCACAGCAGTAGTGAACTAATAACGTATAATTATGTAACATTACGACACACGAAGCAAATACTCTGAACTACTTTCTCTCCTGAAATCCCTCCGCCCAGCAGCAGCTGTGTCTGGAATGTAGTTCCGGCTGTATTTCCCTCTACAACAACTCTGTGTGGTAACGTTGTGTTATTATCTCATAGCGTGGTGAATGTGCAGCTCACAACTTGTCCACCAGAGCGTTGTGGAGTTGTTGGATTGTGTATTTGATGAGTTTGATGAGGGAAAGAAAAAATCCCATAATGAGCCTCCGTAGCGTAGCTCTGAGCAGCTCACGGCTCTGCTCCACCGTTCTAAAAATAGCTTGCACCGACAATTAAAGGTAACAAACCTACTGCTATGACTATAGGGATTATGGTGAGAGGAGGAGCTGACTAAATGTTGGACTGTCCCTTTAACGTCAGGCTAAAGCTCCCATGCTAACGTTAGCCTCATTCAGATCAATGCAGCTGCACTTCCTGCTCTGGAAACAAACTGAGATCAATGTGTCGCCCCGGGCAACACACACACACACACACACACACACACACACACACACACATGTTTACGCTCCGTCACACACACACACACACACACACATGTTTACGCTCCGTCACACACACACATGCAGGAGTTGTGTTTGACGTTGATGAGGGGCGACCCAGCATTGATCTGTAGAGAGAGTGTGCGACCGTGTGTCGGCTGTGTGAGTCAGTCGTGGTCGCGGTGGCGGTGGCGGCGGACGTTTCTCACCTCGTCTTCTTCTCCTGCAGGACTGAGACCGACAGGAAGTAGCGACAGGAAGGAGGAGGAGGAGGAGGAGGAGGAGGAGGAGTCAGGATGACGAGCGCGGCGCCGGCCAGGAAGCCGTACCGCAAGGCGCCGCCGCAGCACCGCGAGACCCGCCACGGCCTCACCGCCGCTGCCACGGCAACGCCACCGCCGCCGCAGCCTGACATCAATCAGGTAAACGCACACACGCTCCACACCCCCACCACCACCACCACCACCACCACCCCCGCTGCCTCACGCCTCGCCACCGCCGCCGCCAAGCGGCCGCAGAGCACCTGTCCGCGGCACCACGCCGTCTTCACGCTGCCGCCGGCCGCCACCGCCGCGCTCTCGGACAGCGAGCCGGACGTGTCCAGCCTGTCCAGTCTGGAGCTCTGCATCCCGCCGCCGTCCACGTTCAGGAACCACGGCAACCGGCCCAACAGGACCAGAACCACCGCCGTCGGCGTCACGGCCTCGGACCGCCGCACCGCCAGTCCTCATCACGCCGCCATACCTCGCCACGTTTCTAGTCCACATCATGCCACCGATCCTCACAACGCCGCTATACCTCGCCACGCCGCTATACCTCGCCACGCCGCTGCTCCTCACGCCGCCAATCCTCATGTTTCCAATCCTCATCACGCCGCGAGTCCTCACCACGTTTCTAGTCCTCGCCGCACCGCGAGTGCTCGCCATATATCCAGTCCTCATTACGCCACCGATCCTCACAACACCGCTATACCTCGCCACGCCGCTGCTCCTCACGCCGCCAGTCCTCGCCACACTCCAGGTCCTCGCCACGCCACAATTCCTCATCATGTCACCGATCCTCACAACACCGCCGTACCTCGCCACGTTTCTAGTCCTCGCCACGTTTCTAGTCCTCGCCACGTTTCTAGTCCTCGCCACGTTTCTAGTCCTCGCCACGGCGCCGGTGTTCTCTCGACCGTCAGCAGCCCGAACTCTCCAGCAGCTCGCCGTAGCTCCGCTGCGGTGGCGGCGGCAGCTGCTGTAGCCGCGGCGACGGCGGCGCCCTGGGGCTCCTCCCCCACCAGCAGCCCTAACCCTAGAAGAGCAGTACGACAACACCGGACTCAGGCCGTCGCCGTCCGGTCCCCGGCGGCCGCGGCGCCGCCGAAGAGCATCCTGAAGCAGCCGAGCTCGCTGGCGGTGGAACACACCTATGACGTCATCAGGAAGTCTAAATCCGTGGAGCTGCTGGACGACGGGCGGCGGCGGCGGGACGACGCCGACCGTCACCGACCCGCTCGCTCTCTGGACCGGGCGGAGCGCCGGGCGCTGGCGGTGCGGCGCTCGTCGGTGCCGGCGCCGGCGCCATCACCGTCACCCGGCCGACCGGACTGGAACTGGCGGATGCAGGTTCTGGAGGACAAGGTTCGGTTCTCCAGCTTCCTGGACGAGATCACCAGCAGCGTGCTAAGCCCCGCCCACCTCACGCTGCTCGGCCGCCAGTCGCCCTCGGCCGGCGCCGAGCAGGGAAGCCCCGCCCCCCGGCGCCGACACCACGGCCGGCGGCGACACGCCGACAGGAAGCAGCAGCAGCCGGCGGCGCCGGCGGCGGCGGAGGAGCCTTGGACCGAGGACCGCAGCCGGCGCTGGGACGGCTGGGTGGCGGCGCTGCAGCGGCCGGGCCGTGATGATGTCACAGAGGGGGCGGGGCCGGGCTGTGATGTCACAGAGGGGGCGTGGCCGGGCCGTGATGTCACCGAGGGGGCGCGGCCTAAAGAGGAGGAAGTGGCGGCGAGACGAGTTCAGGGGAATAAACACACAGCTTCTGTTTCTGATGCGTCGCTTCTGTCGCGCATCAAGGTGGGTCAGAGGTCAGAGGTCAGAGGTCAAAGGGCACAGCGTCATCCTCACCTCCTCACCCACTTCCTGTTTCCTGCTTCCTACTTCCTGTTTGCTACTTCCTGTTTCCTAAGCGTCAGTAAAATAATGAATGTTTTTCTTTACAGACTCAGAAACGTTGTTAATCAACATGATTGATTATCTCAGTGGTTCCCAACCGCGATCACGTGCAGTCATGTGACTGCGGCCGCCGACCAAGCGTCAGCTCAGATATTTTTATATGCTGCGTTTTATTTGAACTCGATTAATATTGGAGAAAGTGAAAGTATAGATAGTTGTTTCAGATTGTGTGTCGTGTTTTTAATCATAACGGACGACCTGCACAACGTAGTGTGACGTTCTTCCGCTTCACAAAGTTACGGACCGCTTTACTTCCAGCGGTCAACTTAACCATAGCGCTGCTGTATTTAGATTACACATAACACTCTCTCATTCTACATTCTTCATCGTTATGTTTGTACATGTTAATAGTATAGTCAGTTCATTTTTGATCATTTAATCAATGATCGCATTTTGCCGTTAGCCGCTCTGCTAACTTAGCATACTGGCCAAATGAATAAAAGCACCGTAATGTTTATGAAGAGGGCAACCAGCTCTACAAGGACTTTGGTTTTTTCAGCCTCTCTTTACTCCTCATGTCTTAGTTTTCACTCATTTTCATCTGATGTTCCGCTGAGAGCTTAGCGGCAGGTTAAGCTAATGCTACGAACTACAAGTAGATCGATGATTTAAAATGATCAAAATTTTCCAGAACACTATAGGCCTAGAAACTGAACCGACTATAACAATATGTACAAAAATAATTAAAGGTGAGCTCAGGTGAAGCTACGTGCAGCAGAGTAGTAGCTCAGGGCTGCTAGCTAGCTGCACTAGCTGTCTCTGATGCTAACGAGTGCTAGCAGCTAGCACGTCTCTCTCTCTCAGCAGCAGCAGCAGTTGTCATGACAACAAAGTAAAATAAATACAGTCTGAGAGAAGCGCTGGAGCCGCGGACCGATTCCCCACCGTCACCGACAACTAAAGCCTCGACTGGTAACAAGTATGAGGACCGTTGTAGTGAGCTAGCTCGATGCTAACTTCAGCTAGTGGTAGCGGTTAGCATCCAGCTGCTAACACCGTCTTCCCAGCTCACCACAACGACATAACAACATAACACTGGAGGCTCCCGGTGTCGGTGACGGTCGGCTATCGGCCCGCGGCTCCAGAGCTTCACTCAGACTGTATTTCCTTTCCTCTGTTGTCATGACAACGGCTGCTGTCTGGGGCAGGAGGCTACGTAGCTTAGCCCCAGAGGAGGAGGGGCCCAGTTGAAATGTTTTGTTTACAAACTGCAACGAACAAAACTCCAGACTCTACCTTTAATGTGTTGTATGTAATTTTATTTAGCCTCTAATTTTCATTTAGCCAGTATGCTAGTTAGCCGAGCGGCTAACGGCAAGATGCGATCAATGATTAAATGATCGAAAACGCTTTGACTATGTAAAAATACAAACTGAACTGACTATAAGCTGCTATTAACATGTACAAACATAACTATGAAGAATGTAGAATGAGAGAGTTAAGTGTAAAAGTGTTGTATGTAATCTAAATACAGCAGCGCTATGATGAAGTTGAAAGCCGGAAGTGAGCGGACCGTAACTTCGTGAACGTCACACACAGTCGTCCATTTTAAAAAGAACTAGAAAATGCATTTCCTGAAGGAAATACGGGTGGAAGCTGAATGAGCTGAATAAATTGTTGAAACAAATCTGAAAAGATGAAATAATATCTGAGGTAAAACTAAAACAATAATTAGTTAAAAGAATATTTGTATCAGTAATTTTTTTTAATCAATTCCGAGACATTCCAGGCGACTCCACGGTTGAAAAACACTGGATTATTGAATGAAGCATTGAACCGACGTCCTTCACTGATTGGTCGGTCTGTTTCGGTCTGAATTACCCAGAATGCCACAGTCTGAAGTCTTAACGCAGCTTTTAGTTCCTCTTATTGATCCCTGATGATCAGTGACGACGACGCTTCAGGAAACGCTGACTGCCGAACGGAGCGATGTGATTGGCTCTGGCTCTTCCCCTGTTCCAATCACAGCAGCCCACTCGTTGACCAGAACGCCCCGCTGCATGCTGGGAACTGACCAGAACGCCCCGCTGCATGCTGGGAACTGACCAGAACACCCCGCTGCATGCTGGGAACTGACCAGAACGCCCCGCTGCATGCTGGGAACTGACCAGAACGCCCTGCTGCATGCTGGGAACTGACCAGAACACCCCGCTGCATGCTGGGAGGTGTTTCTGTTTCTGTACGTCAACATCCGTTTGTCTCCATGAGGTCGTTTGATTGACAGAACGAGTCACATGTCATGTGACCAGTCGTCTCTCAGGCCCCGCCCCCTCAGGCCCCGCCCCCTCAGGCTCCGCCCCCTCCAGCCTAATCAATACCCTGACAGGTGGTCGTTGATTCCCTCTCCTCGTGTTCTCTCCTCTTTATGTTTAGAATAATATTGATCATTGATCGATGCCTGTTTAGTTTATTGTTTAATAAAATGTAAACATGTGAAACGTAGATTATTGTTATTATTATTATTTACTGTATTATTGGTTGTTTTTCTGAGTAGAAACTGATGAAATATTATTGATCAGATCTTTATTGATTTTTCTTTCACGTGACAACAAGCAAAGTTTGTCTCGTTGTCACGGCAACAGCCTCTTCCTGTCTGAACCGTGTTGTTGTTTGTTGCAGGAGGCGCTGACCGACTCCGACCGGATCAGGTGAGATACTTCTACTAGTAGTACTAATACTACTCTAATGTACTTCTACTACGTTACTGTACTTCTACTCTACTGTACTGTACTTCTACTGTGCTGTATGTTCTCTTCTCTACGTTACTGTACTCTATTCTACAGTATTTCTACTCTACTTTCTACTGGACTTTATAGTAGCTACTCTACTGAACTTCTACTATACTGTACTCTACTCTGTTCTACATTGTGAATGTGAAACGTTGTTTTTGTTGAGGTGAAAACTCCAATAATCATATTGATCAGTAACTTGTAGCTGCTTTCTTATGGAAACCCCTCCCCCCTCCCCCCTCTGTCTCGTCCCATTACCCAGAATCCTCCAGCAGCAGAATGAGGACCTGCGCCGCCGCCTCTCTCTCTCCACCCACAAGATGGAGGCCATGGAGGCGGAGTTCGACGGCAACCGCCACTACATGGAGGCGGAGCTTAGCCGCACCCGAGACGACCTGGACAAGATGAGAGACAAGTTCCGCAGGTGAGGGAGGATCAGTGCTCTGATTGGCTGTTAGAGGAACACAGCTGATTGGCTGCTCGTCCACAAGCTTGTTAGTGTGGACACTTCCTGTCACTGAGCTGAACTCAAGTTAAAGGTATCCCTTTAAGTTGAGTTCAGCCAACATTTTTTTTACGTGTCTTGCCTCACTCCCGAGTCCATGACCAGCAGATAGACACCATCCTTTCCACTGTGCGTGCAGTAACCATGGAGATAGAGCCGTATCGCCGTAATTAGCTTAGCTCAAACACTGGAAGTGTATGGGTAGTGTTAGCCTGCCTCCACCTAAAGTCGCTAATTAGCTTAGCTCAAACACTGGAAGTGTATAGGTAGTGTTAGCCTGCCTCCACCTAAAGTCGCTAATTAGCTTAGCTCAAACACTGGAAGTGTATTGTTAGCCTGCCTCCACCTAAAGTCGCTAATTAGCTTAGCTCAAACACTGGAAGTGTATAGGTAGTATTAGCCTGCCTCCTACCTAAAGTCGCTAATTAGCTTAGCTCAAACGCTGGAAGTGTATAGGTAGTGTTAGCCTGCCTCCACCTAAAGTCGCTAATTAGCTTAGCTCAAACACTGGAAGTCTATAGGTAGTGTTAGCGTGGCGCAGTCCTCAACGCAGGCGTCCCCGGTTCGAGTCCCGCATTGGGCAGACCTTTCCTGCATGTCATTCCCCCTCTCTCTGCCTCCCCCTTTCTTGTCTATCTCTACTATGGCTATCAAATAAAGGCATAAAAAGCCAAAAAATATACTAAAAAAAAAAAGAGTCACTAATTAGCTTAGCTCAAACACTGGAAGTGTATGGGTAGTGTTAGCCTGCCTCCACCTAAAGTAGCTAATTAGCTTAGCTCAAACACTGGAAGTGTATGGGTAGTGTTAGCCTGCCTCCACCTAGAGTCGCTAATTAGCTTAGCTCAAACACTGGAAGTGTATGGGTAGTGTTAGCCTGCCTCCACCTAGAGTCGCTAATTAGCTTAGCTCAAACACTGGAAGTGTATGGGTAGTGTTAGCCTGCCTCCACCTAAAGTCGCTAATTAGCTTAGCTCAAACACTGGAAGTCTATAGGTAGTGTTAGCGTGGCGCAGTCCTCAACGCAGGCGTCCCCGGTTCGAGTCCCGCATTGGGCAGACCTTTCCTGCATGTCATTCCCCCTCTCTCTGCCTCCCCCTTTCTTGTCTATCTCTACTATGGCTATCAAATAAAGGCATAAAAAGCCAAAAAATATACTAAAAAAAAAAAGAGTCACTAATTAGCTTAGCTCAAACACTGGAAGTGTATGGGTAGTGTTAGCCTGCCTCCACCTAAAGTAGCTAATTAGCTTAGCTCAAACACTGGAAGTGTATGGGTAGTGTTAGCCTGCCTCCACCTAGAGTCGCTAATTAGCTTAGCTCAAACACTGGAAGTGTATGGGTAGTGTTAGCCTGCCTCCACCTAAAGTCGCTAATTAGCTTAGCTCAAACACTGGAAGTGTATGGGTAGTGTTAGCCTGCCTCCACCTAAAGTCATCAGAGAAACTCTTAAGCAACTCTAAACGGAAACCGGCGGGCCGATCTTCGTCTCAGAGCTGACAAAACTCTCCGGTAAGGCATCTTGAGCGGTCAAATGCCGCTAACGGGACGAGATCGGTCAAAACGGAGGGTTCAAGCAACGGCTAGCTTGAGTAGCGCCGAATTCGTCCGAACAAAATTGTAAACAGCTGGTATTTAGACAAATACCGTAGGAGGCAGGCTAAAGCCGCGTTTCCACTACATGGTACCGGCTCGACTCGACTCGACTCGACTCGACTCGGCCTTTTTGCGTTTCCATTACGTAAAAGTACCTGGAATCTGGTACCCGGTACTATTTTTTTAGTACCTGCTCAGCCGCGGTTCCAAAACGGCTGAAGCGGTACTAAAATGTGACGTGTAAACATTGCGAACTGCTGATTGGTCAGAGAGTCGTCACCGGTGGCCGCGGGTCATCAGATATCACCACATTTCAATAAATAAATGTTTTAAAATGAACAAACTATGCAAGTATGGTCGCTTTTCCGCTGTCGCTGTCCCCCCCCCCCCCCCCCCCCCCCCCCCGCCCCTCCCCTCCCCGTCTGGCCATGTGGGTTTGTTGACAACGAAGCCGGCGAAAAATCAATACGGAGCGGTGGCTAACTTTATATAACAAATAGGATGTTAGCTACGATGTGTAGTCTTAACTGTCAAAAACAAAGGCTTACAGTTACGGAGCTGGTTTGTGTGGCGGTGCAGCAGAGAGGAGAGGAGAGGAGAGGAGAGGAGAGGAGAGGAGAGCTGGGACACCGGGGGGCTGCGGCCAGGTAACGGATGTTGCAAGGTTGATTTTCAGCCGTGAGAGGCCAGGTGAAGGCAGAGAGCCTCCGCTCTCACTCGTAACAACTCACAAGTCTTGTAGTAGGCTATCAAATTACACCGGAGCTTTTTAATTAAGGTAAAAATGTGGCATAACCACGGGGAAAATCCTGTTTATAGTTTTGCTTTATTTTGTTAAGCGCCGCCGGTCGCTATGACGACCGGCCACTCTAAAGCCGGTACTATCCTGTAATGGAAACGCTCTCTAGAATAGTACCTGGTACCAGAGCCGAGCCGAGTCGAGTCGAGTCGAGCCGGTACCATGTAGTGGAAACGCGGCTTAACACTACCTATACACTTCCAGTGTTTGAGCTAAGCTAATTAGCGACTTTAGGTGGAGGCAGGCTAACACTACCTATACACTTCCAGTGTTTGAGCTAAGCTAATTAGCGACTTTAGGTGGAGGCAGGCTAACACTACCTATACACTTCCAGTGTTTGAGCTAAGCTAATTAGCGACTTTAGGTGGAGGCAGGCTAACACTACCCATACACTTCCAGTGTTTGAGCTAAGCTAATTACAGCGATACGGCTCTATCTCCATGGTTACTGCACGCACAGTGGAAAGGATGGTGTCTATCTGCTGGTCACGGACTCGGGACTGAGGCAAGACACGAAAAATAAAATGTTGGCGTATCCCTTTAGACACACTGAGATGGTCCGAAAGAGATTTTAAGATTCCACTCAGAACAGAGACTCGTTAACTACCTCTGTTATTACTCTGTTATTAGTTTGTAATAACTCAGGTGTGACTGTCGTTACCTGTCACTCAGCTCCTCACAGGCCACCGTAGAAACTCCTCACACACACAAAGAGCTCTCGCCCACTAATTTAACTTCCTCTGTCAACAATTAATAATTAACTCCAATAATAGCTCTGCGCTCTGAGGGCGAGTGAGCATCCTTCACCCATCTCTCTCTGAATGAATGAATGAATGAATGAATGAATGCTTTATTTCAAACATGTAAGTAATACATTAAACTTGAAGCACTAGTCGATAAAACCCTTGCCTGTTAAAAGGGTTTTCCATGGAGTTTCTCCTCAGTGGATGTGAGGGTCTAAGGACAGAGGATGTTGTTATGATGGGATGTGAAGCCCTTTGAGACAAACTGGTGGTAAAAACAACGGGCTATAGTAATATAATTGCCTTGCCTTGCCTTTGTATGTTTGAAAAGGAGTAGGAAGAAGCATTGGCTTATTAATTCCTACCCCTTCTCCACTTAGTACCTAGTACTATAGGTTATCTTACTTCCTGTGTATCCTGTTTTTTGTTTGTTTGTTTTTTTAATACTCTCAACAATGAAATGCAAAATGTTTTTAAAGTTGTGTCTCCCTCTCTCTCTGCAGACTGCAGAACAGCTACACGGCGTCTCAGAGAGCCAATCAGGACCTGGAGGAGAAGCTCCACGCTCTGGTAAACCTCCTTTATTCCACTGATTCTGTTCATTAGTGTGACGTCAACTCAGTAACGAGGCTCCTGATTGGTGCAAACCCTCCTGACTGTGTATGTGTGAGTGTGTGTGTGTGCGTGTGTTTTGTCATCGATCAGTCGGCCAATAACTGATCGATGACTAAATGATAACGCACTCTCATGCTGTGCATTGATTAATAGTGGAAAAGTGGATGTGACTGACAGCACTGTGGTTGCCACGGGCGACCAAACTGGAGGTCGGAGGTCACCGGTCATCAGTTGGTGCAGCGAAGACAAATAAAAGATAAGGGGTCGTTACCACGGTGACAAGTCTGTTTAACTAATGAAATAAACACCAGTATTGATTTTTTATTGGTAAAAATGTTCAGATCAGCTGAAACGCCAAATGTTTGATCAATAAATAAACACTAATCAAAGATTATCAGTAATTAAATTCATTTAATTTCACACGTTGAGCCGCCACCTCATCGTGATGGAGATGATAGATATGTACACATAGCTGCTGCCTCTGATGCTGCTGTCCATTGGAACGATACGTCAACGCGGCGGCCATCTTGGTCAGGGGGAAGCCGTGTCTACTTCCTGCTGCATTAGAGGTCTATCAACCATTAACATCACCACAACTCACTGAAAAGGTATAAAAAAGTAAAAAGTATAATTTTTTTCTTTTTATATTAAACATGAACTTACATACTCAGACACACACCCACATGCATAAATACACTGAAATGTGTTCTACAAGGTCTGACTGCTGGTCAGACGTTTATATGTCCATGGTCAGAAACCCCGGACCAAGATGGCCGCCGTGTTGATGTACCTTACAAGCCCGGATGCGGCATCTACGTGTATCTATGGTCTGAGCACCTGATTGGTCCAAGGAGTTCTGTTGTCGGGGGCTTTCTGCCCCGGTAGTCTCCAAGGCAAACAGTCAAACATCCAGGATGTCATCGGGGTCGGAGGTCGGGGCTCTGGTGAGCGCCTGGCGGCCGCGTGGCACCGCACCAAGCAGCGGCGCTGCCCCGCGTCCTGCAGGAAGGTCCAGAAGGTGCAGTGTGATTTGGGTGGCAGTCATGGGCCTCGACGAGCCAATCCCTGGACAGTGACTCTGCCCACGGGGACATGGACTGTCACCTCGCGGGGGGGGGATGAGCGCTACTGGCTAGAGATGGTCGGGCTCAACCCCACCCACAGTCCTGCCTCTGGAACCTGGCGTGGACATTTTTAGCTGTTTTCTGTTGGTGAATAATGAAATAGAGACTTCTTCTGCCGGCCGACAAGCTTTTATTTCCCTGCAAGGAGAAGTCAGTCCTCACCCGAACGGTGACGGTAAAGGAAAGACCCAGAGAATGAGGAGACCTAAACATTTATACCTGAGGAACGCCCCCTAGGTGTGTTCCATATCCTTTTGTCTGCTGCAGGGGTCGGCCCCTTAACCAGAGAGGGTTTTCACACCCGTTTGTCTGCTGCAGGTATCGGCACCGACCCCCGATGGGGTTTTGTGTCTAGGTGGGAAGTTAAGAGGTCTAGACATTAAAATACACAAATGGGTAAGAAACAAAAGGAGATCTGACATCTTGGGGGGAAAAGCAGGTGTAGGGAAGTACCTGAGGTATCTCAGCTGTTGAAACATAGAAAGATTCAAATGTACCATAACAAAGCCAACTCCTTGAGAGAGGCTGTTCTCTTCTCTACTCTTGGAGAGGCAGTGAGCTGGTGTGGGTTGTTTGTAGCTCCCAGCTCAGCCGCTGTGTGTTACGTCGTCCCGGCTGAACGAGAGTCGCCTCCCTGCTCCTTCGGGTCGGGGACGAGTCTCTCTCTGTTGTTTCAGCCAACGTACAGAACGTTCCCACTAAGTTTAGTCTGAAAGCAGCTTTATTTTGAAGGGTCAGGTTCATATGTGTGTGAACATTGTGTAAAGTTTTGGGATAAATGATTGATAAAGTTTCTTCGTCAACTTCAACTTCCTGTTTGTTTGTTGTCTAATGTGGTTCATCTCTCTCTTCCTCCCTCTCTCTCTCACGCTGCTCTCTGATGGACTCATCTTCATCTTCCTCATCATCCTCTTCATCCTCATCAGGCTGCCGTCAGTCAAACATGGGTTCATGCAGTTGGGTTTCATTCTTCTTCCTCCTCCTCCTCCTCCTCTTCCTCCCCCCTCCTCTTCATCACATCTCTCCTCCTCTTCCTCACTCGGTCAGCGGTTTGAACACCGACTCGTCAGCTCAGCGCCACTTTGTTAAACGATGAGGTTTTTAAAGAGCCCCGCCCCCTCTCAGTCGTCGTTGCCATGCCAACAACAAGGTGTTGTCATGGCGACTTTTTAAACTCGGTGTTCAAACTGTTGATTAATGATTTGAGTTGCCTGTAGAACCCGATCGCTCCTCTCTACAGAACCGACGAGACGTTATTGATGACATGATGTCATTATTGATTCTGCTTATCAGTTTGAATATATAGCTTCACTTCCTGTTTGGTAACCGCGCAGTAAAAAGCGTAATTTCAACATCAGTGACGAATCACTGAGGACCAGCTAGGCTAATGTTAGCATCGTTCGCAGATGAAATAGCAGGGAGTATGGATTAGCTGGTTAGCGCCCTGTTGTTTGACTCCGCCCACAATCTGCTGTAGCGAGGAGCGATTTGTTGTAAGAATGAAAAAAGGAAATCCATGTTAACAGGAAGGTTTTCTTCATGCTAGCTTTGTTAGCAAGTGTTAGCTGTGTTAGCATTAGCTGTGTAGCAGGGTTAGGGTTAGCTGTTAGCGGTGTTAGCTGTGTTAGCATTAGCTGTGTAGCAGGGTTAGCTGTTAGCGGTGTTAGCTGTGTTAGCATTAGCTGTGTAGCAGGGTTAGCTGTTAGCGGTGTTAGCTGTGTTAGCATTAGCTGTGTAGCAGGGTTAGCTGTTAGCGGTGTTAGCTGTTTGCCTGCTGCTTCTTTTTGTTTTTGTTTTCAGTGCAGGAAGAGACTTGATGAAACTATTTCATCTTTCAGCTTTGACGCTTCGATCAAGATCTTATTGATCTTATCGATGCTATTGCAGCGGCCGCACCATCCCATAATGCACCTGTGGAGTGCTGCTAGCTAAAGCAGCATTCAAATGATCTGGGAAACCTGGAGAAACATGAAACACGTCAGATTTTAGACAAGGGAAGCTAAACTACAGAAAACTACAAAGATGGCGTCTCCATGGATACGAACCTGTTGCAGCCGTACAGACACGTTTTCTGAAGATTGTTCCCACATGATCTGAATGTAGTTCCTCTGCTGAAGCCCCGCCCCCTGCCTCTATTGGCTGTCTCAGCTGTGATTGGCAGCCGATGCTCTAACACGATGTCTATGCCCCGCCCCCTCCCTCCCCCGCAGCTACGGAAGGTGGAGAGGGACAAGAAGACGATGGACCAGGAGATCGTGGAGCTGACCAACAAACTGCTGGACGCCAAGAACACCATCGACCGGCTGGAGGAGCTCAACGTGAGTTACTCTGCTCTACTCTACTTCTACTCTGCTCTGCTGCAAATCACTGCACTGTGCTCTATTGTAGCCTGCAGTACACTACTCTACTTTACTATACTCTAGTAGTTTTTTACTGCACTGTAGCTTCTCTATTCTACTTTACTGTACTTTACTGTACTCTACCGTACATTACTTAGTCTACTGTACTTCCTTTGTATAGTTGATAGTGTCTCAGATTAAAGCAGATATCAGTGGAATGTTTTTGTTAATATAAGTCCTAAATAGTCCTATTTTCCGTCAGCAATCACTTACATGAAGTATTTCAGCCTAAACACGAGTCTCTCCGTCACTCTGCTCTGCTGTAACCCGAGGAGAAAATTTTCCTTGTGGGATACAAGTGTTATCCAATGAGGAGAGAGAACGGCATGAAGGGCTGTGTGTGCAGCCAAGGGATGCGCGTGAATGTGGTGACGTAGCACGAGGACCAATTGATGCCTGACAAGGGCGGGGGCTGCTAACTCATGGTGCGTTCAAAGAAACTCGTACTTTGTGTTTTTCCTTCCTGTGAAGTCATACCAGTTCGATCTGGTACGAGTTCACGGGTCGGAAGTTACGAGTGGCCGTTATAGGGAACTTTCACAGACAACAGGATGGTAAAAACACGAGCTACGGGTTACCTGGAACGCTACCAAGTCGTAGTTGTGACTTGAAGCTGTAACTTACGGTTTCAAAAGCCTGCCTTGAACGCAGCATTAGCCGAAACGGCCGTGAAGCTGATATCTGCTTTAATAATAATAATAATAATAAATTTAATTTGTAATGCACTTTTCATCGGCACGATCTCAAAGTGCTACAATTGTTAAAACAAGGTAGGGAAAGTAGAGTTAAAAACAGGGTCGAAGGAAGAGTTAAAAATGTTAAAAACAGGGTAAAGGAAATAAAAACATGCTCAATAAAAACAACAAAGCAGGGTTAAAATCACTATGTGGTTAACATTTAAAGGCCTTTCTAAATAAAAAGGTTTTCAGGCCTGTTTTAAAAGAGTCTAAGCTCTGAGCAGCCCTCAGCTGGGTTGGGAGGCTGTTCCAGAGGCGTGGTGCAGCCGAGCAAAAGGCTCGGTCTCCCATGGTGGAGAGCCTGGTGCTAGGGACTTGGAGGAGCAGAGTATTGGTGGATCTGAGGGTGCGGGTGGTGGACTGTAAGGTGATGAGTTCTTGGAGGTATGTGGGTGCAAGTCCATGAATGAATGCAGATTAGGTTCTTTATGGGTTTTAGGGTTTAAAGGGATACGCCAACATTTTTATTTTTTTCGTGTCTTGCTTCTCTCCTGAGTCCATGACCAGCAGATAGACACCATCCTTTCCACCGTGCATGCAGCAACAAGGGAGATGGAGGCAGAGCTGGCACACCGCTAATTAGCTTAGCTCAAACACTGGAAGTGTATAGGTAGCGTTAGCCTGCCTCCACCTAAAGTCGCTAATTAGCTTAGCTTAAACACTGGAAGTGCATGGTGTTTTATTTTGTGAAAGTAACCGGAAGTGCGTTGGTCACAATGGCTAGCTTGAGTAGCGCCGAATTCATCCCAACAAAATTGTAAACAGCTGGTATTTAGACAAATTAACGACACACTGCTGATCTAAACGGCTACTTTCTCACCTAAACATGTTTGAAATGTGGATAAAGTGAAATATTTACAGAGTTTAGAGCTAAAATGAAATCAGCTTCTGACTGCTGATTTCAGCTAGGAGGCAGGCTAACACTACCCATACACTTCCAGTGTTTGAGCTAAGCTAATTAGCGACTTTAGGTGGAGGCAGGCTAACACTACCCATACACTTCCAGTGTTTGAGCTAAGCTAATTAGCGTATCCCTTTAAAGGTTTTGGTAGAACCAGAACCGTCAGTGACATCATCCTGCTCTGTGTTGTGTTCAGGAGCGCTACCGGCAGGACTGTAATCTCGCCGTTCAGCTGCTCAAGTGCAACAAGTCACATTTCAGGAACCACAAGTTCGCTGATGTAAGTAACTGATCACTGATCAATACTTTGATTTAAATGTGTTTCTGTTCATATCTGATATAAACTATGTGTGTGTGTGTGTGTGTGTGTGTGTGCAGCTGCCCTATGAGCTGCAGGACATGCTGAACAAACACATGAAGAGCAGCCTGCCTGAGGGCGGCTCCGCCCCCGACCCCGACACACTCAGTCTGACGCCGGCCGACGTCGTTCCCACATCCGTCATCGCCCGCGTGCTGGAGAAACCTGAGCCGCTGCTGCTCAACTCGGCCCAGTCCAGCAGCAGCTGCAGCCGCCCCGTCGCCGAGGACGTGTTCGTGCACGTGGACATGACGGGCGGCGGTGGCGGTGGCGGTAGCGTGGTGCGGGCAGAGCGCCGCGGGCGGGAGAACGGCGGCGGCGGCGGTGGTGGTGCTGCTCAGGAGGCGGTGGCGGCGCAGCAGAACGGGTCGTGCCGCAGCCAGAGCAGCCTGGACGGAGAGGACCTGGGAGTGGGCGCGGCGCCGTCGTTCGAGAAGCTGAACCCATACCCGCCGCCGCCGCCGCCCCACCCGCCTCACCACCCGCTCTACCCCGGACGCAAAGTCATCGAGTTCTCGTCGGACGACAAGGTGAAGATCCCCAAGAACTCGCCTCTGCCCAACTGCACCTACGCCACGCGGCAGGCCATCTCGCTCAGCCTGGTGCAGAACGACGACGAGCGGCTGGCCGCACCCGCCAGCCCCGCCCCCTCCTCCTCCTCGGGGGGCAGGGGGGGCGGGGCCATCCAGCGCACGCCGCTGTCCCAGCAGGACGCTGCCAGCGAGCCGCAGTCCAGCCAGTCGAGTCCCTTCAGCAGCCCGCCACAGGTAAGCCCCGCCCACCTGCACAGTAGAGCTGGGACGATACGCTTTTCTCCCGACTCGATTCTTCTACGATTTTTTAGATGCAGATTCAATTTAAAGGGGTACGCCAACATTCTGGCTTCTGAAACCTTTCTGACAAAATGAGATATAGACGGAGGTAAACTGCTACATTTTAACATTTAACTGCACACAAATACTGTAGGAGCTTATACATGAACATACTCCATTATAAAGTGAACTTAAACCCTTTTCAAAACTTGGACTCTCTGGATGTAAAAAATACTAACAAATGCACATTGCACAATAGGGGTAGCAGAAAAAAATCGATTCACATAAGTATCGCAATATTTTTTTTGACGATTTCTAAATCTTTTTTTTTTTTTCAACAATCAATAATTTTTTTTTTTTTTTTTTGCCTTTTTTTTTTATATAGTATATATTGTGCAATGTGCATTTGTTCACCTTTTTTACATACGGACATTTTTATGCACATTTTTAGGTAGGAGGCAGGCTAACACTACCCATACACTTCCAGTGTTTGAGCTAAGCTACTTCGTATCTTTCTCACTAGTAAGAGAGATAAGTAAATGTTTTGTTCTATTTTATATAAAGTCTAAAGTCTAACGGTCCCCCCGCCCCCCCCCCCCCCCCCCCCCCCGTTGCCCCCCAGGCGCCCAGCGTGCTGGCGAGCTCCGGCAGCTCGGAGGAAGATCTCCTCGCCAACTGGCAGCGCATGTTCGTGGAGAAGATGGCGCCGGCGTGCGAGGCGGCGCTGGTCCACCGCACGTCGTTCAGCAGCCAGACGGCGTCGGAGCTGCAGCGGGGGGGCGGGGGGGGCGGGGGGGGCGTGGCCTACTCGGACGGCGAGGAGGGCTCGTCGGCGCGGAGCTGGACGCCGAGCCGCGGCTCCAGCCTCGACACCGACACCGACACGGAGCAGCGGCCGGGACGCCGCGGGCGCTACGGCGGCGGCCGCGGCTCGGTGGGGGAGGGGGAGGAGGGGGAGGGGGAGGGGGAGGGGCTTCTGATGAACCTGGACGACGACGGCGGCAGCGGGGACACGGCGGTCACCGTGGCGACCAGGCAGGAGGAGGAGGAGGAGGAGGAGGAGGAGGAGGTGAGGGACGTCCTCCCCCACCAGCTGCCCGTCATCTCGCCGTCGCGCCTCCTGGAGCTGGACGCCGCCGTTGCCCCCGGCGACGCCGTAGCCGTAGCGACGCCGCGGCGCCAGAAGAGCCCGAAGCGGATGGGGGTTCACCACCTGCACCGCAAGGACAGTCTGACCCGCGCGCAGGAGCACGGCACGCTGCTGGACTGAGGCTGCCGCTGCCGCTCGCCGCGCTGCTGCACCGTGCTGCCTCAGCTGCTCCATCACCGGGGTCGGAGGTCACGCCCATCCAGGATATAGCCATACTCTACCGTATGCTGCCGAGTGTGTGTGTGTGTGTGTGTGTGTGTGTGTGTGTGTGTGTGTGTCCTATAAAGTATTGATCACCTGACCAAGATAAATAATCAATAATCAGTATTAGGATCAATATTAGAAATCCCAAATCTATTGTGTGCGTGTGTTGATCAGCTGATAACTGATCAGTGAATCAACCAATCATGTGTTATTATGAAAATAAATCAAGTAAAAACTTTATTTTTAAAGATTCTGTAACGAAGAGAAACAATAAGTAATGAAATTTAAAGGATAATTAACCCTTTTTACAATCTGGACCTTATTTCTATCATAAAATCGGATCATTTCCTCCCCCAGATAACTTTGGTCTGTAGGTTGACCTACTGAGCTGCTCATTTTGTTCTGACAAGTCGAAAACACGCAGAAACAAAACCAGGTCAGAGGTCAGTAGGTCAACCTACAGACCCCGGATGTTGATAACAGCTAACCCCGGACTCAGAGGGGAATAGCACTAGCCTATCACAACTAAATATTGGTGAAATGAAGGAGTTTCTCTGCAGATAATGTGTTATTTAGAGGCTGCATTCTGCTGCCCTGTAGACTCCATTATACGGATATACGCGCCTCTCGGCTGGAGCTCATTTCATCACAACCACTTGGAATGACACCAAAGTTATCTGGGGGGGGGGAATGATCGGATTTTAGGATAGAAATAAGGTCCAGATTGTTAAAAACGTTAATTATCCTTTAAATCAAATTCACCATTAGGCCAAAAGTGACTTTAGTCCCGATGAACCGAGGCGTTGCTGCATTCTGATTGGCTGTCGACATAAGCATCAATGATGAGTGTGTGAGTGAGTGTGTATGTGTGTGTGTGTGTGAGTGTGTGTGTGTGTCAGAGTCGGGGGGGGGGGGGGGGGGGATAAACACTTTAAAACACTGAAGTAAAAACTTTACGGACGTCTTTGCCTTGTTTCCGGACCAGGAGCTTTTATTTTGAAGAACACAGACGAGACACACCTGGATGAACACACTCTCTCTCTCACACACACACACTCACACACACACACAGACACACACACACACACACAGACACACACACACACAGACACACACACACACACACACACACACAGACACACACAGACACACACACACACCCTCTCTCTCTCTCTCTCTCTCTCTCTCTGGTTGCGAGTGCGACGCCGCGTCTCTCTCTTTTATTTAGTCAATAATCATTGTTTTTCTTTGTTTGTTGTTTGTTTGTTGTCCCTGCTGGGGGGACGGACATCAACATGTTCTTGTTGTTGTTGTTGTTTATTTGTTTATGAAGTTTTTTCTCTTGTTTTGTTTTGATTTGATTTGATCTGTTGTTGATTAGTTTTAGTGTTTTGCCTAGTGGAGTGTACGAAGGCCTAGAGGACACACACCTGGAGGGTTAACCCTAACACACACACCGTAACCATAACAACCTGCTCAGCGTTCCCACTCGATCACATCCGCTCCCACAGCTCTGTTTGCTGTTTTCACACCTCACTAAGGATTTATTTTCTAAAAAAGTGCCTAGTGAGAAAACTAGAGACTTTTGCCCAATTCTAATTTCCATCCCTAGCCCCTAGCCTTAGCCTTAGCCTTTAACCCTTAGTCCCTTGAAACAGAGCTACAATTCGTAGGGGTTGAAAGTCAACATTTCATCAATGAGACCAACATTTATCTCCTAAAAAGAATGTAACTACCCGGCGGTAAACCTTTAAGAACCTGCGGGTAAGTTAATTAGCGATGGTCTTTTCTCCCCCGGGATGACGACGGAGGTTGGCCGGCTGACGAGCTCTCGAGCAGTTGATCTGCTCCACCGTGGAGCTTCACTTCTCCCAAAAACATCGGAGCAAACGTCTAAACAGCCTCATGTGGATAAACCGACCGCACATTGGGATCTAAACAGCTACTTTCTCACATGGAAAAATATTAAAACTTAACAAAGTGACGTAATAACAGCGCTACAGTGAGAAATAAAACAGCTGCCGGTCGCCGCAAGATGCATTCTGGGAAACTTGTCATAGCCCTCGGTTTGAAGTGTGCCTCTGAAAAGTCTCTGTTTGAAGGTCCAGATAGCCAGACCACTTCTCCCTAACCCTCGTCTGAACCAGAACCAGGACCGGACCACTTCACCTGAACGAGCAAAACGAAGAGTTAGGGCCACGGGCTAAAACGAAGAGTTAGGGCCACGGGCTAAAAAGAAGAGTTAGGGCCACGGGCTAAAACGAAGAGTTAGGGCCACGGGCTAAAACGAAGAGTTAGGGCCACGGGCTAAAGGCTAAGGGCTAAGGGGGGAACTGGAATTCACCCTTTGAGTTGATGAGTGTTTCCATGTTTGTGTTGTTCTATGATAAATTCATAGGGATTTCTAAACATGTAACTGTAACACCGTGTCCTGACATACAGCGAGCAAGCGAAACGGCAACGAAAACTCGCGTGATGGTGTCCTGATATGCAGCGTGATGATTTTGTCACGAGTATATTCTATTGGTTCGGAATCCAAATTATCGAGGGACGTAGCTACACAAACTTGCGGCGCTATTCTGAGTTTCCTGGCATTTCCTGGTTGCTGTTTCTCACATCTTGGAGTGTTTGTTCCTCTCATATTCTCCTCTCTCTGATAACTAGCTTGTCAACAGAAAGCAGCGTGGACTTATCAACCAATAAGAAGTGTTTAGGGGCGGGACACCGCCGCCAAATGTCGTCCAGATAGAGACAACGCCAGCGATAATTTCAGGGTTGAGCGACATCGCTCGCGGCGTCAGGACAGGCTGATTGAAAAGTAGCTACGCATAGTTGTAGGTCAGGACCGGGTGGGGCCACAGACTCTGCACATCTTTAAACCAGACTCCTGGAGCTGAGAGAGGAAGAAACAAAGAAACAAAACTCTACAAAATAAGGTCCAACTGTGGAACAGAACATGAACGGGTCAGATGATCAGAGGATGTAGAGTAACAACAGGTCTGTCAGACCGGAGCGGCTGGGAAGAGAGTGGGAACTCTGATGGTCCTGGTCCAGGTGTTCCAGCTGTTTCAGCTCTAACTTCCTGCTTCACATTAAATCATGTGGCTTTTATTGTGAAGGGGCCACAGACAGGAAGTGTGACTGACCCGGGCCTCCGTACCCCCCCCCCCCCCCCCCACCCCCCTCACAGCTCTTTGATTGTCACCAATGACTCAATGATTGATCAGCTGATTGATTGGAGACGCTCTGCAGTTGTTCACACTGACCGATGAGTATTGATTATTGATTATTGATCGGCTCATTGATCTGAATGTGTTTGTGATCAGAGCGTCAGTATTGATCTTCTTCTTCATCATCATCATCATCATCATCGATATTTAGTCTGCACCATGAATGTCTGTCAGTGTTATGGAAGCTGAGCGTTGCCGTGGTGATAACGAGCACCAATCCACTTCCTGATGCGTTGCGGTGCATTGTGGGAAACGACGCTGTGAGCAGAACAGAGAGCATGATGGGAAACGGAGTCTTTCTCACCTGGTGGAGCGAGGACGCTGCTGCAGAGTGTGTCTGTGTGTGTTACTGTGTGTGTGTGTTACTGTGTGTGTGTGTGTTACTGTGTGTTACTGTGTGTGTGTGTTACTGTGTGTGTGTGTGTGTTACTGTGTGTGTGTGTTACTGTGTGTGTGTGTGTTACTGTGTGTTACTGTGTGTGTGTGTTACTGTGTGTGTGTGTGTGTTACTGTGTGTGTGACTGTGTGTGTGTGTGTGTATAAATCATGGACACACAGACGTACGATCCTGTTTGTGTTCAACTGATGAATTATTAACGACGGCATTTTATTCTGTGACGGCTGCAAAATCCCACAGTTACAGAGACACACGAACACACCATCACACACAGAGACACACACACACACTCTTTCATTTCCAACTTTCTGTTCTGATGAATCACATGAAATATTAAACACACACACACACTTTAAAGTATTAGCGACCCATTTCTGACGGTAATAAAACCTTAATAATTTAACATGAGCTGCTCGTTCAGCTGATAACTGTGTGTGTGTGTGTGTGTGTGTGTGTATAAATAGACTTTACATCTGTCCTGGTGAAACATTAATGACTCTTCTTCATGAGTTTAATCTGAGACGTCGACGCACTCAGACAAGGTCACCTTCATCATCCTCCTCCTCCTCTTCCTCTTCCTCCTCCTCCTCTTCCTCTTCATCATCCTCCTCCTCTTCCTCCTCCTCCTCCTCCTCCTCCTCCTCTTCCTCCTCCTCCTCTTCCTCCTCCTCCTCTTCCTCTTCATCATCCTCCTCCTCCTCCTCCTCCTCCTCCTCTTCTTCCTCTCTTTGTCTCTCTGGTCGTTCATCTTCATCGGTGTGAAGCAGCAGCAGCTTCCTGCTCTGAGGTCAGAGTTTCCCATCATGCATCACTGCACTGACATCACCTTCACCTGACACGGTTACCGTTGGTTACGTGTTGACGTGTCGTCATCAAACACAAACCAGCTTCACGTCAGAGGAACTCACCTGAGCGATCGACACCGTCACGTTATTATTATTGATCCACATTATTATTAATCTACATTATTATTGATTCTTGTTATTTGAAGCTTCTGTTGTCGCTGTGACGACGTCAACACTCGTGAACGCAGCGCGACGGCTCAGCGCCGTCTTTAGCCGCTCACTTTTTCTTTCAGGTTTTAAAAGACAAAACAAAACAAATGTTTTGTTGATTTTCAACTGAAATGTATTAAAACAAATCTTCTCTTGGATTTTAAAACGACAAAATATTATTTTCATCTGAGGAGAAATCGATCCAACGGAGCCGTTAGCGAACGCTAACGCTAACTGTTGGCGAGTTTGTCAGAACCTGATTTTCTCGACTGCATCGGGACCTTCAGCTAAAACCATAAAGTAACAAGAACCAAGGCTATTAGCTTAGCATCAGATGCTAATCTAAAGCTGAGCTGAAATTAAACATTAGCTTACTCCGCAAACAGGCAGCATCTTGTCCTCGATCAATAAACAGAATCTGATCACCAGATACAACAACCAAGCTAACAGGCTAACAAGCTAACAGGCCTCAGCCCCGTTGTACCTGTCGCCGTCTTCTTCTTCTTGTGTTAATTAGCTTCCAGCACAGTGTTGCTAATGAACTTGTAGCTGTTAGCTTGTAAACTGTAAACTTAAGCGACATCCTGCAGATTTTAGCGCCGTAGCTACAACAGTGGCTAACGGCTAACAGACTTAGTAGGTTAATGGAGTTGTAACTAGCCGGCGGTAGCTAATGTTAGCTCATTTATCTCAGTGTTTAATGTCTTCAGCTCTGGATCACTGCTAGCTGCTGCTAGCTGCTAGCTGCTGCTGGCTAGTTTATGTGAGAAGCTAATTGAAGTGATAATTAGCATCGTTGGATGAAACCAGGAAGTGGTTGAAGGTGAATGAGCTCAGAAGGTCCAGATCCAGCTGAGACCAACAATCAGGCTCAACACGCCGTTAGCTCACGAGCTAGCTAGCTCACACAGACACTGATGCTCATGCTAACGTACCTAGCATTAGCCTGGTTAGCTGGCTAACAGCTGTTAGCGGCGCTACGACCCTCCAACATGGCCGCCAGGATGGACGTGGACTCACCAGGAGCACCTGTGGACACCTGTGACCTCTGGACGGTTGTTTTCTTCACGGCTGAATGTTCGTAGCCGATGTGGATGTGACGTAACGTTGAGGCGGCTGTGACTCCGCCCCCTCGGCTGTGGCCCCGCCCCCTCGGCTGTGACTCCGCCCCCTCGCCTCCACCCACAGGTGCTGCCGCTCACGGAGCTGCAGGTGTTCTCTCTCAGCTCCTTCGGTTCCTCTGATTGTCTCTGTTTCACTTCCTGTTGGAATAAAAACAACAAACTACAAAGAGACTGTTAAACTACTAATGATTTTATTTTCTCAATTTGTAACTGATGTATATTTTAAAACAAATAAAATATTTTAAACGTAGCTCAGTCGTCGTTTTGTCTCAAACATTTCTATCTATCTATCTATCTATCCATCTATCCATCTATCTATCTATCTATCGTTCTATCTATCGTTCTATCTATCTATCTATCTATCTATCTATCTATCTATCTATCTATCTATCTATCTATCTCAATACACTGATATATAATCAATGTTTTATGCTTTTATCAGATCGACAGCGCAGAGGCACAAGGTAAAGATAAGGAATCAAACCAGCGATCGGAGCGTGTGCAGACATGGGAGGTGTTCTCTAACCACTCGTCCACCAAGCATCCCATAATCAATGTTAAAGGGATAGTTCAACATTTAGTCAAATTGGCCCATCACCATAATCCCTATAGTCATAGCAGTAGGTTTGTTACCTTTAATTGTCGGTGCAAGCTGTTTTTAGAACGGCGGAGCAGAGCCGTGAGCTGCTCAGAGCTACGATACGGAGGCTCATTATGGGATTTCTTGGTTTCCCTCATCATCAAACTCATCAAATACACAATCCAACAACTCCACAACGCTCTGGTGGACAAGTTGTGAGCTGCACATTCACCACGCTATGAGATAATAACACAACGTTACCACACAGAGTTGTTTTAGAGGGAAATACAGAGACTGATGATGAAAAACTGTCCCTGAAGGCAACGTGCATCAGTGGTTTTGCATGAACTATCCCTTTAATGATTGATCAGTATCTAATGGATGAACTTTATTGTCATTACAATGAGAGAATCATTTATTGATCATTTCATAAAACATTTATCAGTCCTGTGGTTTTAATTTGAAAAGTTCCACTTCCTGTTTTTAAAGGAAGTTGGAAATAAAGTTATTGATAAATTAGTTTTTTATTTTTTATTAAAGCAGCAGTAAGGTGAATGTTTGTGTTAATATAAGTCTTAAATAGTTATATCTTCCGACAGCAATCACTTCTATAGAGTGTTTGGTCTGAAACACGGGTCTGTCAGTCACTCTGCTCTGCTCTGAGCCCAGGAGAAAACTTTCCTTGTATCCTACAACCTTTATCCAATGAGGAGAGAGAACGGCATAAAGGGGCAGTCCTCTCTGTGTGTGCAGCCAAGGGATGCGCCTGAATGTGGTGACGTAGGGACGAGGACCAATAGATCCATGACGAGGGCGGGGGCTGCTAACTCCATCTGCTGACAAGACGTTATGGTGCGTTCAAGGCAACTCGTAACTCGTGTTTTTCCGACCTGTGAAGTCGTACCAGTTCGATCTGGTACGAGTTCACGGGTCAGAAGTTACGAGTGGCCGTTATAGTGACTTTCACAGGTAAAACAGGTCGGAGAAACACGAGTGGGTTGCCTGGAACGCTACAAAGTCGTAAGTCGTGACTTGAAGCTGTAATTTACGGTTTCAAAAGCCTGCCTGGAACGCAAAGTTAGCAAAAACGACCGGATCGCTTACTTCTGCTTTAATTAGATGTTTTGAAGCTGGAACTAGTTCCTGCAGGAGCTCAGGTGTGTTACCTGAGTGAATGACCTCATTAATATTAACACACGCTGTCGTCGACTCTCACACACAATTATCACATCATTCATCAGTGTTAATGAAGCTGCTGCAGGAACTATTCCTCACTGCTAATGTGAGCAGCTTTGTGTGTGTGTGTGTGTGTGTGTGTGTGTGTGTGTGTGTGTGTGTGTGTGAGAGAGAGAGAGTCTGCCTTGTTGCCTGGTAACAGCTGATATTGATCATCCTGGTGTGTGAATTATTTACAGTTGATGAATTATGAATGTGTTTTGTTTCCGTCGTCGCCGTGTTCAGCAGCTGCCTGACACCACTAGGCCCCGCCCCCTGATGACATCACACCACCTGATGACATCACACCACCTGTCAATCACAACCAGTTTCTTCCAGGTTTCAGGTCCGAGTCTCAGAGCTTCGGTGAAGGATCATCAGGAACAAGTCTCTCTGACATGTTGTGTGACTCTGAGTTGGTTGTGTAGCTGCAGTTTGTCTGTGTGATCATCAGAAACCTGGAGGAGACCTGATGGTTCTCACATCTTCTCCAGACGGTTAGTTAGTTAGTTAGTTAGTTAGTTAGTTAGTTAGTTAGTTCCATCGTCCTCGAGGCTGGTTATGGTTCCATGGACCCAGACTCCCTGGGGGTTCTGGTGCTGAGTTCTGGGTTTTCTGCTCTGTAGAAATGTTCAGTAACACTTTATAACTTGAACTTGAAAGGTTTATTCACACATACAACACGTACTTTGTGTGAATCAGGTCCCATTGAAGCCTGGATACATATAACACAAAACAATACAGCATATACAAGACTGCAATACACATGAAACATTAACAGTATGAATACACACACACACACACACACACACACACACACACGACAATAAAGCACGTACAAAACTAACAATACAACACATGAAACATTAACAGACATTAGACAACGTGGACCCCAACGTACCAACAGAAGCTTTTCATAACATGTAGATAAAAAGCAGATGATAATTACATTTACATTCAATTTACTATAGTTCAGATGTTCTATGGCTGCAGCTTATTTATATGTATAAACTAAGTAATTTAATGTGTAGCTTTTTCTTGAAACTGGAGATGGACGTCTCCACCTTCCAGCTCTCATCATCCAGCTCGTTCCAGAGCTGCGGCCCTCTGCTCTGCATGCAACAGACAGTCTCGTTCTTTTTAATCTTCTTTTTTTCCCAGTAATGAGGTGTTTTTTCCTGGTATCATACGCATGCTGAGGACCGCAGACCGGAACAAGCTCACACAGTCTGTGGTTGGTTTTATGGATGATTTGATGCATCACACAGACGTTGTGAAATACATTAATTTCAGTTAACCGGAGGAGACCGAAGCGATGACATAGAGGTCTTGTGGGGGCATTGAAAAGTTTACTACACACTATTAAACATTAAGCATTAATTAATACTGAATTCTTCATTTATAACACATGAATACTCATTAGTATGTAGTTTATAAACACAGTTAGTGCTGATCAATGATGAGTAAAACATTTTAACTGTGTTTATAAACTACATACTAATGAGAGTATTCATGTGTTATAAATGATGAATTCATTCGGGTGACATCAGGTTAATTGGGCCACTTTTTGGTAAATCACTTAGGAAACTAAGATAAAGCACTGTGTGACACTGAACTGTGGTTTGTAGTTAATATTGACTGTTTTTAATATCTTTTTGTTGAATTGACATAATCAAATATAATTGTTCAAGTCCTATAGCTTTTGAAACATCGGCTGTCCAACATGTTTGAGATGAGCATTGTTCAGGTGAAATGAGCCACTCAAGCAAAACACAGTCATTTCTTCTTCTTTTTTAAAGTTTAGTTTGGGGCTTTTAGGCCTTTAAGTGATGGAGCAGCTGTAGAGGCGGAATGACATGCAGCAAAGGACCACCAGAGGAATCGAACCGGGGCCAAGGACTATAGCCTTTGCACATGGGCACCTGCTCTATCTACTGAGCTAAACAACGACCCCAAAACACTATCATTTATGATAAAACAATCCACATATAGCCTAATATTATTATATAACATTTGAATTCATGCTCAATAACAATGAAACATTAAGAATGAATAGAATAACATCATGACAATATTGGAACTTGTGAACGTGTGTGTGTCTGTTTGTGTAGGCTGTGTATGTGTATGTGTATTTGTGGTGTTAGTGTGCATGCATGTGTGTTTGTGTGTGCACAGGTCACGATGCCTCCTGCTCCAAAGCTAAAACACACACACACACACAGACATTGGGTCTGTATAATAACAAGGGCAATGTGAAGATACGTAATATAGCTGGAGAAACCATCAAAACTCAGCTCTGAAGTGGCTCATTTAGCTGAAATGCTCAATTTACCATGATGCATTAAAGGCCCCATGGCATGAAAAATGTGATTTTGGTTATTTTTCCGTGCTTGGGGAGGTCTCACGTATATAGATGATATAGATGTATATAGATAGACGTATATAGATGTATATAGATGTATATAGATGATATAGACGTATATAGATGATATAGATGTATATAGATAGACGTATATAGATGATATAGATGTATATAGATAGACGTATATAGATGATATAGATGTATATAGACGGACGTATATAGATGATATAGATGTATATAGATGATATAGATGTATATAGATAGACGTATATAGATGATATAGATGTATATAGATGATATAGATGTATATAGATAGACGTATATAGATGATATACATGTATATAGATAGACGTATATAGATGATATAGATGTATATAGATGATATAGATGTATATAGATAGACGTATATAGATGTATATAGATAGACGTATATAGATGTATATAGATAGACGTATATAGATATAGATGTATATAGATGTATATAGATAGACGTATATAGATGTATATAGATAGACGTATATAGATGATATAGATGTATATAGATAGACGTATATAGATGGTATAGATGTATATAGATAGACGTATATAGATGGTATAGATGTATATAGATAGACGTATATAGATGGTATAGATGTATATAGATAGACGTATATAGATGATATAGATGTATATAGATGATATAGATGTATATAGATGATATAGATGTATATAGATAGACGTATATAGATGATATAGATGTATATAGATGATATAGATGTATATAGATAGACGTATATAGATGATATAGATGTATATAGATAGACGTATATAGATGGTATAGATGTATATAGATAGACGTATATAGATGGTATAGATGTATATAGATAGACGTATATAGATGATATAGATGTATATAGATGATATAGACGTATATAGATGATATAGATGTATATAGATAGACGTATATAGATGTATATAGATGTATATAGATGATATAGATGTATATAGATAGACGTATATAGATGTATATAGACGTATATAGATGATATAGATGTATATAGATAGACGTATATAGATGATATAGATGTATATAGATAGACGTATAATATACGTCTATCTATATACATCTATATACATCTATATCATCTATATACGTCGTATATAGATGATATAGATGTATATAGATGATATAGATGTATATAGATGATATAGATGTATATAGATGATATAGATGTATATAGATAGATGTATATAGATGATATAGATGTATATAGATAGACGTATATAGATGATATAGATGTATATAGATGATATAGATGTATATAGATAGACGTATATAGATGATATAGACGTATATAGATGATATAGATGTATATAGATAGACGTATATAGATGATATAGACGTATATAGATGATATAGATGTATATAGATAGACGTATATAGATGATATAGACGTATATAGATGATATAGATGTAGATAGATAGACGTATATAGATGATACAGATGTAGATAGACAGACGTATATAGATGATATAGATGTAGATAGACAGACGTATATAGATGATATAGATGTATATAGATAGACGTATATAGATGATATAGATGTAGATAGACAGACGTATATAGATGATATAGATGTATATAGATGATATAGATGTATATAGATAGACGTATATAGATGATATAGATGTATATAGATAGACGTATATAGATGATATAGACGTATATAGATGATATAGATAGACGTATATAGATGATATAGATGTATATAGATAGACGTATATAGATGATATAGATGTAGATAGACAGACGTATATAGATGATATAGATGTATATAGATAGACGTATATAGATGATATAGATGTAGATAGACAGACGTATATAGATGATATAGATGTATATAGATGATATAGATGTATATAGATAGACGTATATAGATGATATAGATGTATATAGATAGACGTATATAGATGATATAGACGTATATAGATGATATAGATAGACGTATATAGATGATATAGATGTAGATAGACAGACGTATATAGATGATATAGATGTAGATAGATGATATAGATGTATATAGATAGATGTATATAGATGATATAGATGTAGATAGACAGACGTATATAGATGATATAGATGTATATAGATGATATAGATGTATATAGATAGACGTATATAGATGATATAGACGTATATAGATGATATAGATGTATATAGATGATATAGATGTATATAGATAGACGTATATAGATGATATAGACGTATATAGATGATATAGACGTATATAGATGATATAGATGTATATAGATAGACGTATGTAGATGATATAGATGTATATAGATAGACGTATGTAGATGATATAGATGTATATAGATAGACGTATATAGATGATATAGACGTATATAGATGATATAGACGTATATAGATGATATAGATGTATATAGATAGACGTATATAGATGATATAGATGTATATAGATAGACGTATATAGATGATATAGACGTATATAGATGATATAGATGTATATAGATGATATAGATGTATATAGATAGACGTATATAGATGATATAGACGTATATAGATGATATAGACGTATATAGATGATATAGATGTATATAGATGATATAGATGTATATAGATAGACGTATATAGATGATATAGACGTATATAGATGATATAGATGTATATAGATAGACGTATATAGATGTATATAGATGTATATAGATAGACGTATATAGATGATATAGACGTATATAGATGATATAGATGTATATAGATAGACGTATATAGATGATATAGATGTATATAGATAGACGTATATAGATGATATAGATGTATATAGATAGACGTATATAGATGATATAGATGTAGATAGACAGACGTATATAGATGATATAGATGTATATAGATGATATAGATGTATATAGATGATATAGATGTATATAGATAGACGTATATAGATGATATAGACGTATATAGATGATATAGATGTATATAGATGATATAGATGTATATAGATAGACGTATATAGATGATATAGATGTATATAGATAGACGTATATAGATGATATAGATGTAGATAGACAGACGTATATAGATGATATAGATGTATATAGATAGATGTATATAGATGTATATAGACGTATATAGATGATATAGATGTATATAGATAGACGTATATAGATGATATAGATGTATATAGATAGACGTATAATATACGTCTATCTATATACATCTATATACATCTATATCATCTATATACGTCGTATATAGATGATATAGATGTATATAGATGATATAGATGTATATAGATGATATAGATGTATATAGATGATATAGATGTATATAGATAGATGTATATAGATGATATAGATGTATATAGATTATATAGATGATATAGATGTATATAGATGTATATAGATAGACGTATATAGATGATATAGATGTATATAGATAGACGTATATAGATGATATAGATGTATATAGACAGACGTATATAGATGATATAGATGTATATAGATGATATAGATGTATATAGATGATATAGATGTATATAGATAGATGTATATAGATGATATAGATGTATATAGATTATATAGATGATATAGATGTATATAGATGTATATAGATAGACGTATATAGATGATATAGATGTATATAGATAGACGTATATAGATGATATAGATGTATATAGACAGACGTATATAGATGATATAGATGTATATAGATAGACGTATATAGATGATATAGACGTATATAGATGATATAGATGTAGATAGATAGACGTATATAGATGATATAGATGTATATAGATAGACGTATATAGATGATATAGATGTAGATAGACAGACGTATATAGATGATATTAGGGCTGCCCCCAAATAGTCGACCAAGCACTGGTCGACCAAAAAATCATTAGCCGACCAAAATTTCATTGGTCGATTGGTCGCAGGAAAAAAAAAAACCCATTTGGAGCCGTGTCTTGTCAAAATTAAGCCAACATCAATGACTGAACTGTATAGGAAAGGTTATGGGGCTTTTATTTTGAAGAGCCAGATACAGGAAGTCGTGACGTGACACTTTTTCTTTTTTTTTTTTTACAAGGCACGGCAGTCTCACTCGTATCACCACTGTCACCTTAGCGGTGCTGTCTGAGCCCCGGTCCCGTCCCACAGCGCTCACCGGCGGTCAGTCTCTGTGTCACGGAGCGGATCCATGATGGTCCCCGCTGCAGTCAGAGACCCGCACCCATAGACATGTCTATGCCCGCACCGCTCCACGCCGCGGACCCCCTCCCCACCAGTCACACAGCCTGAGCTCAGTAACTTTTTACCCTCCTCATCTACTGCGTTTATTGGTGATAAACGGGCATTCTGCCGGTAATAACGGTGAAACCCGACCGGCTTGTTGTTGAACACGGCCGGAGTCACGAGCATTAATTAATTAATTCTCAACCTGACCGCGGGCAAAAAAAAAAAAAAAAAATTATTAAAAAAAAAAAAATTTTTTTTTTTTTTTTTTTTAATTTTTTTTTTCCCTCAAGGTGGGGGGTCGATTAGTCGACTAATCGCCATAAGTGACGACTACTGGTCGACCAACAAAATCTTTGGTCGGGGGCAGCCCTAGATGATATAGATGTATATAGATGATATAGATGTATATAGATAGACGTATATAGATGATATAGACGTATATAGATGATATAGATGTATATAGATAGACGTATATAGATGATATAGACGTATATAGATGATATAGATGTAGATAGACAGACGTATATAGATGATATAGATGATACAGATGTATATAGATGATATAGATAGATGTATATAGATGATATAGATGTATATAGATGATATAGATGTATATAGATAGACGTATATAGATGATATAGATGTATATAGATAGACGTATAAACTGCCCCATGCATCAAACTGGTCATAAACTGAGAAACACACACCGCCCATTTGTAGGAACTGTCCCTTTAAGACGAGCAGATAGCACTTCCTCCTTTCTGTGATGTCACACACAAGGTAACTCCGCCCACCGCGACCAGTTGTTTTTTTTCAATTTTTATGAATGCAGCTTAGGTTTC
This sequence comes from Trachurus trachurus, assembly GCF_905171665.1. Lineage (NCBI taxonomy): Eukaryota > Metazoa > Chordata > Actinopteri > Carangiformes > Carangidae > Trachurus > Trachurus trachurus. Next base: position 72,144 of record NC_139906.1, read on the forward strand.
AGTTACTTGTCTGTGATTGGCCCGACCACATGCCACTCAAAAACAGTGAGCCAATCAGAGGAGAGGTTCTCATTCTCTCTTCTGATTGGCCAAATGACCTGTGGCTGCTAGAGCTCCAGAGAGAGGCAACAGAAAGGGGCAGTAGAAACCATATGAAGCAGATCACAGGTACTCAGAACCAATGATACGTCTTGTTAGGGAAACAAACCCAGAGAAAAGTGCACAGCATGGGGCCTTTAAGGTAGCCTAAATTGAGCCACCCACAAAAAATGCATTTAAATTAAAAATGTAATATAGATGTAAAATTCTTGCTAAGCTAACTTAGCAAGAATTTTACATTCTATCCAATGAGGGGAATCACAAAATGTATTATAAATCATGTTTTTTATTGTATATCTGTTTTTTTTTGTTTTTTTACGGAGTTATCAACCTTATCAGTTTCAAGTGAAATCTGTTTGCCAGGCCACTTTTCACACACTTCTCCTCAGCAGGCTGGATATAAAGCATTGTCCCAGAGACCACTCCAATCAATTGTTTTTTGTCAAGTACAGTTGTAGCAACAATTATTTACAGCCATCGCCTGTTAAAACCGTTAGGAGGCTCAAAGCTTAAATGGCTCAATTTACCTGATGGCTCAATTTACCCACTGTCACCCTATTTAATGCTTAACTAATGCTTAAAACTGTGTACTTATTATAAAGTGTTATCCAAATGTTCTGCATAGAGCTACAGAGACGAGGGTCTGAGTCCGGCTGTGTGAGCTCAGGTGAGTCCAGGTGAGTCCAGGTGACTTCAGTCTCTCTGAGCTGTGGAGCTGCGCTGCCTCCTGCTGGACCGGCAGGGAACTGGAGAACTGGAGAAACTTCATCATCTGCAGCTTCATCTTCTCATTTAATGATGAGAGAAATATAAATAAAAAGCTTCAGGTGCAGCTGCATCATCACATGACATCAGTGACGTGATGCTACTTTTTTTTCAATCATTTTTCTAAAATATTAAAAGTGTTAAAAATTGAAATTAAAACTCTGATTCATTTGCACACGTTCTTTTAAGAGAATATATGGGAGAATTATGGCAAAAATATCTGTAGTGGTGTAACTATAAAAACTAAACTAACACTAAAACACCGTGTCAACTAGTTTGTTTGTGCTTTACTATATTATTATACAGGTAATAGAATACAACAAGTCTTCTAAATATGACAGTTACATTAGGTAGTCTCAGGTGTAGCAGCAGTAAGAGGCCAGGTCAGTTCTGTAGAGGAGGTCACGTGACCTGGACCTGATGAGGTTTCATCAGGTCAAATGGTGCCACACTAGAAAAATATAATTTAAAATGTATATGTGTAGCTATATATATATATATATATATATATAGGTATATATTATATTTTATTCTTTTATAATATTGCTACATCTGTCTGCATTAGCTAAGTTCTTTCAGAATGTTTGGAGCAGCTGACAGATGAATTTCCTTTGGGATTAATAAAGTATCTATCTATCTATCTATCTATCTATCTATCTATCTATCTATCTATCTATCTATCTATCTATCTATCTATCCATCCATCCATCCATCCATCCATCCATCCATCCATCCATCCATCCATCCATCCATCCATCCATCCATCCAAACCCTGAAGTTTTAATGTGTCTAAACCAAACACCTGATCACTTACATCAATAACATCGTTCATGGATCAATAAAAACCAAAGAGTCTCTTTCTCTCAGTCTTTTATTGAGTCGTTCAGTCGTCACCAGACCAACAGGTTGTTCAGGTTTTGTTCAGGTTTTGTTCAGAGAGGTGAAGAACTCCTCCAGGACCTCCTCCAGCTGGTCCTCGCTGTAATCTCTGACCAGGAACATCTGGCCGTCGTCGGCTCCTCGGATCATGGCCGACAGGACTGAGACACAGAGAGGAAGAGAAGAGTCAGAGTTACAGCTCATTTAGGATTACATTATATTAATCACTTTATTCTAAAAGTGGCACAAGATCCACGAGATCCATGAGATCCACCAAGAGAACAGATTGTTGTATTCAGATGTAGTCTACTTGCCAACAATGAGTACGCAGAAATGTTGAGTACCCCAAAGTTTTATGTTAGAAATAGATAGTATGGGTCCCCAGTATTATATAATTATATATTAGTAAAATTCAAAATGGCCGTCTAAACCGATGACCAGATTTTGAAATCCATCAAAATCGGCCCACTGGCGGTTAAAATCGGGTCACTTCCGGTTTAGACAGCCATTTTGAATTTTGAAAATGTCAGAAATGGATTCAGCATCATCAATAACCCCTAAAACCACTCCAATATTGCCCAGATCAGCCAAGTCAATTTTGTTGAAATATTGCCCATATAGGCAATTATGCTAATTTATGCTAATTATGCCTGTTATGCTAATTGCCCAATATATATAAGTTAGCATCCGGCAGTTTCTGAATACTGGGGACCCATACTATATATTTCTAACATAAAACTTTGGGGTAGCCTACTCAACATTTCCGGGTTCACAATGTGTGTGTGTGTGTGTGTGTATGACTGTGAAATGTGTGACAGGATATGAAATATCCACACTGGCTTTGTTCAAATAACAACTGAAAAAAATCATTTCTGGATCTGTCAATTTGTACCTTTAATTTAATTAATGTAATGTTTTGTTTTCATTATGTAAACTGTTTTTTTATTATTATTTTATTAATTCTGTATCTTTAATTTTTCTATGTTAATTTGTCTTTCTTTTCTATTTTTTATGTTTTGAATTTCTGTATTATCTTCTTACTCTGAAGACCACTGCTGTTGTTGTTGTTAGTTTTTACATAGGGGAGGTATTTTTATAGCTTCTACCTCTCCTGCACAATGTTTAGATTTACTATTTTCATTGTGTATGCAGGTTATATAATGTGCAAATAAAAAACTAAACTAAACTGTATTTTCATTAAGTATTTTATCTCATTATAAATGTTAAACCAACACTAAGTCACATATTTTCCAGGTGGACGGTGGAAACTACAAAAAACTACAACTGTGCTGACTGCTTTACGGCTTACGTCACTTCCCCTTCCCCCATTGGTTGAAAACACGGAAGTCGCCGCGGACTGCTGTGTTGTTATCATAGACGGTTTATAAAGTGTTATTGTCGTCATGTCCTCAGCAGAGAGGACAGAGAGGACAGAGGGGACAGAGAGGACTCCTCCTCAGAGACCTAAGAGACCCCGGGTCCTGTCTGAGGAGACCCGGAGGAGGAAGAGGGAGAGCAACCGGATCAACGCTCAGACCAGAATCTGCATCGGCTCTGAGATGCTCCGCTGGCGGGAGCTGAAGGAGGAGGAGGGCTTCACCACGGACGCTGCTCTGGCCCTCATGCTGCTGGACGAGTAGGTACCCAAACACGTTACACGCTACTTACACGTTACCGCTACACGTTACCGTTTCTCTCTGTACAGTAACGTTACTTTACACAGTCTGTTGTGTGGCTGTGGAAAAGCGGACTGTCAGACTGGTGACTGTTTATCTCTACTACGCACATTGCGATAAGTTAGCTGACATTAACATTAACATTAATATTAACATTGTGATTTCACTGTAAACTGCAAATCTAAATCCTCCTCAGTTTGTATTTAACCGAGTAGTTAGTTAGTTAGTTAATTAAAGGTACAGTACGTAGGAAGCGGTGCGGTTGCATATCTGAACGTATTCTTGATGTTGCATTCAGGTGAAATGGGGCAGACGTCAGACAGACAACAGACGCTGCATGTAACAGGATAAACAAGTGTCTGACAACATGTTGTCATGGTGATGTGGTACAACATGTTGTCATGGTGATGTGGTATTGTGACAACATGTTGTCATGGTGATGTGGTATTGTGACAACATGTTGTCATGGTGATGTGGTATTGTGACAACATGTTGTCATGGTGATGTGGTGTTGTTTTAGTAAAGTGACATCCGGTTGGTTTGCCGAGTCGACGGCCGTCTGCCTGACTGCACCTGAATCTCATTGTGTTTCTCAACACAACTCACACAACAAACCTCTGGTCTTTGCTGCTGCTCCTCCGTCTCATCTCTCCATCTCCATCCCTGACCGTTCATCTCACCCACATCTATTTACTTGCACTATACATCCTGTTTTGTTTTGTGTGTATTACTGTCTATGTGTTGTTTTTAGTAGTATGAAAATTAATTGTCTCTCATTTAGTGTTGTTGTCTGCTGGTTTCTGTGTAGATATGTTGTATTTATTTCTCGTGTGTCTGTGTGTTTATGTTTTATGATCCTTGTGTTCCTGTTGTATATTTAAAGGCTGTTTAACATCTTGCAGCTGAAGCCTCTGGCTACAGTAACACACTGGAACTTTACAGTTGTGTTAATTCATCTGCACTGTCCTCTCCATTGAGTCTGACTCATCACCAGCATCTCAGTTCAATTCAAACAACTTTATTGATCCCAGAGGGGTAGTTAGTTGTGGTGGAACACATCAGACCACATGGAGATGTTCTCTATTGTGTTGTGGTGTTTATATAGTGTTTTACTGCAACTCCACAACTCCACCAGAATAAGATTATTATAACCTGGATGACTGAACCTTCACAGACATACAGTTTACTGTTGTGCATTACTCTTGATCCAGATCCACTTCTAACATGTTGTTTCTCTACAGCTACGAACAGAGGCAGCTCTGCTCTGCTGCTGCTGCTGCTGCTGACCCCCCCCAGGAACACCACCAACACCACCAACACCACCAGCAGCAGCAGCAGCATCAACACCACGAGCAGCAGCTCCACCAGGTCCAGTCTGGAGGCTTCATCATCAAAGAGGAGTCTTGTGACAGGTGCTGTGATGTGTGAGTGTGTGAGTGTCTGTAATGTTGCAGTGTGTAGTGTTGTTCATCCTGTTTCTCTGTTTCTCTGTGTCTCAGGGGGGTGGAGGTGAAGCTGGAGGAGGACGAGGTGTTAACAGACAGGTGAGTCTCTGTAGTGACGTCCCTGCTGGTCTGTCTCATCAAATCAAATCAAATCAAAAAACTTTATTTGTCCCGGGAGGGAAATTTGTCTTGGGCATAATATCACGTCCAGCAGCAGCAGGACAGGTTGTCTCACTGTGACTGAATGTTGTTTGAACAAATATAAATGTGTCTTGTTCTATGTCTCCTCCTTCTCCTCTGTCTCAGTCTGCAGTCTCCTGCTGTGGAGGAAGAGGAGCAACATGACTGCAGATGAAGAGCAGCATGTGAGTCTTTAGGATGAACTGATGCATTTATATTAGTGTTGTTGATGTTTCTCTCTGCTGACTGATGTGTGTGTGTGTGTGTGTGTGTGTGTGTGTGTGTGTGTGTGTGTGTGTGTGTGTGTGTGTGTGTGTGTGTGTGTGTGTGTGTGTGTGTTGATGTGCAGCATTGAGATGGACGAGACCTGGACGGACCAGAGACTCTGTGAGGACGAGGATGAAGACGCTGCTGCTGCTGCTGCTGCTGCTGCTGCTGCTGCTGTTAAAGCTGCTGCTGCTGCTGCTGCTGCTGCTGCTGCTGCTGCTGCTGCTGCTGCTGCTGCTGCTGCTGCTGCTGCTGCTGCTGCTGCTCTGTCAAACTGTCTCTGAGCTTTACAACAGCAGCAGTGCTTTTTTTTTTTTTTTAAGAGAGGTGTGTCCCCTGACATCAGCATTAAGATCCGCTGTTGATTGGAGGAAAGTGGCCACACCCACACCTGTCCTCTCATCACCTGTCCTCTCATCACCTGTCCTCTCATCGGTGAGCTCCTCCTCAGCCTGGCTCGGTGTTCCAACAACCAACTAAACCAGGATGGTCTTATGAGACTTTGTCCAACCTGCTTTAATCCCACTACTCACTATCTTTAAATATAAGTAAAACTAAATGTATGATTTTTGGGAACTGTAAACCAGATACAGTAGTTAAATTGAGAATAGAGGATACAGAAATTGAAAGGGTGTTTGAAACTAAATGTTTATGTGTCATTATGGACCATAAACTGAATTGGAAAATGCATATTAATCATGTCAAATCAAAATTAGCCAAATTAATCGCCATATTATACAAGGTAAAAGATATGTTGAACCAGCATGCTTTGTATATTCTGTATTGTACAATGTTTGTTCCTTACATTACGTACTGTCTAGAAATATGGGGGAATGCATATTCTACCCGTACTAAACCCATCTTTATTCTGCAAAAAAGAGCTGTAAGGATTATCACCAAGTCAAATTATAGAGAACCATCAAATGAATTATTTATTAAATTAAGAGCCTTCAAATTTATGGATTTAGTGGATTATAAAATAGCATTGATAATGTACAAAGTGTATAACAACTTGTTACCTTGTTACCTTGTGAACATGTTTAAAAAAAGGGAATGTAGATATGAGCTCCGAGGGAAACGTATGATTGAAACTAAAATAAAAGATCAATGTATTTCTGTAAGGGGTGTACAGTAAATATATGGAATGCACTTGATGACGATTTGAAGATGTGTCAGTCAGTTTATGAATTCAAACGTTTGTTTCAAAATAAAGTATTTGATAAATATGAGAGATATGGTTGATGTAGCTGACACTTTTATGGGATTATGTTTTGGGATTTTGTGCAAAACGATATGATTTTCTGTTTGATGTTTTGAATGATGTGATCTGATGAAGTTGATCATGTAAGAAGGGTAAGTAGGTGATAATAAGCGATATAGCTTCATCCTATTCCTCTTCGGTTTGGCTCTTTTCTAGTTGAACTGATGTTTTCTGTTGGACTTTTAACTTGGAATGACCTGACCCAAATAAACACATTTTCATTCATTCATATGCTGGATTTCTTTATTCTACTTTGGAACAACAGGCCCCTGAGCTCATTGTTCTTGTCAATAAAGATCAGAGGTTGTTGTCAGTAAACACCTTGTGTCTCTGTCTCTAGAAACTAAAGACTGAGACCAGGGGGCTATTGCACAAAAGTAGAATAAAGAAATCCAGGATAACTGAGTAAGCGCAGTTTGACCTAGTCTGATCGGTGCATCCTGGTTTAGTTGGTTGTTCTAACGCTGAGCCAGGCTGAGGAGCAGCAGCTTGGTCAACCAGGTGGAACTTATTCTCTGGTCAGTAGAGACAGAGATTGATCACAGATTCACCGATGAGAGGACAGGTGATGAGAGGACAGGTGATGAGAGGACAGGTGTGGGTGTGGCTACTTTCCTCCAATCAACAGGAGCTTAATGCTGACGTCAGGTGACTCACCTCTTTAAAAAAAAAAAAAAGCACCGCTGTCGTAAAGCTCAGAGAGAGGCAGCGGACAACTAGGACTGATTGAATAATCCAAAACTATAATCACAACTCAAGTTCCTTTCACAAACCAACAGTTGTGCACTTTGCCTAAATGATGAGCAGTGGAAGTTGATTCATTACACAAATTCATTATAATCTGAAGTACATAACAAGTAATACAAGTTCAAACAGCAAAAGTGGCCAAAAGTTCAACAGGTGAAAATGAATTACCAGTAGGCTAAATATAAAAACATTATGCAGTCGCTGCTTCAATAAATTGCTGATAACAATGTTCACATGAGGTGTATAAATTATTTGGAAGGTGGTTGCTCACAGTCACTCAATTTTATTCTCATTTTCTTACCTCAAGGCCAATATATTAACATTTTATAAAAAATAAAAATAAATCTATATGCTATTTTTGCTCCATTGCTTCTTATGCACAGACACAGATCTGTAAATGTATTTAGTTTGTTTAGAAATCAGGCCAATATGAACATAAGAACATGGAATAACTGTATGAAACATGTTGATTTCTGATCAGAGTGACTGCTGACTTCACAGATAAAGACTAAGCCTGGCTGTTATTATGGTCTGGAGCAGGCTAGCTGCAGAGAATAAATCACCATGGTAACTTGACCAGGATAAAGGTATCCAGCTGTTGAACAACCGACTTGAGGCTAAATTCAGCAGGATAACCAACATATCCCGGCTTCATCCCTTATCTAGGTTTTGTGCAACACCCCTCTGGTCTGAGACCTCGGAGAACTGATCTCAGGTCTGAGCTACAACAGACACATCACATCCACATCTATCTATCTATCTATCTATCTATCTATCTATCTATCTATCTATCTATCTATCTATCTATCTATCTATCTATCTATCTATCTATCTATCTATCTATCTATCTATCTATCTATCTATCTCAGCCTGTTATCAACTGTAGAACCTCCAGGATGAAGGGAGAAGCTGATTGCTGCTTGAAGGTTTTCTGCTGATTGCTGCTTCATCTCCAGTTGACTCCACTACTGGAACTCTCTGAGATCTTTTCATTCTTTGGTGTTTTGGTGTTTTTAACTCTGTTTAATGTTTTACTTTTTTTTAAATAGTTTTATGCTTTAAAAAAAAGAAAAAGAAAAAGTGTAGTGTTTCTGTAAAGCAGATTGAGTTGTGCTCTATAAATAAAGATCCTTGTCCTATAGTGTGTTGTGTTGATCTCATTCATCATGTTGTGTGGTTGTGTTAGTGTTAGTAACCAGATGTGTAAAGTTTTCTTATTGTTCCTCTGGATGCAGCATCGGACATCGGCCCAACCCGTAAACAAACAAATAAATAAATAAACAGTTCTGTTGCCTGGCGATGGTTACCAGGGAGACGTGGTCAGAGTGAAACAGGAAGTGACCTCACCTCGTCCTGACGACGGTCTGAACAGACACAGCGTTTTCTTCTTCATGTCGACGACTCGGCCCAGCTCGTAGCCGACGCCTAGCGACGGCTGCGTCACCTCGGCAACCACCACTGAGGTCACAGAGGTCACAGAGGTCAGAGGTCAGAGGTCACAGAGGTCACAGAGGTTAGAGGTCAACAGGGTCAACATCAATAACCAGTGATCGGTAACGATCGGTCCTCACCGTCAGACTGCTGCAGCCAGTCAACGTCCCGGTCGTGGATGAACTTGTCTCCTGTTGCCGCGGCGACCTCACCTGTCCAATCACAGCCAAATTTTTTTTTTTTTATTAAACATTTATACAAACATACAAATATTCAGACAATAAACAAACAATGAACAGACAAACAACAAATATAAACATATCTACACTGAAAGGGACCAACACTATATTATATATTACAGGTATTATTAAATAGTTGTTTGCATTTATAATATTCTAAGGTTTTAGAGCTTTTCTGTCTTTCATATTTTGTAATAGCTGCATGTAATATCTGATTTCTATTTTAAACTCATAAAAATATAGTTTTTTGGACCATTTACATTTATGGATAGAATATTTTCCTTGTAAAATAAAAAGGTTCAACAGAAACAATTCCTTTCCCTTAAGTTGTTTTTTCATCATAAATAAGAATTATATCTTTTTTTTTTAGTTTAATCTTGATAAACTAAAAATAGAAGAATATCACACCTTGATATTGTGGGATGTTGGAGCAGGAAGATGACATCACGGTCGACCAATCAGAGTCGATGTATGACCAGAGGATTTAACATTTAGAAGCTGAGTTTGACTCTCTGGTATAAACATTGTAGATGTCAACAACGTCTTTCTGACTGGTCCTAACTACATTTAGAATAGTTGGAGTTTTTATTCCAGATATCTGTAATTCAGTTTTGCCTCTTGTCAAAAAGAACATTTCAGATCCACAACTACGTTCTTCCTTCACTGTAACATTCATGTGTATGGGGTTTGTCATTACAGATATCTACAGTTCAGTTGCAGATATCCACTATGTGAATTACAGATATCTGGAACTGAATTACCACTAGTACTAATTCCAGTTACAGATATCTACAACTTGATTCTGACTAGTCAAAACTTAATTACAGATATCTGAACAGGGACATGTAGATATCTGTAATTGAGGTGAATTAAAGATATCTAGAACTGGAATTATGACTAGTCAGAATCAAGTTGTAGATATCTGTAACTGGAATTAGTACTAGTGGTAATTCAGTTCCAGATACCTGGAATTCACATAGTGGATATCTGCAACTGAACTGTAGATATCTGTAATGACACATGAATGGTTAAAGAGATGAAGAACTGCGGATATTGGGAATATTCTCTTTGACAAGAGGTAAAAGTGAATGACAGAGATCTGCAACACATCCAGTCTGTCTAAATGTTAACATGTCTTGTTGCCATGGCTGCTGAACTGAATTCATCTGTGTTTACATCTTGTTATACAGGGTTATATTGTTATTATCTTGTTTCACTTTAACATTAAACTTTATCAACGTGACTTTTACGCACAGGAAGGACGGCCATGACGTCATCGACCGACCTGACACGGACAGCTGAACTATCCCTTTAGAAACATCTGGATGTGTTGTTGCATAGAGAGATACAGGTGAGTGACGTCACGGCGGTGACCTCTGACCTTTCTCGCTGATCTCGGCGCTGCTCACGTGCTCCGTCAGCACGGTGCCGTAGCTCTGCAGCCGCTGCACGAGCCTCCGGTACAGCGCTACGTCATCTCTCCCGCCGCGGATGCTGCCGCAGAAATAAACCTTCATCTTCTTCCTCTTCCTCTTTAGTGTGTCCTCGCGCTGCTGCTGCCGCTTCCCGCGCTCTGTGTGCTGGATGACGTGTCACTTCCGCCGCGCAACTTCCTGCAAATAAATACTACTGCCCTGAGCGCGTGCTGCCAGGTGCATCACTGATGACGTATCATCCGTTTCCCCCGCTGTGATTGGTCCAGACGCCTGACAGACAGAGCTCAGGGAACAGAGGTGTTCTCTCCTCCTCAGCAGAAAGTTTCAAAATAAAGTTTCACTCAGTAGAAACTTTATCAAGTCAAGAAACTTTATTAGTGTCACAGCAGCAAACAACAACCATTAGCCTCAATAAAACACATTAAATAATTTAAACTAATTGGGATAAAAGAACAAATTATTGCAAGTAGGAAAGATTCAGTCCAACCTGTTCCTTCATAAACACGTTCACCAGAGGTTCCTCCACCTTCTACAACAGTTTTATGTTTGTTCCTTTCAAAATAAAAGTCGTATTCTGCAGGTAAATTTACACATCCTATTAAAAAAAACTAAATGTATGAATCCTAAAGTGAATGAATGAAGGAATAAAACCATCATCTCAGTTCTGATGAACGTTCATCTTTTATTTCAGAGGAGAAGAGTGAAAATAAATCAACAACAACAATAAACTATAAAAACAACAAGAGATGAAAACGCTGCGACCTCTGACCTCGTCGCTCTAATGCTTCTGTTCTCACTGATGAAACCGTGTCTCTGGGGGGGCGGGGCTTCGGATGGGGCGGGGCTTCAGAGAAGGGGCGGGGTCAGTGGAGCCTCGGTGAGGGGGCGGGGCTTCAGAGGGGGCGTGGCTTCAGAGGGGGAGGGGCTTCAGAGAAGGGGGTGGACCTTCAGAGGGGGCGTGGCTTCAGAGACGGGGGTGGGGCTTCCGAGAGGGGTGGGGCTTCAGAGGGGGCGGGGTCAGTGGAGCATGAGCGACGCCCCCAGGTTGACGGTGGCGTTCAGCGTCAGCGTCAGCTCGGGGACGTCTCGGGCCACTCGCTGCATCGGCGCCATGTTGGCTCCTTCCAGCGTGTCCAGCAGCCCTGAAACAGGAAGTCAGAAGGTCATGAGGCGGGTTGGACACCTTACTTAGTAATTAGTTATAGTTCCTAGTTACTTTCCCCAAAAGTAACTGAGTTATGACATGATAAAAGTAATTAATTACAAGGAAAGTAACTATAGGACGAATCTCCTTGTTGTTTACAACTACTTCCTGGTAGAAAACCAGCATGAGAACAATAGTGACGGACGAGAGTTTTTCTATATTTATTTAATTTTTCATGTCACTATATCACCGTTTAGACTAATCTGATGTTTGTAAAGTTTATAAAACCAATGATTGGACAAACATTACTATTTCTGTGTGCACATTTTTGTAATTAGTCATGGTTATCATAGATTAGCTGGCTAACGGTTAGCTACCTGTTTAACTTTAATAACTCAGTGACTCAATAAACGCTCCATGAAAAAATATTTTCTCCAGCGGATATCTGAGTTCCAACATGACTGAGCTAACTGGAGTAGTTTCATGTCGTGTCCCACAACGGGAGGGTTTTAACAGCTGACGTCCTGCTGTTAGCTTAGCTACCGCCGTTAGCTTTGTTACTGCCGTTAGCTTAGCTACCGCTGTTAGCTTAGCTACTGCCGTTACATTGCGTTCACACCAGGCGCAAGGCAAATTTTTTGCGCGATAAGATTACATACAAAGTCAAGGTAAAGACGCGAATGGATGCAAATTTGTGCCAGCGGCGCGAATGACGTGAATGACGCGAACGCGTGAAATTGGCCTGTTCACGCAAGTTCAAAATATTGAACTCAAGCGAAATATTCACATGATGCTGCGCGTAGAGCGAGGCGAATATTTTACTCACGCCCGGTGTGAACGCATGGTTAGTGTTGTTACTGATGTTAGCTTAGCTACCGCGGTTAGCTTAGCTACTACCGTTAGCTTTGCTACCGTTGTTAGCTTAGCTGCTGTTAGCTTAGCTGCTGCTGTTAGCTTAGCTGCTGTTAGCTTAGCTGCTGCTGTTAGCTTAGCTACCGTTAGCTTAGCTACCGTCAGCTGAGCCACTGATGCTTTCTAGACACTGTGATTCCCCCAAACTGAATAAATACAACACATAGCAACACAAAACACACACACAGAAATAGTAATGTTTCTTCAATCATTTCAGATTTGTCTAAACGGTGATAGGGCGTGAAAAATATGATATATAGCTAAACTCTCGTTGGTTACTATTGATCTCATTCAAATTACAGCTGGTTTTCTACCAGGAAGTAGAATGTAAACAACAAGGAGATTCGGTCTATCTGGACAGGTAACAGGTAACAGGTGACAGGTGTGATGTGACTCACCCTCGACGATCTTGTGGTAGGCGAAGTGCAGGTAGAGCAGGAAGAGCATGTGCAGCAGCGACAGAGTCCCACAGAGCAGCAGCCGCGGAGTCTGACCCACTGTACGGGACAACAGCGCCGCCACCTGGAGGGGGGGGGGGGGGGGCACAGGAAGTCAGTCTCAGTCTACAGCGGTGTGGGGGGGGGGGGGGGGACACAGAGGGAGTCAGTCTCAGTCTACAGCGGTGTGGGGGGGGGGGGGGGACACAGAGGGAGTCAGTCTCAGTCTACAGCGGTGTGGGGGGGGGGGGGGGGGGGAGCAGGGGCTGATGGGAGATGTAGTCCTACTCACCATGCGCAGCGTGGACAGGCCTCCCACCACCAGCCACAGCACGTAGAACAGGAAGTGGAAGTGGATGTTGTAGCTGATGAGGAGGACGGCGCAGTGGCCGAACAGACCGTAACCCTGGCGACGGCAAACAGGAAGTGGGACAGAAAGTTAGAAAGTGTTGACAGTTCATAGACAGAGAAGTGAGACACAATCTGAGAGTAAACATGTTATTTAGGCAGAGGAGGGTGAGAGCTACGCTAAAACCCTTTTCTATCTCAGTCACTGGTGTCAAACAGTGGAACAAACTAGATGAGGGGGTTAAAAAAAATCAAGAAACTTGTGGGCTTTTAAAAAAGAAATAGGAAACTCTATTCTAGACAATTATAAATGGATTTAAACCCAGAGAAAGAGGTTTAACGTTATTCTGAACTGGCTGCCTGGAGTCTGTTGTATCACCTATGTAGGAAAGAAAAACTGTGATGAAAGTAATGAATGGTGATCGGGGCCTGATGAGCTTTATGCTTCTCCCGTTTCCCTTTCGCTCATTTTGATTGTATTGTGTGACTAAAATTGTGTGTGATGTCTGATTCAATTAACATGTCCGAAATAAATAAAGTGTGTGTGTGTGTGTGTGTGTGTGTGTGTGTGTGTGTGTGTGTGTGTGTGTGTGTGTGTGTGTGTGTGTGTGTGTGTGTGTACCAGCAGCGACAGCATCTGCAGCATGGTGATCTGGGCGTTGACCAGATACGCCAGGAAGTAGATGAAGGACGAGACGCCGAGCCAGTAGCCGAAACACGTTCCTATGGCCGTTCCCATCAGGGTGCCCTCCCTCTGTAGAGACACACACACACACACACACACACACACACACACACACACACACACACACACACACACACACACACACACACACACACACACACACACACACACACACACACACACAGTCAGTTATTGAGTCACTGTGACGTCCTGTAAACCAGTGGTTCTCTAACTGTTGTTGAAGGACCTAAACTGACAAGAAAACACCAGAAATACGTGAATATTTGTTCTGAGACTGAATAATGTTACTTTTTTAGTCAACGTACGTTCAAATTAGAGACAATTTTTAGAATTTTTGGAAATATTATAGAGAAATGTCTGGGGGAAAAAAGTGGTACAATTTCTCCTAAAATGTTAAAACATTTCTGGAAGAAAGTGGTTAATTTTAAGGAAAAAAAAGTTAAAATAAAAATTAAAAAAAGGGTAGAATTTCTCAAAAAAAAAAAGTTTACAAAAAGATTCTAGAAAAAAGTGGTAAAATAAAAAAAAATAAAATAAAAATAGGAATAATTTCTCAAAAAAAAGTTTAAACATTCTAGAAAAAAGTGGTCAGATTTCCAGAAAGAGTTGTGGACTCTCTTGAACCCTCTCGGGGACACGTCACCACTCTGAGAACCACTGCTGTAAAGTATTGATCATCTGACCAAGATAAATAATCAATAATCAGTATTAGGATCAATATTAGAAATCATTTTGTGTGTGTGTGTGTGTTAACTCTGATTTTGATCAGCTGATCAGCTCGACCTCCAAGTAAAGGTTTAGCAGGGTTTCCCGCAGCGCTTTCCTGTTAAGGCGGCCGCCTTAACAACAAAGAGCTGCCGCCTAAACTAACGTCTTAAAAAAATAAAAATGTAGCGATATTCACAGCACACACACACGACGGTGACATTAACGCGCGCCGCCACGTCTGCTCATAGCGCAGCAACAATGCAGCAGCGTCAGGCCGTCACTGAAACGCTCCGTGGAACCGAGACATGACACAGCGCGCCCGGTGTAAAAGTTCTCAGAATCAGCCCCGGTGACCGCGGCGCTGACGATTGCGGGTGAGTCGCGAGCGTCATATGTCTTGGTAGAGCACGGCCGCTGCAGCGACCCTCCGACAGTCCCATCGCTGCGTGTCAATCCCCCCTCTCACTTTCTCTCCGCGCCCCCGTCTCTCTCCAGCTGCCCTTTCAAAATAAATGCATAAAAAGCCAGAGAAAAAACAAAGTAGGGGAAACACTGCTTTGTTTTCTCTGTCTTTTTATGGTTTAGTAATTCTTTCATTGGTGTAGTAGCAGCGTCGTAGTTGTGACCTGTTGTGATCATAGATGGCATGGCATATGTTTTTTATGTAAGTCCCTTCTAAAAGTCCCATGACCAGCCAAACTCCTAAAAAAAGCATGATTTATAGTTCATAACATGGTACTTTTGGCATATGGCACCAGGGCCGTTGCTAGGAATCCTGGGCCCCCTGAAAGTATACTAAAGTGGGCCCCTGCCCCCTGACTTTTCCACTTTTACGTATCTATTATCATTTCTTATTTAGCCTACTTTGTTTTGATGCTAATGCAGCATTAAGCCGGTGCATATTCTCATTTGTCCAGGTCATAGTATTTCAAAGGAGGTTAAATCGAAAGCAACTGGACTTAGTTATTTGACTTAGTTATACAAATAACTAAGTCCAGTTGCTTTCGATTTAACCTCCTTTGAAAAAAAAAAAAAAATGCAGCATTACTATGAGTATCAGTCAGGGTCTTATGCAGAATAATTCAGTCATACAAAGATTAGACTACTGGGGTTTTTATGGGCCCTACTGGGCGCTGGGCCCCTATAATGATCATCATCTTTCTCCCCTATACAACGGCCCTGTATGGCACTACAGGACCAGTAAAATATAAAACACAATTTTATACAATATACTGTATATAAGTAGGGGGTCCCCGCTCCATCTCTCCATCAGTTTGGGGGTCCTTGGCCTGGAAAACGTTGAAGACCCCTGCTCTACACACCACAGAGAAGCGCACATGCATAACAGCAGCGCGCATGGTGAAAGCGAAATTTAATATGGCGCACCGACCGACCCCCCCCCCCCCCCCCCCGCCAATCTATCGATCCGCTCGCACCCCCCCCCCCCCCCCCCCGCCAACAGGACAGACACCACCTTAACTAACACATTTTCTGGGGGAAACACTGGGTTTTATTTTCAAGGAAGAGAAAACTGATCAATAACTAATGAAAACTGTGTGTGTGTGTGTGTGTGTGTGTGTGCGTGCATGCGTGCGTGCGTGCGTGCGTGCGCGCGCGCGCGTGCGTGCGTGCGTGTGTGTGTGTGTGTGTGTCCTTACGATGACGGTCCCTGACGTCTTCATCCCGTGCAGCAGGATGGCGACCAGCGTGAAGACGAGCATCAGAGGTCCGTACAGCTCACCGGCGATCTTCTGCAGAGCAACACACTGTCAGCTGGGGGGGGGGGGGGTGTGTGTGTGTGTGTGTGTGTGTGTCTCAATAACATCACAACTCCTCAGCCTCTTACAGTATTTTATGTTTTAGGGAAATCGTTTTAACATAATCGAAAAGTCATTCAATGAAAAAATAAAAAGTAAATGTTCCTTTTTCCTCTGTGTGCTTACCTGGGGGAAGTTGATCATGCGGACAGGGATCATGGACTCAATGAGCCTGTGAGACAAAGAGCAGGTCACAGTTAGCCTATAAATCTCTCTGCCCCCTAGCAGCAGCAGCAGCAGATCTCTTTGCTCCGTAGGTGGGTCTAGAAACGAGCCATAGGAACTTTTTGAGTCTGGAACACCGTTTGTGTTGACCAATCACAGCGCTCTATCTGTTTAGAGAGTCGTTGGGCGGCTTAACGCCATGACGACATACTTGCGACGGTGAAAAACATGACAAGAAGATAGATGGCTTTGGCAAAGGAATGGTTTGAATCGGCGTTGGCATCAACTTTGAAAGAATTCAACTTGTCATTTTCTTTAAAAGTTGAGCCAGAAACTGCACTGAAGTCGTTCATTAGAAGAAGGATGGATTTGGTGTTTTGCCGACGGGATACGGGAAAAGTTTAATCTAGCGACGTCATCCTGCTCTTTGCTCTGATTGGTCGTAGCGCTACCCTATTGGAGCAGAGGATTGAGCCGAGGTCTACCGCTCGTTGCCAGACTAGACATGTTAAAGGTGTAGTCTGGATGGTCAGGCTAGGTCACAGTCAGACCAGCAGTGAAACAGGAAACAGGAAGTAGAGAAAGTGGGCGGGGCCTCACCTGCTGCGCACCTGCACCGGCTCCACGTCGAAGTACGGCCTCAGGATGTCGATGTTGGCGTAGAGGTTGAAGGCCTTGGAGGCCTGCCGCTTCCCCGCCTGCCACACCTGCACGAGATCGGTACCAATAATCACTATTGATCATCAGAGTTTGGTTTTTGGTCAAACAGACTCTCAATAGGAACTAGGGATGCAACGGTTCTCCACAAGGCTTTTAGATACACACAAATCCAAGGCACTAACTCTTTAAAGTTTAAAGGGATAGTTCAACATTTTGTCAAATTGGCCCATTGCCTTGGTTTGGTCTTGGTTTCCCTCATCAAACTCATCAAATACACAATCCAACAACTCCACAACGCTCTGGTGGACAAGTTGTGAGCTGCACATTCACCACGCTATGAGATAATAACACAACGTTACCACACAGAGTTGTTTTAGAGGGAAATTCATGTAAAACCTCTGATGCACGTTGCCTTCAGGGACAGTTTTTCATCAACAGTCTCTGTATTTCCCTCTACAACAACTCTGTGTGGTAACGTTGTGTTATTATCTCATAGCGTGGTGAATGTGCAGCTCACAACTTGTCCACCAGAGCGTTGTGGAGTTGTTGGATTGTGTATTTGATGAGTTTGATGAGGGAAACCAAGAAATCCCATAATGAGCCTCCGTAGCGTAGCTCTGAGCAGCTCACGGCTCTGCTCCACCGTTCTAAAAACAGCTTGCACCGACAATTAAAGGTAACGAACCTACTGCTATGACTATAGGGATTAATATGGCAATGGGGGAATTTGACAAAATGTTGAACTATCTCTTTAATGTTTGTAGCTGTGGAAAGGTCTTTAAACGTATTCCCTGTGACTTTATTGCTGATTTTCATGTCTGGTAAAGTTTCCTTCCCTCTGACCTCTGACCCCCGCCCCGGTGGACTCACCTCGTCGGCCACCTGGCGGCCCAGCTGACCTTTGATCCCCTTCATGCCCAGGAACTCTCCGTCGTCGGGGACGTCGTCCTCGGCAGCAGCAGCCTCCTCCGTCACCTCCTCTTCCTCCTTCATCCTCTGGTGCATCTCCCCCATATCCTCGAAGCTCGAGCCCGACGTGTCGTCCATGTTCTCCATGTCGATGACGGCCGAGGCGCCCTGAACGCACCGCACCGCCACGGGGAATCGAACATGAGTCAGTGGATCAATAGATCATCAATATCAATATCAATATCACACCGGTCGATCATCAATTCTTCCATCAGAGGTAAAAACTCAACCTGTCAGTCTATACACTGTAAAAACTCTACATCTTTCCAAGAATATTTGTCTTATTTCTTGTCAAAATGTCTCATTTCTAGTCCAAACTAAACTCTTTCCACTTAAAATAAGACTCATCACCTAAAAATTAACTTGTTTTTAGATCATTTTCACTTGTTTCAAACTAATTTTCAATTGAAATAAGTAGAAAAATCTGCCAGTGAAAGCAAGTTTTTTGTGTTTGTAATAAGGAAGAAAAACTTGCTCCACTATCAGATTTTTCTACTTATTTCAAGTGAAAATCAGCTCGAAAGAAGTAAAAAGTGTCTAAAAACAAGCTGCTTTTAATGTGATGAGTCTGATTTTAAGTAGAATGAGATTTGTTTAGACTAGAAATAAGACAAATATTCTAGTTAAGATATTAGAGTTTTTGCAGTGTAGACCTGTAGGGCCTGTTATGTCTCATTTACATAAACAGGTTTGTGTTGTTAGCCTGTCAGCTCATAGCCATGTATCTCAGATAGATAGGCCTATCCTGTCAGCTGCCAGCCCATAAACATAAACATATCTATGCTACAGTGTGTCCTGCCAGCCCATAAACATATATAACATAGCCTATAGATGCTGCAGCTGTATCTGTATCTCACCGGCACCAGGTTGTCGAAGCTTCCCCACGGTTCCGTGTTCGTGTTTCTGCTCCCGGAGCTCGCAGACATCTTCCCCGCGGAGCAGCAGCTGTTCCCGGCTGAGTTCTGGTCCTGGTCCCGGTTCGGTCTGGTTCTGGTTCTGGTTCTGGGTCTCTGGGTCTCTGGGTGTCCGGGTAGAGCCGCTCCCTCCGCGGCCCAACGGAGCTTCAGTCACCGCAGAAACAAGAAAACTGCGACGGTTCTGTTTCCTACTGTCCAGACAATAACATGGTGACGTAGCTGCACGCAGGACGACGTGGTGACGTAGCAGCTGCACGCAGGACGACGTGGTGACGTGGAGGCTGAAAGTGTCGCGAGATTCTTCCTTCTTTTTTTTTCTTTATTTTTTTTTTCTTTAAACATGCCACACATTATATGAACGATGACATACTCAAACATAAACAGTTCTTTTACATATATATAAATTAAATTCACACCTCCTTAGATCATTCAAACTGAAAAATGATTGTGATAGTGCATCGCTTATCACATATAAAAATAAACATATGACAGATCTTAGATGAAAAAAGAGAAAAAAAAATGGAGAATAAAATAAATAAAAGAACAATTAAAAGAAAAAAGCATATATTAACAAGTAAGTCCATATTAAACAAATACAAGGGGTTCGGACAGGTTAAGATTTGCTATAAATGTGTGATTATTAATTTGTTTCAAACATTTTTGTAACAAGGATAATTCATTTTTAAGTGCAAGCCATGAAGGTGAGGATTTGACATATCGACACTTGTGTATATAATATTTAGTAGGATAATGATGATGAGGTTATTCACCAAAAAAATCTGTTGTTTTTTATCTTTGAGGATTTGATTGTTCTCTCGGTCTGTGTGTGTGCTTCACTTCTCTGGCGCCCCCCAGCGGACTGACTGTGGATTAATAAAGTAATTCGTACAGAGAATATCAACTGATTGACAACACAATAACATGTGTTAAGAATAATACGAAATGACTTTAGAAACAAGGAGAGAGGAGAGGAGCTGTGGATGGTCCGTGTTGTTGGGACAGATAAGGAAAAACACTGCTTCCACTTGCTTTGAATGAGCGATGGCAATGTTAAAGGTGCTGATACATTACTTCGGATGTCTACATTAAAAGTCACATTAAATATTTTGGGTGACGTCACACAGGGGGCGTGGTCAGCATCAAACAGGAAGCTGACAGGTGAGGAAAACGGCATGTGCTTTTGTTGGAATTTAATTTACTGTAGGTATTAAAGTTATATTAAGATGTGTGATGCAATGGTGTACTAAAACAAACAAACATTGTTTTGTGATGATGTTTACATTTTCTTAATTTGGACATTTTCTTGCTGTATGGTAATCTGGAACAGCAAGTTCAGGTTATTCGGGACAATGTTTCTGTGTTTATATTGAAATATTTCAGTAGTGTAGTCATATCTTACATGCTTAAAAGTGAGAAATTCTCACACATGTTGGGAAAACAGGCACCTTTGTTCATTTCAGAATATTAAATCAGCTGTTATAATTTTAAAAAAATGTTTTTATGCACTTTTTGTTAGGCAAACCCCTGATTTTTTTAAAGGGATAGTTCACCCAAAATTCAAATTTCACTCATGATCTCCTCCCCCTCATGTGGACTAAGGGCTGGGAGAAGTTTCAGAGTCCTCCGTGGCTTCTCTGAGTTACTCAAAAAGTTCCTATGGCTCGTTTCTAGACTAACCTACGGAGAAAATACATTTGCTGCCGCTAGGGTGCGTCTAGATTTCTAGGCTAGAAAAAAGGTATAAAGTGTATTAAAAAATTAAATGTCCAGAAGAAGCTGCACAATTTGATGTTTTAAACAGGACTAGTCGGACTGCAAAAAATGCCGGAAGATGTGAGAATTCCTAGAAAGAGCATTTCCATGAGGAGAATGCGTGTGAATGCTGAAAGCCACAGCTGAAGCTGAATCAGCAGAAGAAATGGACAAAGAGAGGAAATGTAGGAATGAGGGTCAGCGTCAGAAGCTGTGGAGACGTTGTCATGGAGACGTTGTCATGGAGACTCGTGGATGGAGTGAGGACGACGCTACAGTTTTCTCTGCTTCTACTATTTATTTTCTTGTTTCTGTTTTGATTCACCAGTGCAAACATGTGATTGGATCTCAACGACATGTTAACGCCAGGTGTAACTGACTCCGGGTCAGTTTGTCAGCAGCTGTCTCACCTGCTCTGAGCCTCGAGGCCGTGATGACATCACAACACCTGGCAGCACGAGGCCCCGCCCCCTAAACCCAGACAGTCCAAATATGGGCAGAGAGGGAGACTTCAGTTCACACAGGTTAGAGGTGGTGGTCGAGCTGCCACCTGCTGACCCGGTCTGACCCGGTTCTGACCCGGTTCTGACCCGGTTCTGGTTGCTATAGCGACTGATACAAAGAGCAGTGAGGTGTTTATGGTTCTACAGAGATTCTCTTGCGTCCATCCCATAATGTTCCCAACAGTCCTCATCAGGTTCCATTCACTCTTATCTACCTGTGGGCAGCGGTGGACAGTAACAGAGTAAATTTACTTTACTTGAGTATTAGATTTCTTTGGTACTTATTACTCTACTTGAATACATTTCCAAGACAAATATTAGTACTTTTACTGGAGTTAATTAGTAGGAAGGCTGAAAAGTACTGGTTACTTTCAGGTCTTTTTCTAAAATCCTATTGGACACAAGCTGTGTTTGTCAAAGAAGGAAACCCTAACCCCTAAAAGCTGGAACTGGTATATGGAGTGAACCCAGCTGCAGCACAAATGAACCAGGTATTCGTATATAAACAGTCTTTATTCAGCAGGTTAAAGCAGGTTAAAGCAGGTGCACAGCAGACCAG
Organism: Trachurus trachurus; assembly: GCF_905171665.1. Taxonomy (NCBI): domain Eukaryota; kingdom Metazoa; phylum Chordata; class Actinopteri; order Carangiformes; family Carangidae; genus Trachurus; species Trachurus trachurus. Next base: position 94,166 of record NC_139906.1, read on the forward strand.
AGGATGGCAGCAGAGAACCGGACCAGGTGAGTATGGCAGGTAAGGAGTGGAGTGTGTCACAGTCCAAAAGTTCTGAACAGGCTCAACGAGTGTGATGGAGGGGAAGTGACGCAAACTCAGTGCTGATGGAAATCCAGCTGGAGAGTGGTTCAGGAAACAAGTGCTGGAGAGTCAGGCATGGGAGCGAAGACATCTGGCAAAGACTGAGTGGAGTGAGGCTGCATAGATACTGGCTTGATTGGAGATGGTGAGCAGGTGAGAGCAGCAGGTGAAAGCTGTTGGACTGATGAGGGGTGAGGCTGAGCAGCAGAACAGGGGAGGAGCAGAACAGACTGGGACAAAGAGTTCATTCTCACTAACAAGAGTTAAAAGCTCCTTACATTCATTTACAAACAATTAGAGTCATTCATTGATGTGAACAATAAGACATTTACTCTGACTCTGACTTTGACTTAAAGTACATTTAAAAGCATGTACTTTTGGATACTTAACTCATTGAGTGCCAACCACGTAATTTCTCGTTTTTCGTTCCCATGCGTTGAGTGCCAAAAAGGAGATTTTTCGTTTTTTGCTTTTTTTTTAAATTATGAAAATAGACACTTTAATACACATTATATGTAAATTTGGGGACTCTACGACGAGGAGAACTGAAATAGATGACGATCAAAGTCACATGACAGCTCATGATCTGGAAGTTTTTATCATAACTCGGCTTCTGCAAACGGAGTTCTGCATGCAGATGCAGCAGCTGCTCTGCTCTCACCCGCGCTGCAGCTCCAGCTGCTCCAGCTGCTCGGAGCTGAACCAGGAAGCTCTCAGCCGACAGTCCCGCCCGGTCTTCATCTGGAGCAACACCGTGTCCTCCCCAAAGTCCTCCCGCGGTAAAATCTGATGGTCTCTGGGCCAAAGCAGACCGGCATCACCGACCCGAACCACAGAAGGACCGCGACCACCGGCGGGACCGGTCTTCCCGAGCCGCGGTGGCCGACAGACCCTCACGCTCCGCGGGGAGAAGCTGTGACACGGCACGGTGCGTCTGTGTTATTGTTGTTTAGTGGCGCCCCCCCCGCCCCCGCTGGTGGTTTTGTGAATAGAACAACCATTGTTGTATATATTTATCTTATACGAGCCCTTTGATCCAGAAATGCGAGTGTCAGAAGAGCGACAGACACAAACAGAGCACCTTTCATAAAAGACGCTCTATCTCCTTTTCTAGAAAAAAAGGAGGGATTTTGGTGAAACCCAGCCATGTTTAGCTTGAGTTTTCTCAGGAACAGAGGCACGTAGAAACAAACGGTTTGTGGCCACTTGAAGCATTAAGGTAAACCTTTCAATTGAGCCACAGTATGTGTTGGTGGCAATAATATAGAATACACTATGGCTCTACATAAAAAGTCAAAAATGGTCTAAATTGCCGGTACACTTGACTAAAACTTTGGAAAGGAGCGCGGCACTCAATGAGTTAAGTACCTTTAAAAGCAAGTACTTTTTGACTCTTACTGCAGTAACATGTCGACTGAGCTACTTTTACTTGTAATGGAGTAGTATTTGTACTCTTACTCTACTACTACTCTGTCCCTCTCTCCCTGTGGGTCGAACTCCAAGTCGTTTTCTTCCTGCAGCTTTAGACATCGACAAGAAAACTACAACTAAGCTGCTGTTGATGATGAAACTTTACTTTACTGCAGTTTAGCATCAGACCTGGAGGCTGGAGCTAGCTCTAGTTTTTAGTTTTATTTCAGTTTGATAGATTATTGTTTCACTGTTAGTCTTAAGCTCCATCCCCATACCTCCCCTAACTCTACATTTTTGCCCTAACTCTATTTTTTGTGTGTTCTGGAACCGCCGGCATTTTTCCTGAATGAAACTAGCAGCTCCACCGGTAGAACTGTCAACATGTGACGTATGTTATCACGTTCGCTACGTTCACTACGCTAATTTGCATATAGTGGTGGTGGTGGTGTCCCATTTCCATAGGGAAAGATTTTCAGCCACTTCCCTCAACGAGGGGAATTTACAGTTGAGGGAACTCCAAACCAAGTGGAAGTTTTAAGGGGGAGAAATGGGACAGGGCAATAGTTCTAGTTTTAGTTTTAGTTTTCATTTCATTTTTCATTTTCATTTAGATTTATGTCATTCATGGTATGTAGCCTACATTCTCACATGGTTGCACATATTTACGTGTTATTGATAATCTTAATTCTGGATGCAGTGCTGGTCCAGATGGTCTGGAGATTAAGTTTTTCCAATTGGCCTCTCATATTTTGTCATTTCCTCTGTCTGATCTATTTAATTTATCTTTAGCAACTTGCAAAGTTCCTTCATCCTGGAAATGTGCCAGGGTAACCCCTATTCATAAAGGGGGTGACACCACAGATGTCAATAATTACAGGCCAATCTCAATTATCAATTCCATAACAAAAATATTTGAAAAATTGATTTTTAATGAATTATCCTCATATCTTAATGACCATAACTTACTATCTCCTCATCAATCTGGTTTTCGACCACATTTCTCGACCACCACTGCACTCCTAAAAGTTACCAGTGATATTTCATCAGCATTTGATAACAACATGCACACAGGCGCTATATTTATTGACCTTACTAAAGCATTTGATATGGTTGATCATTATCTTCTTTTGGATAAATTGTATTCTGTTGGTCTTTCTCCTGATTCTTTATTATTTTTCAACTCTTTCCTTCATCATAGAAGTCAATGTGTCTCTTTCCAAGGTTGCCAGTCTGGTTTTAAGATAATTGATAAAGGCGTGCCGCAAGGCTCATCCTTAGGTCCTTTACTATTCTCAATCTTTATCAATGATCTTCCACAAACTTGTTTTAATTGCCAAACTCATTTATATGCAGACGACACAGTAATATACTCGTCTAGCTCTGATATCTCGCAAATCCAGCTTTCATTACAATCTGACTTTATTTCAGTCCAAAATTGGTTTTCTTCAAACAAATTACAACTGAATAAGAAAAAATCATACACCATGTTGTTTTGCACTCGACCCAATTCTTTACCTGCAAGTACTAACTGGTGTATTAGTTTCCTTGATGGAACAGCACTAGTGAAAACTGAAGAATTCAAATACCTGGGTCTTTGGCTTGACTCACAACTATCCTTTAAATTTCACATCGACTCAGTTTCCAAGAAAATCTATTTTCATCTGAAATCCCTCTATCGGTCTATTGAATGCTTTTCCCTTCAAGTTCGTAAAAGAATCATAACACAACTGATACTCCCAATAATTGACTATGGTGATGTTATCTATCAGAACACCTCAGAAACAAATCTTCGCCCTCTTTCTGTCTTATATAATTGTTTATGTAGATTTATTCTCAGGTGTCCTTATATGACTCATCACTGTCATATGTACCAGTCCTTGAACTGGCTGGCCCCCAAGTCCAGAAGGCATATGCACTGGTTATTACTTATTTTCAAGTGCAACTACTTCAATTTTCCTCTATATTTGAAACAATATTTGATTCCCTTCAGTTCACAATACAACCTTAGGCATACTGGTCAACTTTTCTTTTTTACACCTAGAATCAATAAAGAATCTGGTCGACGTGCATTCAAATACAAAGCCCCTGCTGACTGGAATAATCTCCCTGGTTCAATTAGGTCCATATCCTCTTTTCATCTTTTCAAATCATCATTGTTTACCTACCTTCAAACACCCTGCTCCTGTCTGTGATGTAAGGTCCCTTTGACATGAAGTGTAACTAATCAAATCAACTACTGTATTTATTTTTTATTTTTTTTTATTTTTTTTCATTTATTTATGTTTATTTTTTACTGGTGTGTTGTATGGGGGGAGTCAGGATCGATAGAGCATTGTAGTGTGTGAGTGTGTGTGAATGGGCGTCTGTGTCTTTATATTGTATCATGTGTCTGTTTTTGTTTGTTTGTTGTTTTTGTTTTGTTTTTCGTCTGTTTGTTTGTTCTGCTTACTTTCTTTGTATATTATAATGTACTATGTATGTTTGTATTTCCGTTGATAACATGGACCCCCTCGAAAATGAGATGGCACATCTCAAGGGGCTATCCTGTAAAATAAAGTCATAATAAAGTCATTTACATGATGTAGCTACACATTGTCACCATGAATGAAAAGCAGCAGGATGAAGTAAACTTATAGTAGCTGCTCCTCTCTGTTGTTATAGTTACATTGGCTTACTATCAACAGCAATATTATTCTCTGTTTCAAAATATTAAGAATGATGAAACATAGTAGTGACAAGAAAACAAACAAAATAACGGTAGACACTACTCGTCTATCTATCTTTTCTTTTTTTCCCTTCTTTTTCTCTTTCTCCTTCTTCACTGCAAAAACTCAAAATCGTACCAAGAATATTTGTCTTATTTCTAGTCAAAACTAATCTCATTCTACTTAAAATAAGACTCATCACATAAAAAGCAGCTTGTTTTTAGACACTTTTTACTTCTTTCAAGCAGATTTTCACTTGAAATAAGTAGAAAAATCTGATAGTGGAGCAAGTTTTTCTTTCTTATTACAAACACAAAAAACTTGCTTTCACTGGCAGATTTTTCTACTTATTTCAAGTGAAAATTTGTTTGAAACAAGTGAAAATGATCTAAAAACAAGTTCATTTTTAGGTGATGAGTCGGTAACACTTTACACTAAGGTACACAAAATTAGAGTAGTTAATGAGTAACTAATGAAGAACTAATGAGGAACTAATGAGTAGTTAGTGAGGAATTGAGCTACACAAAATTACAGTAGTTACTGAGGAACTAAGGTACACAAAATTACAATAGTTACTGAGGAACTACTGATTAATTAACTATTAGTTAATGGTCAGTTCTTCAGGAACCCCTGATCAAATTTCAGAGGAGTAGTTAATGAGGAACTAATGCGTAGTTAGTTAGGGAACTGAGATACACAAAATTAGAGTAGTTACTGAGGAACTAATGATTAACTAACTATTAGTTAATGGTCAGTTCTTCAGGAACCCCTGATCAAATTTCAGAGGAGTAGTTAATGAGGAACTAATGAGGAACTATTAATGATCAGTTCTTCATTAACTCATGATATAATTTCATAGAAAGTTAATCACAACTTGATGATTAGCGAACTAGTTACTTCATCAGTACAGAATCATTACTCAATAAAATGTCCAGTAGTTAACCTTTATGACCTAAAGTGACACATAATGAGTGGTTTTTCATTTCTTCATCTTCATCTTTACATTAGTAGTTCCTTAAAAAATCACAGACAGCAGGATTCTTTAGAAGATTTTATTCATTAATTTCAGACCACATACACATCAATATGACCATCCATGTTGCCTTCGAAATAAATATGATAGTTTGTCACATGTTTGGTAGGCTAAATGAATGTATCATGGGGCTGTGTAGTACTGTATACTGATCACACCGTGGTTCACAGTAAAGTTGTTTGAGGTGCACAAAATTTAGAGTAGTTATTTACTATGAAACAAATTTGGAATGAATGAGGAACTCACTATTAGTTAATGGTGAGTTCTTCAGTAACTCCTAATCAAATTACTGAGGAACTAACTATTACTTAATCATTAGTTACCCTTTTTGTGTACCTTAAGGTAAAGTGAGACATCAAAATGAGTAGGTAATGAGTACTGAATCATTACTTAGTCATTAGTTACCCTTTTTGTGTACCTTATAGTAAAGTGAGAAATCAAATTGAGTAGGTAATGAGTACTGAATCATTAGTTACCCTTTTTGTGTACCTTATAGTAAAGTGAGACATCAAAATGACTAGGTAATGAGTACTGAATCATTAGTTACCCTTTTTGTGTACCTTATAGTAAAGTGAGACATCAAAATGACTAGGTGATGAGTACTGAATCATTACTGAATCATTAGTTACCCTTTTTGTGTACCTTATAGTAAAGTGAGACATCAAAATGACTAGGTAATGAGTACTGAATCATTAGTTACCCTTTTTGTGCACCTTATAGTAAAGTGAGACATCAATATGAGTAGGTAATAAGTACTGAATCATTACCTAGTCATTAGTTACTATTTTTGTGTAAGGTACACAAACATTACAGTAGTTACTGATGAACTAATGAAGAACCAAAATAATCATTTGCCTCTATGTGCACCAAAATAACTTTTGTCTTCACGGGCACCAAAATAAGATTTTACCTGCACAGGTACACCAAAATAACATTTTTTTTATGTCCACACACAAGAAAATATGATAGAATGTAAAAAAAAATAATAATAAAAAGAGAAAGAAAAGAAAAGAAAAACCTTTGTAGCTTTCTTGTTTTAATAATAGCCTAATAAAAAATAACAAGTGTGTAGCGTCCCCAGCTAAATGATGGTCACAAATGATGAAACTGATGGTTCACATTCCTTCATTCCATGGACCGTATTCAGTTGCAGACACACCGTAAGAGCTATGAGAAGAAAATAAAATACAGTTACCTTTCCTTTTACATAAATGAAATTATTTTTAACTGCTTTTATCACATAAACAATCATAATAATAATAATAATAATAAATTTAATTTGTAATGCACTTTTCATCGGCACGATCTCAAAGTGCTACAATTGTTAAAACAAGGTAGGGAAAGTAGAGTTAAAAACAGGGTAGAAGGAAGAGTTAAAAATGTTAAAAACAGGGTAAAGGAAATAAAAACATGCTCAATGTAAGTTGACTCCCTTTTTATCTATTTAATCAAAAGACAATATCCAAATGGAGTGCTGTATTACCATGAAATAAATATTTTTAACCGTTTGTTTTTAATCCAATTAACTGTTTTTAACCTTACCAGACCTCACATCAAACAGACAAAACAGTCCTGTTGCATTAATAAAACAATCAACGAGTTAGCTTAGCTTTATCTCACTTCAATGTATTGAAGTGAGATGGAGCTAAGCTAAGCTAACTAAGCCGAGCTGGCCAATGCTAATAGCTACCGCTAACCACAACATGTTCCATACATACATGAGACTATCAACGGCGACCAAACTCGAGCCGGACATAAATATAACATGAAAAGGTAACAAAAACAAACCTTGTGCCCCTTATTAGCCAGGTGCTAGGGCGTTTCATGTAAGTTAGGCACACTTTTAGCATTGAAGACACTCTGGCCTTGCAGACACACTGCCGGTAAAATCCGTAGCACCGGAAGTTTATGAGGTCTCGGCGAGACGCTTTCAAAATAAAAGCACTGAATATAACGTCAGCTTAATATATAAGAAATAAAGCCCTGACCTTGACTAATGTTCAGAAACTAAATAAATAAACATAAAAACAACAAATGAAGTAATGTTCTTATCATAAAGGTCATTTACAAAGTGTCATTTGTCTTTTATTTTGGAAACGAGATCATCATTTCCTGTGCATCTTTACTGTGAGGAGCAGTGAATTCACTTGGCACAAGAGAAGCAATTGACCATGCCACAAGAGAAGCAATGGACCATGCAGGGAAAAGCAAAAGAAGGAAAATCCCATTTCGACGATATCTCGAGGATGAGGGTGTGACCGTACAGTGATATTTTAATGGTATCTGTCTTTTTTTTTTTTTTTTGGAAGATGTGTAAGATGACTCCTCAAATTTTACTATGCTAACTTTCTCCAAAGTGACCTAGCATAGCATCGATGCTATGGTCGGTTAACAGAATGTAGCATTGATGCTACACTTGCACACGTTGTACAAAACATTAAATAACCTGTTAACTGCATCTGAATCGCGGGATTCTTTGCTTTCCGAGGGTCCTTCAATGGTGCCTCTATGAAAGTATGCTCAAGTGTTGCATTGATGCTAGCTCGGTTTAGCTCTGTTCCCTTACCATGTGGTTACATGACGCATATCGTCCCTTGTTGTCATAGAGGCACCATTCAAAAAATCCAGTGATTCAGATGCTGTTCACAACTCGTCTCTATCATATACGGTTCATAAGTTATTAAATATTGACAAAAATGTGCAACCTCAGCATCAATGCTATGCTCGGTTTAGCTTCTCTTCCAGTGTCACGTGTTGTCGTAGAGGCACCATTCAAGGACCCTCGGAAAGCGGATAACCCCCCCGATTCAGATGCTGTTCACAGCTCGTCTCTATCATAAACGGTTCATAAGTTATTTAATGTTTTGTAAAACATGTGCAAGCGTAGCATCAATGTAACGTTCGGTTAACCAAACTACGGTCGGTTTTAGAGGGCTAAATTCACTTTGGACAAAGTTATCTTACAGTAAATTTGAGGAGCAATCTTACCGAATTTGTATATATACCGGTATATATAAAAAAAAAAAAAGAGAGAGAGATACCATTAAAATGTACTTATACTGTACAGTCACATCCTCATCCTCGAGATATAGAACGTCTCTGATATAGTTGAGATGGGAGCTTCTGCTCTTCCTTGCTCTGTCCATTACTTCTCTCATCGTCGTCAAATGAATTCACTGCTCCTCACAGTAAAGCTGCACAGGTGAGCCACCGGAATTGAAGATCTTGTTTCCAAAATAAAAGACATGACTTTTTTTAAGCAAGTAAGTTACAAAGGTTTTTGTTGTTGTTTTACATTCTATGTCATTTTGGTGCACATGGAGGCAAATGATTATTTTGGTTCCTCATTAGTTCATCAGTAACTACTGTAATGTTTGTGTACCTTACACAAAAAGAGTAACTAATGATTCAGTAATGATTCAGTACTCATTACCTAGTCATTTTGATGTCTCACTTTACTATAAGGTACACAAAATGGGTAACTAATGATTCAGTACTCATTACCTAGTCCTTTTGATGTCTCACTTTACTATAAGGTACACAAAAAGGGTAACTAATGATTCAGTACTCATTACCTACTCAATTTGATTTCTCACTTTACTATAAGGTACACAAAAAGGGTAACTAATGACTAAGTAATGATTCAGTACTCATTACCTACTCATTTTGATGTCTCACTTTACCTTAAGGTACACAAAAAGGGTAACTAATGATTAAGTAATAGTTAGTTCCTCAGTAATTTGATTAGGAGTTACTGAATAACTCACCATTAACTAATAGTGAGTTCCTCATTCATTCCAAATTTGTTTCATAGTAAATAACTACTCTAAATTTTGTGCACCTCAAACAACTTTACTGTGAACCACGGTGTGATCAGTATACAGTACTACACAGCCCCATGATACATTCATTTAGCCTACCAAACATGTGACAAACTATCATATTTATTTCAAAGGCAAAATGGATGGTCATATTGATGTGTATGTGGTCTGAAATTAATGAATAAAATCTTCTAAAGAATCCTGCTGTCTGTGATTTTTTTAAGGAACTACTAATGTAAAGATGAAGATGAAGAAATGAAAAACCACTCATTATGTGTCACTTTAGGTCATAAAGGTTAACTACTGGACATTTTATTGAGTAATGATTCTGTACTGATGAAGTAACTAGTTCGCTAATCATCAAGTTGTGATTAACTATCTATGAAATTATATCATGAGTTAATGAAGAACTGATCATTAATAGTTCCTCATTAGTTCCTCATTAACTACTCCTCTGAAATTTGATCAGGGGTTCCTGAAGAACTGACCATTAACTAATAGTTAGTTAATCATTAGTTCCTCAGTAACTACTGTAATTTTGTGTATCTCATTTCCCTAACTAACTACTCATTAGTTCCTCAGTAACTACTCCTCTGAAATTTGATCAGGGGTTCCTGAAGAACTGACCATTAACTAATAGTTAATTAATCAGTAGTTCCTCAGTAACTACTGTAATTTTGTGTAGCTTAGTTCCTCAGTAACTACTGTAATTTTGTGTAGCTTAGTTCCTCACTAACTACTCATTAGTTCCTCATTAGTTCTTCATTAGTTACTCATTAACTACTCTAATTTTGTGTACCTTAGTGTAAAGTGTTACCGATGAGTCTTATTTTAAGTGGAAAGAGTTTAGTTTAGACTAGAAATTAGACATTTTGACAAGAAATAAGACAAATATTCTTGGAAAGAATTGTGTTTCTTTGTAGATGCTTATCTTTCCTTTTTTAAACAGTTAAACAGTTTTAGTGTTAACTATAATAACTCTGGTGTGGTTGGAGAAAGACAGAAGAACAGGAACACACACCCACCCTGCTGGGGGGGTCGGGGGGGTCGAGGGGGGGGGGGCAGCAGACTTCCTGTCGTCTTATCTCGTCCACAGGAGGAAACTGAAGGAGAGAGAGAGGGAGAGGGAGGAGGGGGGAGAGACCTCAACAGTCACCAGCAGAGGAAATGGGGGGGTGTGTCCTCCCCCCCCTCCTCTCTCTCTCTCCTCCAGCTGTTTAAAGGCGGCCGGGGGGCGTGCGAGCTCCACTCAGCACTAAGCAGACAGACATGGCGGCCGCGGCTCTGCTCCTGGTTCTGTGTTTGCTGGTGAGCGCTCGCTGTGAGGTCCGAGCCCGAGACCCCCAGGTGGAGGAGGAGGAGGGGGGGGAGGGGGAGAGGGAGAGGGAGGGGGGGGGTGGGGGGAGGAGGAGGAGGAGGAGGAGGAGGAAGAGAAGTTCCTTTTCCCCCCATGGAGCTCCAGCCCAGGGCGAGCGAGGCCCCCCAGAGAGACAGAGGAGAGCCGGTGGCCAGGAACGGGTGAGTCACATGACCATCAGGACTCTGCTCTGATTGGCTGCTACCTCTATCTGTGTGTGTGTGAACGGGTGAGTCACATGACATCAGGACTCTGCTCTGATTGGCTGCTACCGTCTGTCTGTGTGTGAACGGGTGAGTCACATGACCATCAGGACTCTGCTCTGATTGGCTGCTACCATCTGTGTGACCTCTGACCTCAGGAGGCTGCCAGTGGTTGATTGATTGATTGGTTTGTAAAGGACTTTTCACTGAACACGCCTGAACGTGGCCCCGCCCACAGAACTACACCACACGTTGCCATGGTGACGTTTTTGGCAGCGGGAAATGGATCACAGTGATCAATATTAGGCTTTGATCAGCTGATCACGCTCAGTTACGGTCGTCATGTTGATCCTGAAGTTCCTGTTTCTGAGAATAAATCAGTGACAACTAGATTGTAGTTTATAGATTATAGATGATAGATTATAGATGATAGATGATAGATTATAGATGATAGATGATAGATTATTGGTTATAGATGATAGATTATTGGTTATAGATTATAGATTATAGATTATAGATGATAGATTATAGATTATAGATTATAGATTATAGATTATAGATCCAACTCAACTGTAAGAGTCATATTTGTATTGCTTAGGCTACAATAGTTGGTAGTTTTGTCATGAACTAAGAGCGCAGAACTGGAGGACACAAATGCTCAACACAGCAGGTTCAGGCAAGAAAGGCAGGTTTATTACCAGGCAGGGTTCGGTACACGGGTAGGCAGTCAGGTAGGCAGAAGTTTCCAAATCGAGAGGCAAAAGGCAGGTCAAAGGGGCAAGCAGGGTCATACACGAAAACAGGCTATGGCTTGGTCTATGATAAGAGCTGGGACGAGGACTGTGAGGTACAACGAACTGGCAACTAGACTGTGAGACACACAAGGTAAAGTACAAGAGGTAATGAGGGAAGATGGGAAACAGGTGGGGAGAGCAATCAGGGAGCAGGTGTGACAGGACGGGGGAAGGGCGTGCAGGAAGTAAATCTAGAACAGAGACAGAGGGTTAGTGATTTCAAAATAAAACAGGAAAGACAAGACATAAACATGAAATGTGCAATAGCAAACAGAAACTTGACAGACATGACAGTACCCCCCCCTTAAGGGCCGGCTCCTGAAGGCCCAGGTGCTTGAGGGTGCGAGGCATGGAAATCACGAATAAGTGAGGGGCAGACAATAAACCGAGAGGGGATCCAGGACCGCTCCTCCGGCCCGTACCCCTCCCAGTCCACCAAGTACTGGATCCCCCTGCCACGACGGCGGGCCGACAGGAGCTTCCTGACCGCAAAAACTGGACCGCCGTCGATGAACCGGGGGGGTGGAGGGGGCCTGGCCGGAGGGCAGAACTGGCTGGTGAGTGCTGGTTTGACATGACTAACGTGAAATGTGGGGTGGACACGCATGGGCCTAGGGAGACGCAGACGGACAGAGACAGGATTAACAACCTTGGTTATGGGGAAGGGGCCGATGAACCTGGGGGCGAGCTTGCGAGACTCCACCCTGAGTGGCAGATTCTTGGTCGAAAGCCAGACCTTTTGACCCGTGGAGTAAGCAGGAGCAGACGACCTCTTTTTGTCCGCCGCGGCCTTATATGCGGTGGACTGCCGCAGGAGGTGCTGGCGAGCTCGCTCCCAGGTCCTCTTACAGCGGCGAACCAAAGACAGAGCAGATGGAACAGAGCTATCAGGGTCTGTGGAAGGAAAGAGAGAGAGTGGGTGACCATGTACTACATGAAACGGAGAAAAACCAGATGATGCAGAGGGTAAGGAGTTATGAGCAAGTTCCACCCAGACCAGTTGTGATGACCAGGTGTCCGGGTGTCGCGATGCAGTGATCCTCAGGCCTTTTTCGAGTTCCTGATTGAGGCGTTCAGATTGTCCATTAGACTGTGGGTGAAAACCTGACGACAGGCTAACTGTGGCTCCCAACAGACCACAAAACTCTTTCCAGAACTTGGAGATGAATTGTGGGCCCCGGTCAGAGACCACATCCTCAGGGAAGCCATGAATCCTGAAAACATGATTAATTAATGCTTCGGCTGTCTCCTTGGCCGAAGGAAGCTTGGGGAGCGGGATGAAGTGAGCCATCTTAGACAGTCTGTCAACAACAGTCAAAACAACAGTGTTACCACTAGAGGGAGGCAGCCCGGTGACAAAATCCAAGGAAATGTGCGACCATGGGCGCTTGGGTACTGAGAGGGGCAGAAGCTCCCCTGGTGGTCTCCGATGGGACACTTTGTACATGGCACAGACAGTGCAAGCGTTAACATAATCAATAACATCATTCTTCATCTTGGGCCACCAGAAACGCTGCTGCACTACAGACAGGGTCTTAAGGATCCCTGGGTGGCAAGTTACCTTGTTGGTGTGTCCCCAATGTATAACCTCCCCCCGGAGTTCCGGGACCACGAACAGTTTGTCCTCTGGACACTCCGGAGGAACCTGGACGCTGACACTAGCCGCTCTGACCTTGTCCTCAACTCCCCAGGAGAAGGCCGAAACAAAACAGGACTTTGGAAGGATGGTTTTGGGAGCCTGATTGGAATTGTCTGGGTCAAACATACGAGAAAGAGAGTCAGGTTTGGTGTTTTTGGAGCCAGGGCGGAATGAGAGGACAAAATCAAATCGGCTAAAGAAAATAGACCATCTGGCCTGCCTGGAGTTTAATCTTTTGGCAGACTTCAGATATTCAAGATTTTTATGGTCAGTCCAGACCTGAAATGGCTGTTGCGCTCCCTCAAGCCAGTGCCTCCACTCCTCCAGAGCCACCTTCACCGCCAGCAGTTCTCTATCCCCAATGTCATAATTTTGTTCTGCACTGGAGAGTTTTTTGGAAAGAAAAGCACAAGGGTGCAGCTTACCATTATCTGGATTAATCTGTGAGAGCACTGCCCCAACACCCACATCAGAGGCATCCACCTCGACTATGAACTGCTGGCGGGAGTCTGGGAGTGTGAGCACGGGCGCTGAGGTGAAGCTCTTCTTGAGGAGGTTAAAAGAGGTTTCACATTCTGTGGACCAGACAAAAGCTTGATTAGGAGAGGTCAGGTTATGCAATGGAGCAGCAACGGAACTATAGTTGCGGATAAATTTGCGATAAAAATTGGCAAAACCAAGAAACCTCTGAACCTCCTTCCTCGAACGAGGCGTGGCCCACTCTGCAACTGCAGAAACCTTGGCAGGGTCCATCTGGATTTCCCCCTCAGACAGCACAAACCCCAGGAATGACACTGAGGGCTTGTGGAACTCACACTTTTCCGCCTTGACATACAACTGGTTGTCGAGCAACCGTTGTAGCACTTTCCGGACATGGTCCTTGTGAGTTTCCTCATCGGGGGAGAATACCAGGATGTCGTCTATGTACACAAACACAAATACATTGAGCATGTCCCGTAGGACGTCATTCACAAGATTTTGAAAAACAGCAGGAGCATTGGTTAAACCAAAGGGCATGACAAGATATTCATAATGTCCTGTAGGGGTGTTGAACGCCGTCTTCCATTCATCCCCCTGCTTGATGCGTACGAGGTGGTAAGCATTGCGCAAGTCTAGTTTAGTGAATACTTTGGCTCCCTCAAGGAGTTCAAAGGCTGTGGAGATGAGCGGGAGAGGGTACCTGTTTTTAATTGTTATGTCATTGAGGCCCCGATAATCTATGCAGGGGCGCAGGGATTTATCTTTCTTCTCCACAAAGAAAAATCCTGCTCCCGCCGGTGAAGAAGAAGGACGGATAATCCCTGCCGTAAGCGAGTCCTGGATGTACTCCTCCATGGCTTGACGTTCTGGGGAGGAGAGAGAGAACAGCCTACCCCTAGGCGGAGTAGCTCCTTGCAACAAGTCAATACAGCAGTCATAAGGGCGGTGAGGAGGAAGTGATTTCGCCCTCGCTTTACTGAAAACCAAAGCTAAGTCGTAGTAACAAGCAGGCACCCCAGAAAGATCCGGGTCTTGGTGAGCCAATGCTGGCTGAGGAACAAAACATGACTGGTAACAGCCCTGGCCCCATGACAAAACTTGACCCTTTACCCAATCAAAATTGGGATTATGTCTGGTTAACCAGGGGTGCCCGAGGATAGCCAAATGGGACATGGCGGGAAAAACATGAAAACTAATACTCTCAGTATGACTATCAGGAAACGTGACTGTTACTGATTGAGTGCGGTGGGTAATTCGGCCCAGAGGATTGCCATCAACCGCTTTCACCTCGAGGGGACGTTGTAACCGGAGCTGGCTCAGGCCCAGACTCCTGACGAGAGAGAGGTTCATGAGGTTAGCATCAGAGCCAGAGTCTATGAAAATTGGCACCACCATGGAAGCAGTGTTCGAGTGAAAACTAACTTTAACTTCATAGTGAGCAGGGTTATGAATAACAGTGTTCTGGCTCACCCTTACAGCAGTCTTGAGTCCGTACTTGGAGGTCTTGATATGGCAGTCTGCGACCTGATGTCCCAGGAGACCGCAGTAAAAGCAGCGCCCGTCCCTCTGCCGGCGAAGGCGCTCCTCATGGGGGAGACGGGTGTTACCCAGCTGCATGGGTTCCTCCATGTTGTCGGCTGGGGGAGCGAAGGATGTGGAAAGTGGGCGAAGTCGATTAGGCCGGTCAGGCGAAGCACCTCTCCCACTCTGGTGAGGCGGAGCGCGCACAGGAAGGCGACCCCGGTCCTGATCTCGTTCCGTGAGCCTCTTGTCGATCTTGATGGCGACGGCGATGAGCGAATCCAAATCCTCTGGTAAGTCCATGGAGACCAGATGATCCTTAATGTTTCCGGACAGCCCCTGAAAAAATGCATCGGCTAACGCAGCAGCATTCCATTCACTCTCAGCAGCAAGAGTACGAAAGTCTATGGCATAATCTGTGACCTTACGTTTGCCTTGCCTCAGTTTGATGATTGCTCGGGCAGCCTCTCGGCCAGGTGAAGTGTGTTGAAAGATCTGTGTCAGCGCCCTGGTGAAGTCCGCGAGTGAGGCACATGACATGGCACGGCGGCTCCATTCAGCAGTAGCCCAGGCTTCAGCGCGTCCAGACAGGTGGGAGATGATGAAAGCGATCTTGGAGCGCTCAGTAGGAAAGGCCGCAGCCTGCAGTTCAAAATGGAGTTCACACTGTGTGAGAAATGGCTTGACATCACCTGAGTCTCCTGAGAATCTCTGAGGCCGAGACAACTGGGGACATGGTGCTGCAGCTGCATCAGGTGGTGGAGCGGCAGCAGCCAGGATGGGCGGTGGTTCCGGCCCAACATTTGGCGCAGCTACAGGGAGGGTTGCGTTGTCAAATCTCTCCAGAAGCAAATTAACCTGCCCGCCCAGAGATTGCATCATTGAGTCCTGCCGTGTGGCCAGGTCTCTCAGACTCGAGCACAGGGTAGCAAGCTGTTGCTCCTGCTGAGCTAGCTTCTGGCCCTGAGCTCTAAGGGCATTACGAACCTGATCTGTGTCGGCTGTGTCCGTCATGGCCAGTTCGTTCTGTCATGAACTAAGAGCGCAGAACTGGAGGACACAAATGCTCAACACAGCAGGTTCAGGCAAGAAAGGCAGGTTTATTACCAGGCAGGGTTCGGTACACGGGTAGGCAGTCAGGTAGGCAGAAGTTTCCAAATCGAGAGGCAAAAGGCAGGTCAAAGGGGCAAGCAGGGTCATACACGAAAACAGGCTATGGCTTGGTCTATGATAAGAGCTGGGACGAGGACTGTGAGGTACAACGAACTGGCAACTAGACTGTGAGACACACAAGGTAAAGTACAAGAGGTAATGAGGGAAGATGGGAAACAGGTGGGGAGAGCAATCAGGGAGCAGGTGTGACAGGACGGGGGAAGGGCGTGCAGGAAGTAAATCTAGAACAGAGACAGAGGGTTAGTGATTTCAAAATAAAACAGGAAAGACAAGACATAAACATGAAATGTGCAATAGCAAACAGAAACTTGACAGACATGACAAGTTTTCCTTTAAAATGTTGAACTGCTCCTTTAAGTATGATGTTGATGACATCACAGTAGCTTAGCTTTCAGACCAGGTTAAGCAGCCTAACGCCTGATTTCCACCGGGGCCGTCAGCGCCGCGGAACGTCAGCGCCGTGGTTTTGCTCCGTCCTCTGCCCGGCGTCAGTCCCCACTGGACGCGTTACGGCGGCGCGGTGCTGCCTTGCGAGCCAGCCGTATTCACATGAGAATACGGACCGTACGTACGCGAGATCGTTGCTCTTTACAGTGCAGAGCGGTTGATATCAACAAAGTGGCGACAGCTTTTGATGTCGCCACATCAAATGTGCATGTTGTGTTTTATTTTGAAAGGGGGCGGAAGTGTTTTACTTTGACACTGTGTCTGACTTCCTGTCTGGTGCGATCGGCTCTGTTGAGCTTGACGCGATTTAGCAACGGGAGCGTCAAAACGGGATAGTGCTGCGGCGCGGAGAGGAGAGCCGCGGCCTGGAGCGCTGCTGAGACGCGGCGCGGTGCTTCTGATTAGAGTGGCAGCGATCGGCAGCGATCGGCAGCGGTGACCGCCACGCTGACGCTCCGCGGCGCTCCGCGGCGCTGACGGCCCGGGGGAAATCAGGCTTAAGGAGCAAGACAGGTTTTTGACGATACCTCAGAGCGAATCTAAGTAAAGTTTTCTTTTGAACGGAGTTAGAGTTACTGCCTTGGAAGATTATTTTTGTGTCAAGCTCGTTGCCAAGGAGACTGATTAATAATAATAATAGTAGTGGTGAAGCAGAGTCGGCTGAGGAAGAAAGAACTCAGCTCCAAAGATCAATAATATGAAGTCTAGAAACTGAAACTGAGCTCAGATCAGTGGTTTTCCTCTCCGTCATCTCCTCCTGCCCCCCCCCTGTGTGCTGCTGCCCCCCCCCCCCTGTGTGCTGCTGCCCCCCCCCTCGTGCCCCCCCCCCCCGTGTGCTGCTAGTCTAAACATGCAGCTCCTTGTTTGGTCGTGTTCCTGCAGTTTCCTGTTGTTGCTCTTTAATTTGTTGACTTTAGGTGGTGGGGGGTCGACCCCCCCTCACTGAAACAGAAAGAATCAAAAAGAAAAATAACACCAGTAACATGATCCTGACTGACCCCCCCCAACACACACACACACACACACACACACACACACACACACACACACACACACACACACACACACACACAGCAGAGGAAGCTCCGACAGACAGAGAGCTCTGTGTGTGTTGGGGGGGGGGGGGGGGGGGGGTTGTGACGTCATGACACGTCGGAGCAGCTGACTGTTGGAGGCGGAGTCTCCTCACGGAGCCCTGGTTCCCATGACGACTAAACACCAGCCCACTCCCTGAGGGTCACCTGGTCACCTGGTCACCTGGTCAGAGGTCGGAGGTCGGAGCACCTGAGGCTCAGAACGTCTTCACTGAAGCCGATCCATTCCATCATTTTCACTAAGTTTGTTCCTTTGCGCCGACGTTTCAGGAGAAGTGAAGCTGAGTGAAGCTGAGTCTCCTGAAGCTGCAGCTGCTGAGTTGTAGCTTCACCATTCATTGTGTATGTGCTGCGCGGTGCAGACGAGCCTCTGCTCAGTCGGGACTCGTCGGCCGTCGGGAGAGTAGACTCGACAGGTACTCTGATTGGCTGTGTGCTAGCTATGGTGATTCTGATTGGCGGTGCCCTAAGCGAATCAGTGCGGTGTGTGGGAGGGACGGAAGTGACCACAGTAAACAAACGGTGTCCTAGCCTGTCCTACAGTAAAAATGGTATACAAAATAAAAAGATCAAATCAAAAATATTTTGATTTGATTTGATCAAATCAAAATAAAAAGAGGAGTAAAGCAATATATTAAGCGGCAATATATATATATTTAAGCATCAAAGATGTTCAATCAAACCCACATAGTTTGAAACAACGTCCAAAACACACACAGCCAGTGTCACAACTAAGCATATAAAGTCCGCTAGCTTAATGCTAACGTATAATGTAAAACACCATAGACGGGCTAACAGAAATCCACAGTCTGTGGAAGCCGCGACCGGGGACCATGGCAACGGCTGTCACCGCGGCAGCAGCCGCTCTACTCAGCTGATCTGCCGGGGCCGAGCTCCGTCCTCATCCCGGGGGATCCCACACACTTTTAGAGGTTTACCGGTTGGTAAATTGTTTTTAGGAGATACTGTTGGTCTCATTGATGAAATTTAAAGCAGTACTAAAGAACTTTCATGTTGAAAAGGGGGTGGAGTCAGTCAGAGGTCAAAGGTCAAAGGTCAGAGGTGAGTCATTCTCCAAACCTGGAGTCATCAATAACTCGTGTCTCTGTGTGTGTGTGTGTGTGTGTGTGTGTGTGTGTGTGTGTGTGTGTGTGTGTGTGTGTGTGTGTGTGTGTGTGTGTGTGTGTGTGTAGGAATGTGTGTGCGTACGTCCGTAACAGGACTGTGTTGGTGACAGAGAAGTGCGGCACCAAGAGGTTTTCCATCAGGACTCGGAGCCCCTGCAGCGGCGCCCGCTCCGACTGCTACGTCGTCCTGTGAGTCGCCGCCGCCGCTCACTTCACTTCCTGTGTGTCAACAGGAAGCTCACCTGGCGCCTGACTCTGTGTGTGTGTGTGTGTGTGTGTGTGTGTGTGTGTGTGTGTGTGTGTAGGTACCGGCTGGCCACGCAGCCGCTCTACACTCAGACCCAGAAGGTCGTGACGTCGCTGGAGTGGAGCTGCTGCGCCGGACGCACGGGGAACAACTGTGAGCTCGCAGGTGAGTCGTCACCATGGTAACGCAGCAGACAGCAACATGACGGTGATGAGGATGAAGATGAGGATGAGGATGAGGATGAAGGTGAAGATGAAGACAGTGTGGAGGAGCAGAGCAGGCTGAGGTCAGGTAGAGAGAGAGAGAGCGCTGACTCCACTTCCTGTTTCCTGAGTGGGCGTCGGCCTGAGAAAACAAACACATCGCTGGAAAGAACCAGAATTAGACCTTTGACCTTTAGAGTGAACAAAGACACACACACACACACACACACACACACACACACACACACACACACACACACACACACACACACACACACACAGCCCGCTCCCACCACACCTCTGATTGAACAGACTTCCTGTCCGTGATGACATCATCAGCACAACAATGGGAAGCTGAGCGATGACTCATCACAGGACGGTCACGTGACCCTGTGATGTCACTACAGAGCTCCTCCCCCTTTTAGTTTCCCCAAAGACGGTTTATAAACCCCGCCCCCCCATGATGTCATCAGCTTCCTGTATGATGTCACTAGGCTTCTGCTCGGCCACGCCCCTTTAGGGAGACCAGAGGCAGCATAGAGTGTATTGACTCCAATGGGACAATTTAACGTGAACACAGATTATGGTCTGTCCTTTCTCCCCACAGTCACTGAAGTAAATGTTGGACTCATTTGTCACAAGCCACATCTCTTCTGAACAGTTTGACACCAACATGTAAAACTTTCAGACGGACACATCAGGAGAAAATCCACTTTGTTCCAGACCTGTCTCTGTCTCTACGACACACAGATCTATGTAGATGTATCTGTGTAGATATTTAATGTTATCATAAGAAAATATAAATATCTCACTTTCATCTACCTACAAATTGTATCCACCACTTTCCGGAGAATGACGCTGGGTGTCGCCATGACACTCCATTCCACCGTGACTGTATTGTTGATAGCATAGACTGGTTGATAGACATTGGCCGTGATGACTTTATTTATAATCATCACCTAATTTTAATGAGAACAATACGGACGAGGTTTTAGCTTTATGTCACATTTTCACGTCACTATATCACCGTTGTGACTACTCTGATGAAGTCTATAAAACTAATTGTTGAACAAACATTTTAGATTAGCTGGGCTAACCGTTAGCTGTTAGCCGTTAGCTGTGTCAATAAACAATAACTCAATAAACGGCCCATGAAAAAAATATTTTCTCCAGTGGATATCCTAGTTCCAACATGACTGAGCTAACTGGAGTAGTTTCATGTTGTGTCCCACAACGGGAGGGTTTTAACAGCTGACGTCCTGCTGTTAGCTTAGCTGCTGCTGTTAGCTGTCAGCAGCAGCTAAGCTAACAACTATGACAACCATGACTAATTACAAAAACGTGCACACAGAAATAGTAATGTTTGTTCAATAATTCATTTTATAGACTTAACAATCATCAGATTTAGTCAAAACAGTGTTGGCAGCCCGGAGCCCCCACATTTGGTACCTACACCGGTGGCTAACGCTGTTAGCCGCTCGCTAGAACTGGTGGCTAACGCTACCAGTTAGCCGCTCGCTAGAATGCTACTAAAACCGACTTCCGTTGTGGTGTGACGCAATGGATCATGAGAAAATAAAGTGGTGGATAAATCCACACACACGTTCACAGACGAGGTGTGGGGGCGGTTGGCCACGCCCCTTTAGAGAGACAGGAAGTGAAACTGTGAGCAGCCTCTCATGGGGGGGGTCTTGGTAAATCTTTGGTTTCCCATCAGCCACCTCTGTCTCTCTAACTCTGTGTTGTCATGGCGACCTGTGTGTCTCAGATCAGACGTGGCTCCAGGACCATCAGGCTGACCAGGACCCGGACCAGGACCAGGACCAGGACCAGGACCAGGACCAGGACCAGGTCTGGAGCCGGAGCCTCGTCAGTCAGCCGCTGCACCTCCAGCAGAGCCCCCCCTGGGAGCCCGGCCCCACCCCCGACCCCCAGCAGGAGGAGGAGGAGGAGGAGGAGGAGCTCCTTACAGGTGAGCCAGGACCAGGACCTTCAGTTTCCATGGCAACAAGTACAGAACCTGTGTGTGTGTGTGTGTGTGTGTGTCCATGACATCTCCATAATGTACAGACTGAAGAAAGGCAGGATTTCCTATGGAGGAACACACACACACACACACACACACACACACACACACACACACACACTCGTCCTCCCCCAGGTTTCCCACAGTGCTCCGTTCCCTCTGACCTTTGACCTACTGACAGGTCATCATGACCTCATGATGACATCATCGCTACAGGAAAGTTCTGCTGTGTATTTATGGACTGAGGACCATCGCGCACACACACACACACACACACACACACACACACACACACACACACACACACACACACACACACACACACACACACACACACACACACACACACACACACACACCTCCTGTGTTATCGGAGCTTGTTCGGTTTGATCCAGTCTGGAAACTGAGCCGGTTCCATTTTAGACCAGAACAACAGTGAGTCATCAGTGTGTGTGTGTGTGTGTGTGTGTGTGTGTGTGTGTGTGTGTGTGTGTGTGAGAAGAGAGACACTTAAACAGATATTGTGTAGGAGTTACTCCCGTCTAATGTTGAAGTTGTGTTCAAACAAATTCTGCACTCAAGGCTTTAAAAGTCTGTGTTTACTGCGACTAAAAGTCAATGGGTGTAAAGGTTGTGACTAAAAGTCAATGGGTAGGCTTTAAAAGTCTACGTTTACTGTGACTAAAAGTCAATGGGTAGGCTTTAAAAGTCTACGTTTACTGCGACTAAAAGTCAATGGGTAGGCTTTAAAAGTCTACGTTTACTGTGACTAAAAGTCAATGGGTAGGGTTTAAAAGACTACGTTTACTGTGACTAAAAGCCGGTGGGTAGGCTTTAAAAGTCTAAGGCCCAATTCCGATTCTATTTTTCATCCCTACCCCTACCCCTAGCCCTACCCCTAGCCCTTACCCTTGCCCTTGAAACGGAGCTACAAGGAGTAGGGAACCCCTACGAATTGGGACACCACTTCAACAATCACATGCGTCATCAGTCGTCTCTGCTGGCTTTCACATAAGCAGACGTGACGAGCTTTTGCCACAAATCCTCTATTCAGAACCACGTTAACTTAATAAAATAAAATAAAATTGAATGAAGAATGATCGGTTCATTGTAAAACATTTATTTATTGATGTAAATGTACACACACACACACACACACACACACACACACACACACACACACACACACACACACACACACACACACACACACACACACACACACACACACACACACACACCTCCTGTGTTATCGGAGCTTGTTCGGTTTGATCCAGTCTGGAAACTGAGCCGGTTCCATTTTAGACCAGAACAACAGTGAGTCATCAGTGTGTGTGTGTGTGTGTGTGTGTGTGTGTGTGTGTGTGTGTGTGTGTGTGTGTGTGTGTGTGTGTGTGTGTGTGTGAGAAGAGAGACACTTAAACAGATATTGTGTAGGAGTTACTCCCGTCTAATGTTGAAGTTGTGTTCAAACAAATTCTGCACTCAAGGCTTTAAAAGTCTGTGTTTACTGCGACTAAAAGTCAATGGGTGTAAAGGTTGTGACTAAAAGTCAATGGGTAGGCTTTAAAAGTCTACGTTTACTGTGACTAAAAGTCAATGGGTGTAAAGGTTGTGACTAAAAGTCAATGGGTAGGCTTTAAAAGTCTACGTTTACTGTGACTAAAAGTCAATGGGTAGGCTTTAAAAGTCTACGTTTACTGTGACTAAAAGTCAATGGGTAGGCTTTAAAAGTCTACGTTTACTGTGACTAAAAGTCAATGGGTAGGCTTTAAAAGTCTACGTTTACTGCGACTAAAAGTCAATGGGTAGGCTTTAAAAGTCTATGTTTACTGTGACTAAAAGTCAATGGGTAGGCTTTAAAAGTCTACGTTTACTGTGACTAAAAGTCAATGGGTGTAAAGGTTGTGACTAAAAGTCAATGGGTAGGCTTTAAAAGTCTACGTTTACTGTGACTAAAAGTCAATGGGTAGGGTTTAAAAGACTACGTTTACTGTGACTAAAAGCCGGTGGGTAGGCTTTAAAAGTCTAAGGCCCAATTCCGATTCTATTTTTCATCCCTACCCCTACCCCTAGCCCTACCCCTAGCCCTTACCCTTGCCCTTGAAACGGAGCTACAAGGAGTAGGGAACCCCTACGAATTGGGACACCACTTCAACAATCACATGCGTCATCAGTCGTCTCTGCTGGCTTTCACATAAGCAGACGTGACGAGCTTTTGCCACAAATCCTCTATTCAGAACCACGTTAACTTAATAAAATAAAATAAAATTGAATGAAGAATGATCGGTTCATTGTAAAACATTTATTTATTGATGTAAATGTAGTGATTTCTGTATAGGCTACAGAGCCCCCAGGCAGTGCTGCTTCTGTGTCCAAAAGACATGAAGCTTCACTTTTAATTCAAACAAATGAATGCGACAATTGTTACATTTCATCAATGAGACGAGCATTTATCTCCTAAAAAGAACATAACTACGCGGCGGTAAACCTTTAAAACCCTGCGGGTAAGTTAATTAGCGGTAGTCTTTTCTACCGGGACGAGGTCGGGAGGTTGGCCGGCTGACGAGCTCTCCGGGCGGGGTGCTGTCTCCGTGACGAGCCGCTGATCTGCTCCACCGTGGAGTTTCACTTCTCCGAAAAACATCGGAGCAAACGTCTAAACAGCCTCATGTGGATAAACCGACCGCACATTGGGGATCTAAACAGCTACTTTCTCGCATGAAAAAATATAAAAACAAAACAAAAACAAAACTTAACAAAATGACGTAATAACAGTGCTACAGTGAGAAATAAATCAGCTGCTGGTTGCCGCAAGATGCATTCTGGGAAACTTGCCATAGCCCTCGGTCCGTAGTGTGCCCCTGAAAAATCTCCGTTTCGAGGGCGAGATAGCCCTACCACTTCCCCCTAACCCTCGTCTGAACCAGAATTGGGACACCCCCACCACTTCACGTGAACGCGCAAAACGAAGGGTTAGGGCCAAGGGCTAGGGCTAAGGGGAGAATCGGAATTCGGCCTAAGTTTACTGTGACTAAAAGTCAATGGGTAGGCTTTAAAAGTTGTGACTAAAAGTCAGTGGGTAGGCTTTAAAAGTCTACGTTTACTTGACTGAGAGCCGGTGGGTAGGCTTTAAAAGTCTGCGTTTACTGTGACTCAAAACCAGCGTTAACCACGACTACGAAGGCTACTGAAATTACGTAATTAGTCAGGTTATTGGCAGAGGTCCTATGATGACATATATATTAATGCAGACATTGATTTTGGCCAATAAACAACTTAAAATGTTGTCCCTTTAACTTAACTGCTTCCTGAACCAAAAACCACATTGTAGGCGGTTGTGTGTATGAATGTGTAAATATACACATATTGCTGCTATCTATTGTTTATTGTTTTATTGTTTTGTACGATAACAATTAAGTTCATTCTATTCTTCTTTGTAGATGGCGTCTTCGACCCCCCCAACGTCTCCAACCCACAATCCCTTGGGGAGCTGTCCCTCCCCCACCTGATGGCCCTGGTGCTGTCTCAGCTGCAGCCGACGTTCCACGGCTTCAACCGCTCCCTGGAGCAGCTGAGCCGGCAGGTGGGGGCGCTGAGCCGCGACGTGGCGCTGCTGAAGGAGGAGGGGGGGCGGGGGGCGGGGCCAGAGGCCAGGGGAGCGGAGCTAGAGGCCGGGGGGGCGGAGCTAGACGAGGCGGCAGTCGACGGCGTGGAGGCGAGGCTGGATGAGGTGGTCCAGAGCATCAGGGAGGTCCGGGCTCAGCTGGAGAACAGGCTGGACTCCCAGCATGCACTGCTGCAGCACGACCTGAGCAGCCTGAGGAGCGACGTCGACCGGAGGCTGAGCCGCCACCAGGAGGCGCTGCAGGTGAGGTGCTGCACATGCAGGTGCTGCTGTTGTCACGGTGACTGACAGGCAGAGGCGGGGTCCCAATTTTGATGACTTAAGACTTGCTTGATCAAATCAAAAAAAGACTTGGACTCTACTTGGACTTGATGCCAGAGACTCTACTTGGACTTGATGCCAAAGACTTGAGACTCTACTGAGACTTGATGCCAAAGACTTGAGACTCTTCTTGGACTTGATGCCAAAGACTTGAGACGCTACTTGGACTTGAGATCAAAGACTTGGACGCTACTTGGACTTGAGATCAAAGACTTGAGACTCTATTTGGACTTGATGCCAAAGACTTGAGACTCTACTTGGACTTGATGCCAAAGACTTGGGACTCTACTTGGACTTGAGAGCAAAGACTTGAGACTCAGTTGGACTTGATGCCAAAGACTTGAGACTCTACTTGGACTTGAGATAAAAGACTTGAGACTCTACTTGGACTTTATGCCAAAGACTTGAGACGCTACTTGGACTTGAGATCAAAGACTTGGACTCTACTTGGACTTGATGCCAAAGACTTTGACTCTACTTGGACTTGAGAGCAAAGACTTGAGACTCTACTTGGACTTGATGCCAAAGACTTGAGACTCTACTTGGACTTGATGCCAAAGACTTGGACTCTACTTGGACTTGAGAGAAAAGACTTGAGACTCTACTTGGACTTGATGCCAAAGACTTGAGACTCTACTTGGACTTGAGAGCAAAGACTTGAGACTCTACTTGGACTTGAGAGCAAAGACTTGAGACTCTACTTAGACTTGAGATCAAATACTTGAGACTCTACTTGGACTTAATGCCAAAGACTTGAGACTCTACTGAGACTTGGTGCCAAAGACTTGAGACTCTACTGAGACTTGGTGCCAAAGACTTGAGACTCTACTTGGACTTGATGCACTTGAGACTCTATTTGGACTTGAGAGCAAAGACTTGAGACTCTACTTGGACTTGAGAGCAAAGACTTGAGACTCTACTTGGACTTGATACCAAAGACTTGAGACTCTACTTGGACTTGAGAGCAAAGACTTGAGACTCTACTTGGACTTGAGAGCAAAGACTTGAGACTCTACTGAGACTTGATGCCAAAGACTTGAGACTCTACTTGGACTTGAGATAAAAGACTTGAGACTCTACTTGGACTTGAGATCAAAGACTTGAGACTCTACTTGGACTTGAGAGCAAAGACTTGAGACTCTATTTGGACTTGATGCCAAAGACTTGGACTCTACTTGGACTTGAGAGCAAAGACTTGAGACTCTACTTGGACTTGAGAGCAAAGACTTGAGACTCTACTTGGACTTGATGCACTTGAGACTCTATTTGGACTTGAGAGCAAAGACTTGAGACTCTACTTGGACTTGAGAGCAAAGACTTGAGACTCTACTTGGACTTGATACCAAAGACTTGAGACACTACTGAGACTTGATGCCAAAGACTTGAGACTCTACTTGGACTTGAGATAAAAGACTTGAGACTCTACTTGGACTTGAGATCAAAGACTTGAGACTCTACTTGGACTTGATGCCAAAGACTTGGGACTCTATTTGGACTTGATGCCAAAGACTTGGACTCTACTTGGACTTGAGAGCAAAGACTTGAGACTTTACTTGGACTTGATGCCAAAGACTTGAGACTCTACTTGGACTTGAGAGCAAAGACTTGAGACTCTACTTGGACTTGATGCCAAAGACTTGAGACTCTACTTAGACTTGAGATCAAAGACTTGAGACTCTACTTGGACTTAATGCCAAAGACTTAAGACTCTACTGAGACTTGGTGCCAAAGACTTGAGACTCTACTGAGACTTGGTGCCAAAGACTTGAGACTCTACTTGGACTTGATGCACTTGAGACTCTATTTGGACTAGAGAGCAAAGACTTGAGACTCTACTTGGACTTGAGAGCAAAGACTTGAGACTCTACTTGGACTTGAGAGCAAAGACTTGAGACTCTACTTGGACTTGATACCAAAGATTTGAGACTCTACTGAGACTTGAGATAAAAGACTTGAGACTCTACTTGGACTTGAGAGCAAAGACTTGAGACTCTACTTGGACTTGATGCCAAAGACTTGAGACTCTACTTGGACTTGAGATAAAAGACTTGAGACTCTACTTGGACTTGAGATCAAAGACTTGAGACTCTACTTGGACTTGAGAGCAAAGACTTGAGACTCTATTTGGACTTGATGCCAAAGACTTGAACTCTACTTGGACTTGAGAGCAAAGACTTGAACTCTACTTGGACTTGAGAGCAAAGACTTGAGACTTTACTTGGACTTGATGCCAAAGACTTGAGACTCTACTTGGACTTGATGCCAAAGACTTGAGACTCTACTTGGACTTGAGATAAAAGACTTGAGACTCTACTTGGACTTTATGCCAAAGACTTGAGACGCTACTTGGACTTGAGATCAAAGACTTGGACTCTACTTGGACTTGATGCCAAAGACTTGAGACTCTATTTGGACTTGATGCCAAAGACTTGGCCTCTACTTGGACTTGAGAGCAAAGACTTGAGACTCTACTTGGACTTGATGCCAAAGACTTGAGACTCTACTTGGACTTGAGAGCAAAGACTTGAGACTCTACTTGGACTTGATGCCAAAGACTTGAGACTCTACTTGGACTTGAGAGCAAATACTTGAGACTCTACTGAGACTTGAGAGGAAAGAATTGAGACTCTACTTGGACTTGATGCACTTGAGACTCTATTTGGACTTGAGAGCAAAGACTTGAGACTCTACTTGGACTTGAGAGCAAAGACTTGAGACTCTACTTGGACTTGATACCAAAGACTTGAGACTCTACTGAGACTTGATGCCAAAGACTTGAGACTCTACTTGGACTTGAGATAAAAGACTTGAGACTCTACTTGGACTTGAGAGCAAAGACTTGAGACTCTATTTGGACTTGATGCCAAAGACTTGAACTCTACTTGGACTTGAGAGCAAAGACTTGAGACTTTACTTGGACTTGATGCCAAAGACTTGAGACTCTACTTGGACTTGATGCCAAAGACTTGAGACTCTACTTGGACTTGAGATAAAAGACTTGAGACTCTACTTGGACTTTATGCCAAAGACTTGAGACGCTACTTGGACTTGAGATCAAAGACTTGGACTCTACTTGGACTTGATGCCAAAGACTTGAGACTCTATTTGGACTTGATGCCAAAGACTTGGCCTCTACTTGGACTTGAGAGCAAAGACTTGAGACTCTACTTGGACTTGATGCCAAAGACTTGAGACTCTACTTGGACTTGAGACTCTACTTGGACTTGATGCCAAAGACTTGAGACTCTACTTGGACTTGAGAGCAAATACTTGAGACTCTACTGAGACTTGAGAGGAAAGAATTGAGACTCTACTTGGACTTGATGCACTTGAGACTCTATTTGGACTTGAGAGCAAAGACTTGAGACTCTACTTGGACTTGATGCCAAAGACTTGAGACTCTACTTGGAGTTGAGATCAAAGACTTGAGACTCTACTTGGACTTGAGAGCAAAGACTTGAGACTCTACTTGGACTTGAGATCAAAGACTTGAGACTCTACTTGGACTTGAGATCAAAGACTTGAGACTCTACTTGGACTTGAGATCAAATACTTGAGACTCTACTTGGACTTGAGAGCAAAGACTTGAGACTCTACTTGGACTTGATGCCAAAGACTTGAGACTCTACTTGGACTTGAGATCAAAGACTTGAGACTCTACTTGGACTTGAGAGCAAAGACTTGAGACTCTACTTGGACTTGAGAGCAAAGTCTTGAGACTCTACTGAGACTTGAGATCAAATACTTGAGACTCTACTTGGACTTGAGAGCAAAGACTTGAGACTCTACTTGGACTTGATGCCAAAGACTTGAGACTCTACTGAGACTTGAGAGCAAAGACTTGAGACTCTACTTGGACTTGATGCCAAAGACTTGAGACTCTACTTGGACTTGAGATCAAAGACTTGAGACTCTACTTGGACTTGAGATCAAAGACTTGAGACTCTAGACTCTAATTCTTAGGTGATGAGTCTTATTTCAAGTGGAAAGAGATTAGTTTTGACTAGAAATAAGACAAATATACTTGGAAAGATTTAGATTTTTTGCAGTGAAACTCTTCTGACCTCTGACTTCAGGCCGTCAGCAGGACGCTGTCACAGCTGGACACGACCACGGAGGCTCCTCCCACTCCTCCACCCCCACCGCCCTCGGACCCCTCGGCATTGTGGGAAGCCATCGACCGTCTCGACGACATGGTGGTCAACAACACGGTGAAGGTGAGTCAGTCATTTCCCATCAGGGCGTGTGCAGGCTCTGTCTCCCATGATGCACTGCTCCACCGCTGCAGACCCGGAGACCTGCAGACTCAGACCTCTTGGTTTTTTGCCACAGCGCCACCTGTCTTGTTGCTAATAGATACAGATAATGTATACGAAATATGGACAAGATGGACAGCAGTAGGAACGTGAGTATCGAACATGAATCACATTGTTCGTTTAATGTCATAAGAGTTTTTGTCTAAAATGTATCTGACAGTGTAACAACCGTTTGACCAGAATATGTTTACTACGATAGTCTCATATGCACGTTGTCAGATACAGTAATATAATATATTATATTGATCTTTTTGGAAGCTCGCTTGGCTGGCACATTTTGTTTAAGTTAATGAAACCGAGATACTTTTAATACTGTGTGCTTAAATGAAACAGAAATAAAATGATAGGCTGTGTGTGTGGGCCAACGTGTTCATAAAATATAAAATAAAGTGTCATACTGTTGTGGAAACGTTGAACCACACTGTCAGATACATTTTCAACAAAAACTTTTATGACATTAAACGAACAATGTGATTCACGCTCACGTTCCTACTGCCATCCATATTGTCCATATTTCATATCTGTCTTATCTGTATCCATTAGCAACTAAACCAATAATAACCCCATGCAATAGAACATTTAAAAAGATTTTATTTCATTATAGGCTATTAAAAAATGTTTAAAAGTTTTCCAAGCTTCACAAACAGTTAGATCTTGGTGTTTTGTTTGGATTTTGCTCTGTGAATAAACCATAGTGCAGGTCCAGACTTTGCTGTTGCAATTTTACAGTCGACCACTAGGTGGCGTTTAGGGGTCTGAACGTGCATCTGCAGCCATGTACTGTTGCCACCGCTGAGCAGGTGTTGAAGCTCCGCCCTGTGTGCAGGTGGGGGGTCTGATGGAGGACGTGGCGACGGCGGCCGGCGGGGTGCAGCAGCTGCGGCGGGAGAGCGGGGAGCTGCGGCGGCGGCTGGACGAGACGGCGAGGAAGAGCCAGGTGCTGTTCATGGAGACGGGGCTGGAGGTGGAGGAGGCCAAGGTGGCGGTGCTGCGGCGCGTGGACGAGCTGGCGGGAAACCTGACGCAGTACCACGACCGGCTGCAGGAGACCGAGTCGGACGTGGACTACCTGTTCAACAACCAGAACGTCTCCGCCCAGACGCCCTGCGACTGCCGCGACCTGAAGGCCGCCGTGACGCGGCTGGAGAGGGGCGTGGCCAACGTCACGGCGCTCGCCAACCACAACAGGTTGGCCCTGGACGAGGGCGGCGAGGGGGAGGCGGAGCAGTGGGGCGAGGCGCTGGAGGCGCTGCAGAGACGCCTTCGACAGGTAAAGGCTCGTTTAGGCTCCACGTACGGACGAAAGTGTTCAAACGTTGTTACCGTCACTGCCCATATACTTTAATAGATGAGAGCAGCAAGTGAGGCCACGCCCCCATTCCAGTGAAAACAAACCGCTGGTTTTGATTGGCGGTAAATACAAATCCCGCCGTAGTCCGTCTTGATTTCTCCTATCTAACATTAACCGGCCTGGAAACCTCCTGCAGTAGCTAACGTTCGTCAGGCAGACAGCTATATCTCCTCGTTTTACAGAAAAAATTAAAGATTTAGAGGACGTATGTCCATAAATCCTACCGGAGAATGAGCCCACTCAGCGGCGAGCGGTGCGGTATATAACGCTGAGTGCAGTTAGAGCAGTTACCTCGGGAGCAGGCGGCCAGGGATCGAAACTCGTAACATGAGTAATTTTTTCCCCTTGTATATTAGCCCACACATTAAATTTTAGAATGGACCTTCGGAAAATTTTGGAATAGCGGACTTTCGGAATGGCGGTCGCCCCCTCTGAATGGTTTACCACACAAGCACATGTGGACTAGCCAGTCCCACGGCTTCAGGCCATTTTGTCCATTCTTCGTACGGCTTGAAGCCATAAATCTCTTCTAAATATGATGTTAGGTTTTTTTTTAAGTTGTTGAACGAGCAATATACCACACAACAACTCTTTGGCATTGTGGTTTTTTGTATTAGCGCCTATGGAACACACCGAGGACTTCTCCTTTGTTTTCACCGGCGAGGGGGCGTGGCCTTTTACGTGACGTAGGGTTACTGCTTCTATGTGTCCTTTACGTTGGCATGGATGTTAACCAATTCATCCACCAGGGGGCAGCGCAGAGTCAAACGTTTATGACAACAAACATGGCGACTAAAGGCCCATTTATACTCTACGGTAAAAACGGATACGGAGGTAATTTCATCCGTCAGTGGATCTGTTGCCTCTGAGTTTACGAATCCGGAGCGCTCCGGATGAAACGGAGAAATACCACCGGGAATCAGGGAGGTGGTACAGAGTCAGAAGCAGAGAAAAGTTAGCCTGACGCACCAGACATGAACATGTCTAGTCTGGCAACGAGCGGTAGACCTCGGCTCAATCCAGGGGGCGGGATGAAGGCTGTCTTTCAAACTGCCTCTGCACCAATAGGGTAGCGCTACGACCAATCAGAGCAAAGAGCAGGATGACGTTAGCCTGACAAGCCAATTAAAATGTATGTCGTCATGGCGTTAAGCCGCCCAACGACTCTCTAAACAGATAGAGCGCTGTGATTGGTCAACACAAACGGTGTTGGAGACTCAAAAAGTTCCTATGGCTCATTTCTAGACCCACCTACGGAGCAGATAGATCTGCTGCTGCTAGGGGGCAGATAGATTTATAGGCTAGAAGTTTTGTGGAAACGGACAAAATGAAGGCAGAGTACAGACGAAAGGCTCCGTCCGTATCCGTATGCGTATTTAACGTTGAGCATAATTAAGCAATATATCCCTCCAGGCCGTGGTCTATGCTCATTCTACCACTCTAAGGGGCGTTGTTCCCCCTTAGAGTGGTAGAATGAGCATAGACCACGGACTGGAGTGATATATTGCTTTTATAAAACGGTTACCAATAATGACAATATGAAAGAGGAATACGCATCAATTTCGTGTAGTTTTATTCAACCAGAAATACATATTATCCAATAAAATAGCCTCACCTTCCATTCATACCAGTCATACGTGCCTGAGGCGGAGTGATAGCCTACGCTGTGATAAGGCTTTAGAATAGTAGCCGTGGTATATGCTCATTATACCACGGTTAACAACCAATCAGATCGCAGGATTTCACCTTAACGTTTTATAAATGGGCCTTAACACACACGCACGTACATACACACACAGGATGTGATGTCATAGGTCAGAGGTCAGTGTGACATCATCAGTTGACTCCTGCAGGTGGAAGAGGCTCTGGAGTCGGAGCAGACCAGGACCAGGACTCTGGACCGCAGCATGGCGCAGCTCGGCGGCTCGGTGGCGGCGCAGCGCGAGGCGGACAGGAAGCTGAGGGACGACGTGAAGCACCTGCCGGCCTCGTTCACGTCGCTGCTGAAGGACGTGCAGCGGCACAGCGACGTGCTGGAGCTGCTGCTGGGCGAGGAGGTGCTGGAGTTCGTGTACTGGCCCATCCAGGACCAGGAGGCCAACTCCATCCCAGTCCTCCGGGAGCAGCTGAGGCTGCTGCAGGAGCAGGTCAGAGGTCACCACCACAGCATCGCCGCGCTGCCCGGCAACCAGCCCGGCAACCAGCCAGGCAACCAGCCAGGTGAGGCCCATCCCACTCCCACAGGAAAAAAGTCCCATCCCAATCCCAATCCTGTAGAATGACTCCCGATATATATCATATTAATAAGTTAGTCATTAGGAAAGTCAATGGATTTTCAGTTTTTCATGCAGTTTAAAGGGATAGTTCACCCAAAATTCAAATGTCCCTCATTATCTCCCCCCCCTCATGTGGACTAAGGGCTGGGAGAAGTTTCAGAGTCCTCCGTGGCTTCTCTGAGTTACAGGGGGTCTCGGCGTAGCAGTGCATGTCCACATGACGGTTGTAAATGGATACCAACTGTCTTAGTAACAAAAAGACACACCAAAAAACATCCAAATACCTCCATGCTGCTCGTATGTAATGTCCCTCTTGTATTGAAGCCCCGACATGAGAAATTGTCCCGAAAAAAATTAAATAAGTCTATATTTCAAGCTTGTTTGCAGCGGAAGCTTCTCGAAGCTCCTCTTCCCGGTTCGTCCAAATTTGACGAACCGGGAAGTATTAAAGCAGAAGGAAGCGATCCGGTCTTTTTGGCTAATGCTGCGTTCCAGGCAGGCTTTTGAAACCGTAAATTACAGCTTCAAGTCACAACTTACGACTTTGTAGCGTTCCAGGCAACCCACTCCTGTTTTACCTGTGGAAGTCACTATAACGGCCACTCGTAACTTCTGACCCGTGAACTCGTACCAGATCGAACTGGTACCACTTCACAGGTCGGAAAAACACGAGTTACGAGTTGCCTTGAACGCACCATAACAGTTCTCGTCCCTACGTCACCACATTCACGGCGTCCCTTGGCTGCACACACAGCCCTGCATGCCGTTCTCTCTCCTCATTGGATAAAGGTTGTAGGATACAAGGAAAGTTTTCTCCTGGGCTCAGAGCAGAGCAGAGTGACTGACAGACCCGTGTTTCAGTCCAAACACTCTATAGAAGTGATTGCTGTCGGAAGATATAACTATTTAAGACTTAGATTAACACAAATATATCACTTACTTCTGCTTTAATATGAAACAATAGTTTGTGCACCTACCAAGGAAACAGCAAAGTCAGACTGCTGCGACCCCCCGGGGTGCACCACCCTAATCCACAGGGGTGCTGCATTTAATTACCAAAGGAAAAACAAGTTTTTGTGATGTGTGGTGAGTTTTTATGGCAAGTGGAATCAAATGACCTTTTAACTCCGTTACACTAGGAGACAGAGACGAGGTGCCATCTGCTGACCAGCCCTCCTCCCCCCACCTCCCCCCTGACGGCTGGCCCCCTGTGGGCCATGGCGGGGGGGGGCGGGGCCACGGGGGCGGGGCCACGGCGGTCCGGGAGCGGCAGCAGCTTCTGGGAGGAGACGGCAGCGACCTGTGGAAGCTGGAGCAGCAGGTGGAGCAGCTGGAGCAGCGGCTGCAGCAGCTGGAGGAGAAGAACTGCTGCAACAGCTCCTCCCCCCTAAAGGGGGCGGGGCCGGACCAGCAGCTAAAGAGGGCGGGGCCGGACCAGCAGCTAAAGGGGGCGGGGCCAGACCAGCAGCTAAAGGGGGCGGGGCCAGACCAGCAGCTGCAGGCCGAGGTGCGCTGGCTGAAGCGGGGGCTGGAGGAACACCCGAGGGTCTTCAAGAACGTGTTCAGCAACGCCGACGTGCTGATGGCGTCGGACGCCGCTCTGGACCTGGAGCAGCTGTGGCACCTGCTGCAGAGGGAGGGGGGCAAGAGGGAGAGGAGGAGGGGGGGGGCAGGAGGCGGTAACCATAGGAACAGGAGGGAGTCGCCAGGTGAGTTGTTCACCTGTTTGTTCACACACTGTTGGTATTGAAACGATCAGAATTGGGACCAGAGTTCACCTACATAGTCCTTGTTGCAGTGTGGCACTCAACCTTTAGTTGAGAGGATTTTGTTTTTTCGTGTCAATTTGTAAATTTTAAAGGGATACGCCAACTTTTTTTTTTCTTCTTGTCTTCCCTCACTCCCGAGTCCATGACCAGCAGATAGACACCATCCTTTCCACTGTGCGTACAGTAACAAGGGAGATAGAGCCGTATCGCCGTAATTAGCTTAGCTCAAACACTGGAAGTGTATGGGTAGTGTTAGCCTGCCTCCACCTAAAGTCGCTAATTAGCTTAGCTCAAACGCTGGAAGTGTATAGGTAGTGTTAGCCTGCCTCCACCTAAAGTCGCTAATTAGCTTAGCTCAAACGCTGGAAGTGTATAGGTAGTGTTAGCCTGCCTCCACCTAAAGTCGCTAATTAGCTTAGCTCAAACGCTGGAAGTGTATAGGTAGTGTTAGCCTGCCTCCACCTAAAGTCGCTAATTAGCTTAGCTCAAACGCTGGAAGTGTATAGGTAGTGTTAGCCTGCCTCCACCTAAAGTCGCTAATTAGCTTAGCTCAAACGCTGGAAGTGTATAGGTAGTGTTAGCCTGCCTCCACCTAAAGTCGCTAATTAGCTTAGCTCAAACGCTGGAATTGTATAGGTAGTGTTAGCCTGCCTCCACCTAAAGTCGCTAATTAGCTTATGTAACGGGTGTGTATTGTCTCTGGCCTATGCACATCCGTTAACTTGTTTCTTGTGTGTGTTGTTTCTATCCTGCGTTGTGTTCTTGGGGGTGAGGGAAAGATGGACACAGGACTCAGGCTGCTGATCCACCGGACATTTATTCAACAGGCAATGGTGGCATCTGTATGAGAATCAAATGAAAGTGCATCTGTGACATGCGGTCTTGAGCTAGCTCACAGCAGGCCCCTGCTCTCAGTGGGGTCATCACCGACCCAGCTAACTATAAAGTTCACAATTATATTTAATAAAATACTGAAATAAAATGAAATATAAAAATATATTAAAATGTTCCTTATTGAGTTGTATCTGTACATGAACATAAATTCAACCAACAATCAACCAAGTCAATGGAAAAATGAAACCAGTAAACAGTGAAATACATCAGTATCCATACCTGTATGAGAATCAAATGAAAGTGCATCTGTGACATGCGGTCTTGAGCTAGCTCACAGCAGGCCCCTGTTAGCAGCACACACATACACACACATGAAGAAAACAACGAAAAATAAACACTTGTGCCTGCAGTAGTTTTACAATGGCATAGCTGCGAAATTCACCTAGCAACACACACCACAACCGTTCACACTCTTCATTTATCATCCATACATGTATATTATTACGTTTTTAATACCTTTCAACCCAAAACAAAATGTAAACATGACGAGAGAAATGAACACATACCTGCTCTCAGTGGGGTCATCACCGACTGAGAGCGGAGCAGTTCGCAGGTCAAGCAGACGACGAACTCTTAAAGAGACAGTACTGATTTAACGTCTCTGCAGACCAAACTACAAAATAAAGGTGAAAACAAATAAAATGGTTCCTTTCAAAATAAAATCAGGGTTTTGGTGAGATTTCAAAAGATAAAATTAAAGTACATTTCAACCTGGTTACACTTAGCTCAAACACTGGAAGTGTATGGGTAGTGTTAGCCTGCCTCCACCTAAAGTCGCTAATTAGCTTAGCTAAAACGCTGGAAGTGTATGGGTAGTGTTAGCCTGCCTCCACCTAAAGTCGCTAATTAGCTTAGCTCAAACACTGGAAGTGTATGGGTAGTGTTAGCCTGCCTCCACCTAAAGTCGCTAATTAGCTTAGCTAAAACGCTGGAAGTGTATGGGTAGTGTTAGCCTGCCTCCTACCTAAAGTTGCTAATTAGCTTAGCTAAAACGCTGGAAGTGTATAGGTAGTGTTAGCCTGCCTCCACCTAAAGTCGCTAATTAGCTTAGCTCAAACACTGGAAGTGTATAGGTAGTGTTAGCCTGCCTCCACCTAAAGTCGCTAATTAGCTTAGCTAAAACGCTGGAAGTGTATGGGTAGTGTTAGCCTGCCTCCACCTAAAGTCTCTAATTAGCTTAGCTCAAACACTGGAAGTGTATAGGTAGTGTTAGCCTGCCTCCACCTAAAGTCGCTAATTAGCTTAGCTCAAACACTGGAAGTGTATGGGTAGTGTTAGCCTGCCTCCACCTAAAGTCGCTAATTAGCTTAGCTCAAACACTGGAAGTGTATGGGTAGTGTTAGCCTGCCTCCACCTAAAGTCACTAATTAGCTTAGCTCAAACACTGGAATTGTATAGGTAGTGTTAGCCTGCCTCCACCTAAAGTCGCTAATTAGCTTAGCTCAAACGCTGGAAGTGTATAGGTAGTGTTAGCCTGCCTCCACCTAAAGTCGCTAATTAGCTTAGCTCAAACGCTGGAATTGTATAGGTAGTGTTAGCCTGCTTCCACCTAAAGTCGCTAATTAGCTTAGCTCAAACACTGGAAGTGTATGGGTAGTGTTAGCCTGCCTCCACCTAAAGTCGCTAATTAGCTTAGCTCAAACACTGGAAGTGTATAGGTAGTGTTAGCCTGCCTCCACCTAAAGTCGCTATTTAGCTTAGCTCAAACACTGGAAGTGTATGGGTAGTGTTAGCCTGCCTCCTACCTGAGCTGAAATCAGCATTCAGAAGCTGATTTCATTTTAGCTCTAGCTCGCTCTTCGGCGCTACTCAAGCTAGCCGTTGTGACCAACACACTTCCTGTTACTTCCACAAAATAAAACACCCGTTGCCCTTTACATACAGAAAACCATGACGATAGAATTTGTGCTTTTACTTTGAAACAGGAAGCTAACCTACCCTCGATGTAGCTAGCTTGAACCAAAATAAAGCGTCTTTGCTTGAACCCTCCGTTTTGACCGATCTCGTCCCGTTAGCGGCATTTGACCGCTCAAGATGCCTTACCGGAGAGTTTTGTCAGCTCTGAGACGAAGATCGGTCCGTTTAGAGTTGCTGAAGAGTTTCTCTGATGAATTTAGGTGGAGGCAGGCTAACACTACCCATACACTTCCAGCGTTTGAGCTAAGCTAATTAGCGACTTTAGGTGGAGGCAGGCTAACACT
Source organism: Trachurus trachurus (assembly GCF_905171665.1). NCBI lineage: Eukaryota > Metazoa > Chordata > Actinopteri > Carangiformes > Carangidae > Trachurus > Trachurus trachurus. Next base: position 132,307 of record NC_139906.1, read on the forward strand.
TCCAGCGTTTGAGCTAAGCTAATTACGGCGATACGGCTCTATCTCCCTTGTTACTGTACGCACAGTGGAAAGGATGGTGTCTATCTGCTGGGCATGGACTCGGGAGTGAGGCAAGACACGGAAAAACAATTTTTTTTTGGCGTATCCCATTTATCTCTACATTGATCCTTTCCAACCTCCCCCCCCCCTCCCTCCTCAGGTGCTCCCCCCGTCCTGTCCGACCAATCAGAGGCCTCGCTGCCGTTTGTGGGTGAACGTCCTCGCAGCGTCTCCAACCTCCTCGTCTTCCGCCCGTCTCTCTCCGGCGGCGTCTTCACCGCTCCGGTGGGCGGAGTCTACCTGTTGGTCGTCACGCTGGACCTGAGGCCTGGCCCCGCCCACCTGTGGCTGAGGAGGGGGCGGGGCCAGGCGCGGGCGTCTCTGCTCCGACAGGAAGTGACGGCGGCGGGGCCGGTGACGGGCGTGGCCGTGCTGCGGCTGCAGGCGGGGGAGCGCGTGAGGCTGGAGCGGCATGGGGGGGCCAGGTGGGCGGAGTCAGAGGACAATGTGTTCACCGGGCTGCTGCTCCACCAGACCACCTGATAGGAGGGCTGTGGACCAATCAGCTGATCAGAGACTGCAGGGGGGCGGAGTCACAGCGGACTGAGGCTCCGCCCACAACACAGAGGATTCAGGAAAGCACCAATTAGTGGGGCAGATAACTGCAAAGTTACAGGAGAATCGTTCACTTCTGGAAACAAGCACCAAAATTGGCACACATACTCCTTAGGGATTGCTCTTTTGATAAAACCTGGTGGCCATTTTTCAAGATGGCCGCCATTGAATACACAGTAATATTGCATTTCGGAATACAATCGCAAAGTCTTGTCCTATTTTAATGATCTTGGTATCAAATAATACATTTTTCACTATGCAGAATCCAAATTTGGACCCATGGACTTACTCATGGCCGCCATCTTTAATTTTTAGGTGGCTAACGGGTTTTATCAAAAGAGCAATCCCTAAGGAGTATGTGTGCCAATTTTGGTGCTTGTTTCCAGAAGTGAACGATTATTACAGTTATCTGCCCCACTAAATGAGATGAAGGCTGACTCCAGATCAGCTGTCGGACGGAGACACGAGTCAGATTTTTATATTTCAGTCACTGATGTAAAAACAGATTTATTCTATATTTATACCAACTGTTGAACTTTAATCTTCACTCAATAAAAACGTTGTCATCTTTGTCAGAGTCTGTGACCTCACATCATCGTCTCTTTACTTCCTGTTTTAGTTTTGTTTTAAAGAGGAACTCTGCTCCATGCTGCTCCTTTAACTCCCTCAGATTCCTAGAGCTGGTTCATTTAAATGTCACGTTCTGCATCTCTGGGAAATGTATTCCTTCAATGTGATTCCATTTTGAAAACAAAGAAATAACTCATAACTCTCTAATTGATCAGAGGCCTGAACTACGAAGCAGCTTCAACAGACCAGAGTATCTTCCAGCTTCACGCTCAGCGGTCACACAACGGTGGTTATCACCTCAGTGAGTCGACCCAGGGTTTCCCAGAGTGCGTTCACATGAAACGGGTGGAGTTTGCATCATCTGACCAATCACAGACATGGACAGGTCTGACATCATCAGCTGCAGCAGCAGAGCGGAGTGTTTCACTAACGAGTCAATGATTCTGCTGCAACATGAAGAACTGAAAAAAGTCGCTGTAGCAAAGAGCTAGAAGAGCTGCTGACTCTGACAATGTTTAAATTCACAAGATTAAAATTAAATAAAGTCACTGCTCCATCATTATGGGATGGCTCTAACAGGAATCACATTTGTGTAGCCTACTCCTTTAATCTGGCCTGTTGCTCACATGTAATGTTGTGGTGTTAGATGCAGAGAGATAGGTAGATTCGGTCCTCTGAGTGTTCAGGGACCGTCAGATCAGTTTTAGTTCTTAGAGAGATGAGTTTTATATCTATCCATCTCTCTCAATATAGGCCTATATACTGTATATATATGTGTGTGTGTGTGTGTGTGTGTGTATTATAAGATAAATATTATTTTAAGTTTTTATCGGAGGGACTGACAAACCTCTGTCAGCTGATCGAACCCCTTGGGCTTCGTTCCCTCCTTGCACTGTTTTTTTTAAACTTGTGCTAAATAACTAAAGTAAACTAAACTAAACCGTGTTGTGCGCTCACTGGAGGAGGCGGAGCTTCTCTACCAGGAGGTCCAGACCAGGTGAGTCGTTCAGCATCAGTTACCATGGAGATGTATCCCAGTAAGAGGTGAAGCATCGTCGTAGTAAAACAGAAAACCCAGAGTAAGTGACCTGGATAAACTCAAATCCTGCTTCGTAGAACAGAGACCAGAGTCTGATGAGCTGTTAAATAACCTGTTAGGAGGCGGAGCTAAACATCACAGTGATGTCACAGTGATGTCACAGTGACAACAAGCATAGATAGATAGATAGATAGATAGATAGATAGATAGATAGATAGATAGATAGATAGATAGATAGATAGATAGATAGATAGATAGATAGATAGATAGAAGTATGCGTTTTGTTATGTTTTGTTTTACCTCGTACTGCCGTTTACCATAGATATATACAAGGAACTCCCTCCCAAGATGGCAGCCGCGACGACGTGCCTGACGAGCCTGAATGCAGCATCTAGCTACGTGTTTCTATCTCTGGACAAGAAGAAGGACGAGGAGTCGTTTCTGCTTCGTCTCACTGATTCACTTTATTGCAAAAATACAGAATCTGTCGGCACAGCAAGAAAAGGTCAAAGGTCAGAGACACGTCAGAGCAGGACACCAAGTCACAGCAGGTCCAGGTCCAGGTCCAGGTCCAGGTCCAGGTCCAGGTCCAGGTCCAGGTCCTGGTCCAGGTCCTGGTCCTGGTCCAGGTCCAGGTCCTGGTCCAGGTCCTGGTCCTGGTCCTGGCTCTGACTGACCTGCTGTGAAGCGTCAGCTGAGAAATCATTAAACTAACTTGTTTAGAGTAAATTCATTAACGAATCATCAGTGGGTTCAAAGGTTAAAGAGGCCGAACATCAAACCAGAGGAGTTCTACTGAAACATCGGCTAAACTATCAAACTGAACGTCTGAGTCTTTAAACGTCTCTTAAATCTTCTGTTAAATCTTCTCTTCGTCTGAACTCGGTAGAAAAATAAGAATCAAATACACAAAAAACCAAAAGAATCAGATCTGAAAACAGCAAAAGAAAGAAAAGATGAAAAAATAATTTCTCTCAGTCTTTGACACTTTGTGGAGCTCAAATCAAGTCTGACAACCAATCAATCAATCAATCAATCAATCAATCAATCAATCAATCAATCAATCAATCAATCAATCAACCAACCAACCAACCAACCAATCAACTCATCAATCACTCAATCAATCAGATAATCAATCAATCAATCAATCAATCAATCAATCAATCAATCAATCAATCAATCAATCAATCAATCAATCAATCAATCAATCAATCAATCAATCAATCAACCAACCAACCAACCAATCAACTCATCAATCACTCAATCAATCAGATAATCAATCAATCAATGGTCTTTCACCAGCAGACTTCAGGTTCTCACTTGTCTGAAAAGATCATGCTAAATATTAGCTGCAACTCTTTAAAAATAAAAGCTTGACGTTTTGATCTAAATCCTCTACAGGCTGTGGACTTGGCTCCGCCCCCAAAAGGGGGCGTGTCCTTCCACACAAGGCGACTAACGTTACAAAACTAGAGCAGGTAACTATGGCAACAGTTAGTTCAGGCTACAAAAATAAATAGAGTTCATTTCTACTTCCTGGTCTGTCATGTCCTTCACTTCCTGTTTGACCAATCCACAGGATCAGCTGCTGGACTGGAGTCTAGATCCACTTCAGTCTAGATCCACTTCAGTCCAGATCCACTTCAGTCCAGATCCACTTCAGTCCTGATCCACTTCAGTCCAGATCCACTTCAGTCCAGATCCACCACTTCAGTCCAGATCCACTTCAGTCCTGATCCACTTCAGTCCAGATCCACTTCAGTCCTGATCCACTTCAGTCCTGGTCCACTTCAGTCCAGATCCACTTCAGTCCTGATCCACTTCAGTCCAGATCCACTTCAGTCTAGATCCACTTCAGTCCAGATCCACTTCAGTCCTGATCCACTTCAGTCCTGATCCACTTCAGTCCTGATCCACTTCAGTCCAGATCCATAGAGATCCAGTTTCCCGTTCGGTGGCTTCATCTTCATCTTCATCGGTGTGTGTGTGTGTGTGTGTGTATGTGTGTGTGTGATGTCATAATGACGCTGCAGACCTCTCAGCCAATCACAGAGCCTGCTCAGCTGAGTGGGCGGAGCCGGGCCATGTAGGCGCCGCAGGCGGGGCAGAAGGGGCGTGGCCTCAGGGCCGGCAGCTGCTGGCAGAGGCAGCAGAGGGGGGGGGGCTCCCAGGCGGGGGGGGCGTGGCCTCGCCAGTCGCCGTCGGGGGGGACGTCCAGGCGGAGCGGCTGGGGGGGGCCGTCGCCTAGCGCCCGGCGGGGGGGCGGGGGGGAGCGGACGGGATGAGGCGGTTGCCGGTGGCGACGGGGGCGGGTCAGGGTGGCGTACAGGCCCTGAGGCGCCGCCGGGGGGGCGGGGGGGGGGGCCGGCTCGGGGCCGGGGGAGGGAGGAGCAGGAGGAGGAGGGGGGCGGGGCTCCGCGAGGGGGGGGGGCGGGGCAGAGTCCCGTAACTCAGGGCGACGCTGCGGAGGCTCCGCCGCCCGTCAGACACAACCAGAGGGTGGAGGACCGGTCCTGAGGGGGGGGGGGGGGGAACAGAGTTAGTGATGTGAACAAGAGGGAGGGTCAGACTACAAGCAGGCGTAGCTCAGTCGGCCATATTGGAACGGGCAACTGTCTCTGACTCTGCTGCAGTTACAGTAGATGGTGATCCAGTCATCTGCACTAAAACAACGATTCATAACTCTGTGAAAAATAACTCAGTATGTAGCTATTACTTTAACTATTTGCATAATGTCACTATAATGTTACTTTTACAAAAAAAGTACATGATTAAAATGATCCGTGATTTTAAGTAGCTGCATCATAACTGCATAGACGTTCATAAAAAATCAAATCGTTTGGAAATCGGACAATAACTGAGGGAGAGCGTTGACCTTACCAAGATGGCCGCCGTGTGGCTACGCTGTGTCATTGGGCAGCAGCGGCGGGTGAGTCATCTAGTCTTCTTATATATATCTATGGTTGTGTATGTGTGGTGGTGGAGGGGGGAGGAGGGGTGATGAGTCTTACCTGCGTGTCCCCAGGGGGCGTGGCCTAAGCTGGGGGGCCGTGATGTCAGTGAGTGGGGGGGCTGTGGAGGAGGAGCAGGAGCTGGGGGGCCGAGGTGCCGGGGCTGGTGAGGGTGGGGGGTGTAGGAGGGGTCTGGGGGGAGGGAGGGAGAGGGGGAGGGGGGGGCGGAGTAGGGGAGGTGCAGAGAGGAGGAGCTGGGGCGACGCAGGAGGGAGGAGGAGGAGGAGGAGTGGGTGAGGGGGGGCTGGAGGGGGGGGGGGGGGGGACAGGAGAAATGGAAATGAAACAAACGAATGACAGAAATAAAATTGACCAACGACATGAAACGATGGTTATGTGAGTAACCACGGTTACAGAGATGGCGCTTTAGGCAGCTGGACGACCTCATAGACGGGTCACGCCACTCGGCGGCCATCTTGGCAACACGTCCAGACCTCTAGCTCAGGCTGTGTCCGAAATCCCCCCCTACTCACTATATAGTGCACTTGTTGTTGTTGTAGTGGTGTCCGAATGTTTAGTGATTATTAATGTTCACTATATAGTGACTGAATCTATCCCATAATTCACCGCCAAATGTAGTGAACATCCCATGGTCACTAACCGGAGCAAGATATCCCATCATGCATTGCGGTGACGGATGGCCGTTACCACAGCGACCCAGAACGACCGGTAAGTAGTGACTGGTGTAGCTACCAAATAAATGCAGTAGAGACCGGTGTAGCTACCAAATAAATGCAGTAGTGACCGGTGTAGCTACCAAATAAATGCAGTAGCGACCGGTGTAGCTACCAAATAAATGAAGTAGTGCAGCAGCCTCAATAAATGTGTGCAGCTGCCAGAGTTGTCCGGTCGCGGCTTCCACAGACTCCCACAACAAACGTCGGAGCAAATTTCCTAACAAGCGTTATAAACTGACCACAGACTCTGGATAGCGATGCTAATTTCTGTTAGCCCGTCTATGGTGTTTTACATTATACGTTAGCATTAAGCTAGCAGACTTTATGCTTAGTTGTGACACTGGCTGTGTGTGTTTTGAATGTTGTTTCAAACTATGTGGGTTTGATTGAACATCTTGGGTGCTTAAATATATATATTACCGCTTAATATATTGCTTTACTTCTCTTTTTATGTTGGCACCTATACACCCGTAGGTCTATGCTACACCGGCCGTTACCATGGTTGTATCCATGGTACCTACGCCGGCCTTCACGATCGCGGTCGGAACGTTGTGTGTGTGTGTGTGTGTGTGTGTGTCTTACGTGGCTGACGTTCGGAGCTCGTGACCTGATGACGCTGCCGCTCAGGCTGCGGGCGACACGTCTCAGATTCTCTGCACTGTAGCTCTCATCATCACCTGAAGGCATCTGGTCAGAGGTCAGAGGTCAGAGGTCACACACTGCACACTACACAGATCTGACAACACACACACACACACACATGTACACACACACATGTACACACACACACACACATGTACACACACACACAGTCCTGTACCTCAGGTGTCCTGTAGACGAACCCCTCGATCTCGGCTGTCGGTGTTTTAGAGCGTCCAGATCCTGACAGAGTCCTCACACCTACACACACACACACACACACACACACACACACACACACACACACACACACACACACACACACACACACACACACACACACACACACACACGCACACACACACACACACACACACAGGTGAGTACAGGTAACTTATTTGTCTTTTTAATATCAAAAATCAAACCTGTCTTTCATAAATGCGTATTTGACTGAAGGTGAATCACAGCTGCTACAAATGAAAGCTTTCTGGTTCCTTAGAATGAGTTGTTACAAGTCGTTACAAATACATAAGTGGGCGACGCACCGAACCGAGGCGGCCATGTTGCATCGTGACCGTAGGTAACCACGGAAACCGAACCGAGGCGGCCATGTTGCATCGTGACCGTAGGTAACCACGGAAACGGCCTGTTAAAACTGTCACCACTGTGTAGTGTGAGGAAGGACGGAGGCACCGGTGTTGCATTCAGGTGCAGTCAGGCAGACGGCCGTCGTCATTTTACTCCACCAGAGAAAGACGGTAAAACAATACCACATCACCATGACAACATGTTGTCACGGACCACTTGTTTACATAGACGCTTGTTTATCCTGTTTCATGCAGCGTCTGTTGTCTGTCTGACGTCTGCCCCATTTCACCTGAATGCAACATCAAGAATACGTTCAGGGGGGGTCACGTGATGACGGCCTAGGAGACAGTCGGTTTTGCGGGAGCTCCGCCATCACCCTTAATATTTTTTTACATTCTCTCTTAACTACGTTGCCTTTTTGAAGTGCCAGTGCAGTGGTATGACTCTTGAACAGTTCTGGTCAAAACAACACCAAACAATGCCGAAGGGAAAGAATAAGCCGCGACAGCCAACTGACAACACGGCTACGGAGTTAGCCCAACATGGCAGCGAGCATGAAGAAGACGGCGAGGAGGCAGAACTTGAACCCGGACTCGCTAAAGCGTTGGATTTGATGACCACTAAACTAATGGCGGCTATTAACGACAAACTCGACCCTTTGGCTAAAACAGTCTTCTCTCATACTGCCCAGCTGAAGAGGGCTAATGACCGCTTGGACGAAGCAGAGGCTAGGATGCTACAGCTTGAGACCGCTAACGAGCCGCAAGCTAATCGTATAGTAGCTCTGGAGAAAAAAGTCGAATCCCTCTTTGACCATGTAGACGAACTGGAAAACAGAGGACGGCGGAAAAATATCCGCATCTTCAACCTGCCCGAGAATATGGAGGGGAGAAATGCTTTGGACTTTTTTGAACACTGGCTGCCGGATTTTCTTGACATGGATACTAAAGGGGGGCGAGTCAAGCTAGAACGGGCTCACCGCTCTCTAATGCCCAAGCCCGGGTCTGACCAGCGACCGCGCCCGGTCATCATTCGGTTCCACGCATTCCCGGACAAGCAGAGAGTGATGGCAGCAGTACGGCGTAAAGCAGCGGGCGGGAATATTACTGTGGAGGGAAGAAACATATCCTTCTACAATGACCTGTCCGCCGCAGTGCTTCGTAAACGGAAAGAGTTTAATGAGGCCAAACAACATCTCAAACAAATCGGTGCTGATTACTCCATGCTCTTCCCTGCAAAGTTACAAGTGTCGCTGAACGGCACCAAGAAAACCTTCCTCTCCCCGACAGAGGCTCTGACCTTCGCAACCAGTGCAGCTGCAGCACGTCAGGAATGACGGATTCTCTGACCATATGAGAGCTAAGTGTGGACACTCGGTCATGTGACTATACTCTTTTATGATACATCTTACATTCATATGAATGACTATTCGTTATCATAATGTGTATAATGTGTCCCCCTTGCTTAATCATACACGAGTGTTCATACAGTTAAAATCCAGCTGGTTTAAGAATAGATGACGATTCACATTTAAGGTTTAAAACTTACAAAAAAAAAAAAAACAAAAAAAAACTTTTGTTTATTATGTAATAATTGGGTGTTGCTGTGAGCCCCGGTCAACTGGGTTATGTCACTTGCTTTGTTTTCTTTCTGTTTACATGATGTGAGAAACACATTCGGCCCTAGTGGAGGCGCTTTACAGAACAGCAATCCCCCGCAATCTGGGGAAGGACCCCCATTACCCATCCTCTTTTCTTTCAACATTTTCTTTTTCTTTTTTTCCCTTTTCTTAACATGTACAGTTTCTTATTGTTATAGTTCTGTGTTACTTGTAGTTCATGCTCAGTACTGGTCTTTCACAGTTCAGTGTATCATATCGACTTATTTGGACAAACTACCTAAAAACATGCCCCTAAAAGCAGTGCAATATAATATAGGCTATACAACTGCATTTCTGGTCATCTGTATGGATATTCAATTCAGTTCATTATATTTGCCAATAGAATGATGCCACCATTTAAGTTAAAACTCTGTTCATGGAATATAAGGGGTTTGAGGGGTAATGTGAAGCGAAGAAAGGTTTACTCTTTATTGAAGAAGGAGGGAGTAGATGTGGCTCTACTACAGGAGTCCCACTTAGAGGACAATGAGCATCTCAAACTGAAATACAGTTGGGTTGGCCAGGTGTACTTTTCCTCTTTTACCACCAGTAGCAGAGGGGTTGTTATATTGATACACAAGAATCTACCATTCCAATTAAAAAAGTGTATAAAGGACAAGTATGGAAGATATGTGATTATAAATGGTGTCTTAAATGGTAAAGAAATTACTATTATGAATCTTTATTGCCCACCTAACTATTCTCCAGATTTATTAACTAAAGCATTTTCAGAATTTGCAGAAGTATCTTCGCCATTGGCCTTGGTGGGAGGTGACTTTAATTGTCTACTTAATCCTCAACTTGATAGACATCCCCTATGAAATTCTCCCCTGTCAAACCAGGCCAGAGCCCTCCTGTCAACTTGTGGGGAAATCAACCTGGTTGATACATGGCGAATATTACATCCATCTGATAGAGAATTTACCTTTTATTCCCCCCCTCACAAGTGCCACACACGGATTGATTATTTTTTTGTACCCCAGACTGTGATGCAATGTGTATCTTCCTGCTCAATAGGCAATATTGTGGTTAGCGATCATGCAATTGTGCTCCTAGAATTATCTCTTGATATAGAATCTACGAAAAGTAAACGCTGGAGATTCGACACGCGTCTCCTGAAAGACGACAAATTCATCTCTTATCTCAAAAGTGAATTTAGGATATTTTTGTCTATTAATTCACAATCTACTAGCAACCCATCCTTACTGTGGGAAACTTCTAAAGCATACATCAGGGGTATAATTATTGCCTATTCAGCTTCAAAAAGGAAAAAACAATTAGAACAGCAACTAAAACTTGAAAAAGAACTGTCAGATATTAAAAGTGCCCTTTGCTCAACATCAGACCCTTTACTGTTGCAGAGGAAATGTGCCATACAGGCTGCCCTGGATACTTTACTAACCCAGCAGGCTAAGAGTGCTCTTCTCTTCTCAAAGCAAAGGTTATATGAATATGGGGATAAGCCCAGTAAGTATTTATCTCATTTGACCAAAATTAAAAGGGATTCTCAGGTGATTCATTCAATTTTAGACGGGAATGGCACCCGCCACTTCGATAACAAAAACATCAATAATACTTTCAGGCAATTTTACGCTAAGTTATATGAATCAGATCAACCACAAGGAGTCACAGACAGGATGGAATCATTTTTAGGGAGACTAACCTTTCCAACCATCTCTGATTCCCAAAAACGTGAATTAAATGCTCCTATCTCCAGGGAAGAGGCCTTATTAGCACTTAAAGGCCTGCAGTCAGGCAAGACACCAGGGCCTGATGGCTTGAGCAGTGAATTTTATCGTGAATTTCAAGATGTGCTTATAGACCCCTTCTTAGAAATGTTGGAACATTCCTTTATTACTGATAGCCTCCCCAATTCGCTAAGAGAAGCCGATATTACCTTAATTTAAAAAAAAGGAAAGTCCCCTGAGGACTGCTCGGGATACAGGCCTATTGCTCTTCTGAATCAGGACCTTAAAATATTATCCAAAATATTAGCATTACGTCTCGAGAAAGTTCTACCTTTTCTCATCAGAGAGGATCAGACAGGCTTTATCAAAGGTAGGAGTTCTAGTTACAATGTTAGGAGGCTTCTACACATTATCAATATTTGTCAGACACAGGAAATTGATAGCACGGTCATTTCATTGGATGCAGAAAAGGCATTTGACCGTGTCGAATGGTCATACCTGTTTAATGTCTTACATAAGTTTAATTTGGGAGATAATTTTATCAAATGGGTCAAACTATTATATAAAAATCCCATGGCTGCAGTCATTACCAATGGCTATAGATCTGACAACTTCCCACTTCATCGCTCAACACGTCAGGGCTGCCCTCTTAGCCCAGCCCTTTTTGCTCTTGCTATAGAGCCTCTCGCTGAAGCCATAAGGCAAGACCCTGAAATAATTGGCTTAAATGTAGGTGGGATCCAGCATAAAATTTCTCTTTATGCGGACGACGTTTTGCTTTATGTGCTGCAGCCTGAAACTTCCGTTTCACGTCTTGTTGATGTAATCACTTTGTTTGGATGTTTTTCAGGTTATAAAATCAATTTCTCAAAGTCTTTGGCTATGCCAATGGGAAGCCTTAGAGATAGAACTAACACACTACCGTCATTCCCATTTAAATGGTCCATTACAGGTTTTGTCTACCTGGGCATTAACATTACACCTCTGTTTCATGACATGTTTAAAGCTAATTTTAACCCCCTCCTAGACTCCATAAAGAAGGACCTGAACAGATGGGCTCCACTCCCCTTGTCACTGCTTGGTAGAGTTTCTATCATTAAAATGAATATTTTACCAAGATTGTTATACCCCCTACAGATGATCCCAATACTCCTGTCAGGCAAGGCACTGAAGCTGCTTAATGGCTGGCTGAGTGACTTCATTTGGAATAAGAGAAAGCCAAGGCTAAAAGTAACAAAACTACAACTCCCTAGTTCGAAGGGTGGTCTAGATCTTCCAAACATCAGATGGTATCAACTAGCATCCCATTTAAGATTTATAGCAGAATGGGTCAAGGAGGATCCTACTTCTGATTTGCTGAACCTAGAAAAATCACAGACCTCAGGCTCCCTGTTAGGTCTTTTGGCCTTCAAGGACTTAAAGTCAGCCAGGAGCCATTGCAAAAACAACCCTATAATATCTAACACATTAAAAGCATGGTTTATTACACAAAAGCTTGAAGGGAGGTCTGGACTAACATCTCCATTGGTTCCAATTCAGGGCAATCCTAACTTCTTACCAGGCATGGTGGATAGTGGGTATAGCACTTGGACAACCCGAGGGATAAAGAGGATGCGTGATTTATTTCAGGGAGCATCCATGCTATCATTTGCACAACTTCAAGAAAAGTATGATCTCCCCAGACATGATTTTTTCAAATACCTGCAAATTCGGGACTTCATAAACAGGGGAACTACTCTCAATACTGATGCTACTACATCTGCAGTTGAACAATTACTCCTCCTTGGCCCAGCTAAAAAATGCATTACTCGCTTTTACAATGTCCTAAGCCAGACTGATGTGGTAAATGTACAGGATGTTATGCAGACATGGCAACGTGAACTTGGTATAAATATTGATGGGGATAAATGGAGTAAGATATGGACTCAAACAAAGAAAATTTCTGTGTGTAACCGTGCCAGATTGCTGCAATTTAAGATTGTCCAACGTTTACAAATCTCTCCTAACAAAAGACATAAAATGAACTCTCAACTCTCACCTTCATGTTTAAAATGTAAAATCTCAGTTGGTACTTATACTCACTGTATTTGGTCTTGTCCTAAAATTCAAACATATTGGATGGATGTTTTGCAAGATCTGGAAAATATATTTGGTGTTGTGTTACACTTGGACCCTCTTTCTTTAATCCTTGGTTACCCCAGTCAAGATACTATTGTGGATGTTAACTCTACCAGACTGTATAATATCCTCACATATGCAGCAAGGAAGAACATCTTTTTGTCTTGGATAAGTGACAAACCCCCCACTAAATCAAACTGGCATAAGATAATTATGGAATGTTTTCCCCTTGAGTACCTGACCTGTTTGCTTCACTCGTCAGAAGGACAATTTATGAACATTTGGACTCCATATCTTCACTTTTCCAACTCTACAGTGGCTTCAGTGCTTTCGAGTGTTGTCCTTGGCTAGCCTTTGGCTCTTTTCCTATGTATTACTACAACCTGACCATTTAAAACTTCTAAAATTGTGATCTGGGGTGTATTTTTATTTTTATTTCTTATTTATTTTATTTCATTTATTTAACTAGTTTATCTATCTAGTCCTTTTTTTTTTCACAGAGAAGGCCTTTTCATTGCACTGATCAGGTGCATGTGAGATGTATATGTGTACAGGATGTCTAGACCAATGTTGTACTGAGCGTTGTTGTTGTTGTTGTTGTTGTTGTTGTTGTTGTTGTCGTATCATTGTTGTTATGTTAATATATAAAAAGCTCAATAAACATATTTGAGAAGAATACGTTCAGATATGCAACTGCACTGCTAGATGGGGGGAATTCCTACGTACTATACCTTTAACAAATTATGACATCACTTCTCACTCTCTGTCGCTATCGACGACTGAACTCACCTGGTCTGTTGCCGGGCAGCGGGCTGGCCCCGTGGCGGCCCCGGTGCATGCTGGGAGCTCTGAGACTGGCCTGGTACAGTGAGTCCAGCTCTGACAGCTCCTCGTTAGGCTCCGCCCCCTCGCCGGCCTCGGCCCCGCCCCCTCCTCCTCCTCCTCCGTAGAACCGGTTGACGTTCTGGGCCCAGCGCTCCACGGGGAGAGGGGCGGCGCCGTGGTCCCGGCAGGGGGGCGGGGGGGGGGAGTCGACTGCATCAGGTGACCAGGAGGGGGGCGGGGCCAGCGGCGGAGTGATGTAACACGGCTCCTCCCCCATCGTCGTCGTTGTCAGGGGAGACGTGTCGACAGGTGGAGGGGGCGGGGCCAAACCTCCCAGAGGACTCCGCCCACCACCTGTAGGGGGGCTGGGGGCGGGGCCTGAGCTGGGGGCGTGGCCCGAGTAAGGGGCGGGGCCTGGGCTGGGGGCGTGGCCCGAGTAAGGGGCGGGGCCTGGGCTGGGGGAGGGGCCTGGGCTGGGGCCCGAGCTGGGGGCGGGGCCGGAGCTGGGGGCGGGGCCTGAGTAAGGGGCGGGGCCTGGGCTGGGGGCGTGGCCCGAGTAAGGGGCGGGGCCTGGGCTGGGGGAGGGGCCTGGGCTGGGGCCTGAGTTGGGGGTTGGGCCTGAGTAAGGGGTGTGGCCGGAGTTGAGGGCGTGGCCCGAGCTGGGGGCGTGGCCCGAGCTGGGGGCGGGGCCGGAGTAAGGGGTGTGGCCGGAGTTGGGGGCGGGGCCTGGGCTGGGGACGGGGCAGGGGCGGAGGGGCGGAGCCTGCTGGTCCTGACTGACAGCTGATTGGTCGCCTGGTCTGTCTGTCAAAAGTATTTTGAGCGGGAGAGGCTTTTCACTGCAGAGAGAGAGAGAGAGAAAGAGGGGGTGGGGGGGGGTAGGGGTTAGTCTGTTGTCTTTACACTAACACACCGTTCCAGTGTCTCCGATCAGAGCGTGTCAACGGGACAAAGGCCTCGTCCACACCAACACGGGTATTTTTGAAACCGAACTTTTATGGCCCCCGGTTAAAAACAGAAACAGAAACAGATCAGAGCTGGGCTTTAGCCTCGTGTCTGTTCGTCTGCATTCTGGTTCCTGTCTGTAGCGGAGACCGAAATCACCAGATTCACCAAAATGAAAGTGTTCACCAACATAAAACTTATAAAATAGATATTAACTTGTAATACAATAAAAGCAAAATGTTAACTTAATGGCTCGGGGACTTTCTTGTAATTTATATTCCTTAAATTAAAGAGTTTCAACGCATTTTATTAGCTCGGTGCTTTTATTTTGATGGAAAGGCCTGTCTCTCTCTCGCCCTGGTTCTGTTTCCTAGCAAAACAGCAAGTCAACGGCCCCAGACTACTGGGCATCGAGGCCGTGATTGGTCGGTCTGGACCAATGAGGAGCTCAGTAACTAAACCTGTTCTTTAAGCCCCGCCCACTGCACCTGCTGCTCCACGGGCATCATTAGACACCTGGTTCAGTCCAGGTAGGACCGGTTCACCTTGGTTGTGTCCGAAATCACTCCCTCATTCCCTCCTCCCTACTCACTATATAGTGAATTCAATATAGTGACTATATAGTGAATCACTGGTCAAATAAAAAAACACTTTCGGACACTACTCCGCCGCACAGTTAATGACGTATTACAACGCATAATTAAAATGTTCCAACCGCGATCGTAACGGCCGGTGTAGGTACCATGGATACATCCATGGTAACGGCCGGTGTAGCATAGACCTACGGATGTACAAACATAAAAAGAGGTAAGGTATTAAGCGGTAATATATATATTTAAGCATCAAAGATGTTCAATCAAACCCACATAGTTTGAAACAACGTCCAAAACACACACAGCCAGTGTCACAACTAAGCATAAAGTCCGCTAGCTTAATGCTAACGTATAATGTAAAACATCATAGACGGGCTAACAGAAATTAGCCTCGCTATCCAGAGTCTGTGGTCAGTTTATAACGCTTGTTAGGAAATTTGCTCTGACGTTTGTTGTGGGAGTCTGTGGAAGCCACGACCGGACAACTCTGGCAGCTGGACACATTTATTGAGGCTGCTGCACTACTTCATTTATTTGGTAGCTACACCGGTCACTACTGCATTTATTTGGTAGCTACACCGGTCGCTACTGCATTTATTTGGTAGCTACACCGGTCACTACTTCATTTATTTGGTAGCTACACCGGTCACTACTTCATTTATTTGGTAGCTACACCGGTCACTACTTAATTTATTTGGTAGCTACACCGGTCACTACTGCATTTATTTGGTAGCTACACCAGTCGCTACTTGCATTTATTTGGTAGCTACACCGGTCGCTACTTCATTTATTTGGTAGCTACACCGGTCACTACTGCATTTATTTGGTAGCTACACCGGTCACTACTGCATTTATTTGGTAGCTACACCGGTCACTACTTCATTTATTTGGTAGCTACACCGGTCACTACTGCATTTATTTGGTAGCTACACCGGTCACTACTGCATTTATTTGGTAGCTACACCGGTCACTACTTCATTTATTTGGTAGCTACACCGGTCACTACTGCATTTATTTGGTAGCTACACCGGTCACTACTGCATTTATTTGGTAGCTACACCGGTCGCCACTGCATTTATTTGGTAGCTACACCGGTCGCCACTGCATTTATTTGGTAGCTACACCGGTCGCCACTGCATTTATTTGGTAGCTACACCGGTCGCCACTGCATTTATTTGGTAGCTACACCGGTCGCCACTGCATTTATTTGGTAGCTACACCGGTCACTACTTGCATTTATTTGGTAGCTACACCGGTCACTACTTGCATTTATTTGGTAGCTACACCGGTCACTACTTGCATTTATTTGGTAGCTACACCGGTCTCTACTTGCATTTATTTGGTAGCTACACCGGTCACTACTGCATTTATTTGGTAGCTACACCGGTCTCTACTTGCATTTATTTGGTAGCTACACCGGTCACTACTTGCATTTATTTGGTAGCTACACCGGTCTCTCTGGGCCGCTGTGGTAACGGCCATCCGTGACCGCAATGCATGATGGGATATCTTGCTCCGGTTAGTGACCATCGGATGTTCACTACATTTCGCGGTGAATTATGGGATAGATTCAGTCACTAGATAGTGAACATTAATAATCACTAAACATTCAGACATCACTACAACAACTGGTCACTATATAGAGAGTAGGGGGGTTAGGACACAGCCCTGGACCACACCTGAACCCCTCCAGGTGCGTCCTGTGACATCACTGAGGTCTTAGCTATGCTGTGATGTTCTCTGGCCTCTGATTGGTTGAGCAGTGGTCAGGTGGTACCTGGGCTGTGGCTCCTCCTCCTCCTCCTCCTCCTGCTGCTGCTGCTGCTGCAGGTGCATGCGTTGCTGCAGGCTGCGGGCTCTCCTCATGCAGCGCTGCAGCCGGCTCTGACTACTAGCTCCGCCCCCCGCCGCCGCCGGCCGCAGTTTGGCTGCAGCCGGTCACAGGTCAACAGGAAGTAAACGACAACAGAAAAAAACAAAAACAAAGAAGAAATAAGGAAACGAAAAGAAGAAGGATGAAGAAAACAACGTGGTGATGATGATGATGCCATGAGCACGTGTGTGTGTGAGAGAGATGACATCATTAACAGATCAATAACTCAGATTTGGTTTTGATGATGATGATGATGATGAAAATAAATATATCAAACATTAAATCAACTCAGGTAAAAAAAACATCGCACAGTGACATCACAGAGTGACATCACAGACCAGGTGACTTGTCAATCAACCAGAGTCCAGCTGCAGCGCAGGAGGAGGCTTCATCTGTGTGTGTGTGTGTGTGTGTGTGTGTGTGTGTGTGTGTGTGTGTGTGTGTGTGCGTGCAGCAGGGGGCGGAGCTTACACACGGCTTCGTTGACGGCTGACAGCGCCGAGGTGACATCACCCGCCTGCTCCAGACGAACGGATTGGTCCAACAGGAGCTCCGCCTCCGACACACAGCGCTCGAAACCGTCACCTTTACCTGCACAACACACACACAGACACAAAACCCTGAGTCCATGTTTTCTACATTAAAGGGATACACCAACATTTATTTTTTTGTGTCTTGCCTCACTCCCGAGTCCATGACCAGCAGATAGACACCATCCTTTCGACTGTGCGTGCAGTAACAAGGGAGATAGAGCCGTATCGCCGTAATTAGCTTAGCTCAAACACTGGAAGTGTATAGGTAGTGTTAGCCTGCCTCCACCTAAAGTCACTAATTAGCTTAGCTCAAACACTGGAAGTGTACGGGTAGTGTTAGCCTGCCTCCATCTAAAGTCGCTAATTAGCTTAGCTCAAACACTGGAAGTGCATGGGTAGTGTTAGCCTGCCTCCACCTAAAGTCGCTAATTAGCTTAGCTCAAACACTGGAAGTGTATGGGTAGTGTTAGCCTGCCTCCACCTAAAGTCTCTAATTAGCTTAGCTCAAACGCTGGAAGTGTATAGGTAGTGTTAGCCTGCCTCCACCTAAAGTCTCTAATTAGCTTAGCTCAAACACTGGAAGTGTATGGGTAGTGTTAGCCTGCCTCAGAAGCTGATTTCATTTTAGCTCTAAACTCTGTAAATATATCAGTTTATCCACATTTCAAACATGTTTAGGCGAGAAAGTAGCCGTTTAGATCAGCGGTGTGTCGTTAATTTGTCTAAATAACAGCTGTTTACAATTTTGTTGGGACGAATTTGGCGCTACTCAAGCTAGCCGTTGTGACCAACGCACTTCCGGTTACTTTCACAAAATAAAACACCTGTTGCCCTTTACATACAGAAAACCATGACGATAGAATTTGTGCTTTTACTTTGAAATAGGAAGCTAACCTATCCTCGATGTAGCTAGCTTGAACCAAAATAAAGCGTCTTAGCTTGAACCCTCCGTTTTGACCGATCTCGTCCCGTTAGCGGCATTTGACCGCTCAAGATGCCTTACCGGAGAGTTTTGTCAGCTCTGAGACGAAGATCGGCCCGCCGGTTTCTGTTTAGAGTTGCTGAAGAGTTTCTCTGATGACTTTAGGTGGAGGCAGGCTAACACTACCCATACACTTCCAGTGTTTGAGCTAAGCTAATTAGCGACTTTAGGTAGGAGGCAGGCTAACAGTACCTATACACTTCCAGCGTTTGAGCTAAGCTAATTAGCGACTTTAGGTAGGAGGCAGGCTAACAGTACCTATACACTTCCAGCGTTTGAGCTAAGCTAATTAGCGACTTTAGGTAGGAGGCAGGCTAACACTACCTATACACTTCCAGCGTTTGAGCTAAGCTAATTAGAGACTTTAGGTGGAGGCAGGCTAACACTACCCATACACTTCCAGTGTTTGCGCTAAGCTAATTAGCGACTTTAGGTGGAGGCAGGCTAACACTACCTATACACTTCCAGCGTTTGAGCTAAGCTAATTAGCTACTTTAGGTGGAGGCAGGCTAACACTACCTATACACTTCCAGTGTTTGAGCTAAGCTAATTACGGCGATACGGCTCTATCTCCCTCGTTTACTGACGTGTGTGTCCGTCAGTGTGTGTGTGTGTGTGTGTGTGTGTGTGTCTGTCAGTGTGTGTGTGTCTGTCAGTGTGTGTGTGTGTGTGTTTGTGTGTGTGTCTGTCAGTGTGTGTGTGTGTGTGTGTGTGTCTGTCAGTGTGTGTGTTGTTGTTAATGAAAATCATAGAGAGGTGCTCATTCTGGAGGTCGGCTGTACCTTTGATTACAGCCTAGAGGAGGCCTTTCTGACCAAAGTGCTGAAATAGCAGCAGCTGAAGCAGACCATCTCTCAGCTGGGCTACAGATGTAAACTTCTAGTCTTTATATTTGGTAGCCTGGGGAATGTGCATAAGTTGGTTGTGAGGGGCCTTCAGATGGCCGGCCTCCCTAAAAGAAGAGCTAAACAGTTGGCCAGGTACTGCTCAGTCTCAGTTATTATTGGTAGCCGCTCAATCTGGAGGAGACGATGTTTTTTGTATCCTTGAATGTCTGTTTTCTATCTGATCTGAGGTCAGTTTGTATGTAACTGTGTTCAGCCGCCCAGGCGCTTTGTGACTGACCGTCTTCCATTGTCAACTGCACTGGCAGTGTTTATGTCCCTTGTGCAAGAACCCTTGTACTTCTTTATATGTGGGCATAAATAAATATTTCAAATGTGTGTCTGTCAGTGTGTGTGTGTGTGTGTGTGTGTGTCTGTCAGTGTGTGTGTGTACCCTGGATCTGCAGCTGGTCCAGGTCCAGGTATTTGCTCGGTCGGGGGTTGAAGCCGAGCGCCTCCTCTCTCTCCTTCTCCTGTCGTCGTTGCTGCTCCTCCTCCCTCGCTCTCCTCAGCACCTCCTCCTGCAGCTCGTCCAGCTCGCTGCGGCCTACACACACACACACACACACACACACACACACACACACACACACACACACACACACACACACACACACACACACACACACACACACACACACACACACACAGAGTCAGTCTCTTAGCATGATACTAATGGATCATCACTCTTTGTTTATTTCTTTCCATCTACCCTGTTTCTCTGTCTTTTTACTTCATTCTTTCTTTCTTTCTTTCTTTCTTTCTTTCTTTCTTTCTTTCTTTCTACCCCCATAGGCCTATTTCACGAGATTCGGAAGTGACGTCACACAGGGTAAATCAACATCCGGTCCGGTCAGCTGCGGCTAGAGCGATTGACAGACTGGGGACACTTTTCATTCAAACAAACTAATACGA